>NW_023336189.1:421587-557365 GCF_012550715.1 Geosmithia morbida
TCCAGGTTCAGATCCTAGAATAATCCTACTCGTAGTAACCCCCCCCCCCCCCCCCCCCCCCCCCCCCCCCCCCCCCCCCCCCCCCCCCCCCCCCCGCAAACCTGTTTCCCCGCACTTTCCTCTTCCTTTTTTTTTCGTATCTTGACTGTTCATTCCCTCTAGGGCCTTTAGCGGAGATTCCAGTCTTGGCTTCTGGGGAAGATCCTTGTCCATCACTGCCCTCGTTGCCCTCTTCTGGGGTCCTTCATTCTTCTTTGGAGTATCACTCGTAAGTCTCTGTGGCTTTCTGTGGCTATGAATGCCAACGCCCACTACATCACACCCCTTGACAGTCTCTAGCTTCTTGGCGAATATATCTATCTATCTCTCCCTCTCTCTCCTATCACACACGCACACACACACACACACACTCTCTCTCTCTCTCTCCTATCACTGTGTCTTCCTTTCTTGGCATTAAAGAGGGGAAATGTAAGCTTTTTTTTTTTTTTCACGTACCGGTACAGTGCTCCGACGACTCCGTAGATGATGCATCATGCCCCCGTGCAGGTTGGGTAGCTACGTAGAGAGAGAGAAAAGCTTGGCTATGATATCCGTCATCTCGTTGGACAGGAGGACGTGAGAGGGTGTCATCAATCCGAGTTTATTTCATTCCACCGTCATCGTGACAAGTTCGCGGTTCGCGTAGAGCTGGGTGCTTCCGGAAAAGAGAACTGGAAATTGGACTTGCTTGGCTGCATTGAAAGACTGCGCTTTACAGGTCAAGAGCATCCGTTGCTCCGTGCTCGATACAAACTAATCTCGTCGTTATTATTGCTTGGCAGTCCTTGCCTTTTTTTTTCTTCTTTACACCCGACAAGGTAGGCAAAGCTATTACCCTCGTTCTGGGGGACCTATGCGTTGAAATGATGCCTCCTCATCGTCCCCAAGGACAAGCGTACCAGGGGAGATATCACTGCTACTCCCAGACGGGTAAGGATGTCCGCTGTACCGACTGGAGACCGAAGGCTGAAGGCTGGAAACCAAAGACTGGAGACCGAATACGACCGGAGCATTGACTGAGTAGGTAGAGTTGGGGTCTCGGACGAACGGCGTCGTGTCCCTCGTGCGACCGCGTCGCAACCAGCCATCGATCATCCAATCTGCCACGATCTACCTGTATGAGTACTCTCTGCTCTCTGCTCTGCTTTTACCTCCCCACTCTGTACAGCGTACGTGCCTGTGCTCGTAATATCCGTACGAGTACGTCGCAGTCGAACCTCTTGGGCTGTCATCCAAATAGGACTGATGCAATTGGTGGGTAGTTCCATACTCTAGTCCCTGGCAGGAGTCGTAGTGTATGCCGTGACTAGTCTGAGTCCCTGCACCCCCACCCCCGCAAGGACACCTCGGTACCAATCAATACCAGCAGCCGTCTCTCCCCACAATGTTTCTGTCTCGTCACCCGTACTCGTAAAATTGTTTTGGCGTACGGCGTGGGGAGCGGGCGGCCGAAAGTCTGGGGTTGAGATGGAGAAGGGCAGAGGAAGGTCCCGGTCTTGCCGTCCTCTCCGCATGTCTCAACTCTCGAGGCGGGACGTCTAGTACTCATGAGTCATATAACGGTATGTGCAGCTGGATTGTCCCTGGCAGAGGCATGGAGGTGAAAACTTGACCAGAGTACGGGCTCTGCCGCAAAATTTCTGACGGGAAGGTATACGCTAATATTGCCGCTCCCACCATCACAATGTCTACGACGCTGCTCCCCGCAACGCTCCTCCTTGCCTTTGTTTTATGAGCTTGACTCTCTGTTTCTGAATCGTCCGCGTGACAGACACCAGGGGTAGGTAACACTACACACCCAATCACCAGCCTCCGATGTAATGGGTTTGAGATGGGAAGAAGTGGCGAGTCAGACTTGGTGGACTTGGTGGTACCTTCCCACCCTTTGTACAGATTACATTTACTTGTTCGGTTTAACGCGGCACCCGAAATCCTGGGGCTTTTGGGGCTGGGGCACTTGATTCCCAACTTCTCATCACGTTCTCATCCTTCTCTCCTGCGCAATCCACACGTCCCTCCATGGGTTCTGGACCCATGGAGGAAGGGTTGGCATCCGAATCCATTCCCGCACGCTTGGCATGGGTTTGCAGAGTCCAGCACGGGGGTGACCCAACGCACCGACCACGCATTATCTATCACGACGTATGATTCTATCCTCGGTTCTGCAACTCGGTCGATGCGGTGAGAGAACCTGGACATCTGCAATCACCACCACGCTGCAATCGTACGGGTACAGTGGATGCATCATTCCATTCGCCTGCCCCGCGTGGTTTCCCCTGCCCTGCCAGTCTTTCTATCAAGACTCCGAGAGGCAAGCAACCAGCCGGTGCGACGCATCGTAGCGGGAGAGCTACCTGTACGTGTGAGCCAAAAACCTGGCGAGTGGGAGGGTGAGTATGTCGAATGTGGAGAATAACCAATGGAAAAGAAGGGACGATCAACAGGGAGGGAGGGCAGCAGATGGGACGCTCTGCCCCGTGCCTGTGTTCCAGCCCAAGGGACGCACGTACGTCTACGTTCCATGTAGAATCCTCATCAGGGCCTGCATGGTAGCTTTTCCTAAAACAGGTGATAATTGTCATGTTCAGCTTAGCCGGTATTGCCGTAATTTGTTCTCGGTGCACACACTCTTTTCGGTGTGTGCACACATCTTGACTCCTTGACTCGCACATAGACACACACTCTCTCTCCCTCCCTGTCTGCTGTTTCGCAGCGGTAAGCCCGGAGTCGATCATGAGAATATGCGCAATACATGCCATGTTTCTGACAGGATCTTTTATTCTGTCTGAACCTGCCTTGCTTCTGCAGAGACGGGACGATCGATAATCATATATTGGCTCAATCAACCTAGCCTGTATCCATTGTCTGGCAGGAAGAAGGCAGAGAGAAGGAGGTGGGCAAAGAGTCTTTTCTTTCTAGTCTGGATGCGCTTCATCCTGACAAAACTTCTACTCAGAGAAGCTTCACGGTACCGTATTGCTTCATGGAACCGTACAAGGCACGCACACACGCACACGCACAAGGCACCTCATCTCATCCCGCCTTTCCCCTACTCTCTGCTCTCCCCGCAAGAACCTGCCTGCTACCGCGTCTACATCACCAGCTTAACGAGGAGCACAGGCCGTTTCTCGACTGGTGTATTGGAGACACGAGGAGACAGGTCAGTGATTGCGGTCACTCGATGAGAGGGAGATGACTGGGACAGAAAGAATCACTTTTCTCCTCTTCGCTGAGACTTTTTACTGTCTTGTTCTTCACAAGAAAAAGAAGAAGAAAAGGACATCTTTCTCTTGAGTATTTCTTCGTTCTTGGTCCTTCATTTTGTGATATTCGCTTGTTCCCCATTCCATGTATTATATGATTCGTATCGCTGGCGACCCCGTAGCAAACTTCATCGTACTGGTCCTCGTTGTTTGAAATGCAAGTGACGGAAAAAAAAAAAAAGGAGGGGCCTCGAAAAAAAGAATACTGTTCGTCAAGACAAGTAAGAGACATACAATCATTCGCTTTCAAGATCCCCCAAGATCCTCAGAAGAGACCACAGACGCCGACGCGAAAACACGGCGAGGACAGCGATACCAATCACGGCACATGCAGTCCTCCAACGGGCTCGGTTGTGGACATATCTACCGAGCGCCTCGCTGTCAAGTCGGGGCAGACGAACAGGTGCGGGGAATCGGTCGGGGCGGTTCACGGCGTTGCTGCCACCGTGGACCTCACTGCTGGAGTCGATGGCGTTGAGGACGATACTGGCCTCGGGACTGCCACGTTGGGGTTGGATGCCGCCGTCGATACGGTGGGGGCATGGTGACGGCTGAGGTGAAGTGCAAGAATTCTCAGGTCTCGGAGGCAGGGGAGGTGGCGGTGATCCAGCACGGTACGTTGCGGGGCTCGGCGGCGGCGGCGGAGGTGGCGTCAATCCAGTAGACAATGTTGGAGATGGCGGGCCGTGATCTTGGGCTCGGCTCTGGTTCTCGTCCTCCTTCTCGTCCTCCTTCTCAGACTGACTCTCGTTGAGGCTCAAGAGTCCTAATTCAAGGTCTGGTTCTGCGTCGTCCTGAGGCTGCTCCTAGTCTTTTGATGGACGGTCCATCTCGATGACTCCGTTGCCGCTCGAGCACGTCTCCTGCCTCTGTCCAATATTGGATGTTCAAAGCTGGTGTATGAGTTGGAGATTGGATGGGTTTCAGGGTACAGAGAGAAAGGAAAATGATAGAAGATCGGTCTATGGTGGAGAGGAGGAGAAGAGGGGAGAGATAGACATGATCGAGGATCGGTTCTTCAACAGTACTGTCATGAGAATCGTCATCCTAGAAGGAGCGTGAGGGTGGAGGGGGCCAAAGAGATGGGAAGGAGGAAGGAGCAATGGCCAAGAGCAGGGTAACAACCTAAAGGTAATAATAATAGTAGTGAGTAGTGATTGACTCTAATAGATTTTTTTTTTCTCTTTTTTTTTTGATTTTTGATTTTTTGTGTATGAACGATGCCTGTGTTTCTTTATATTGCCTAGAGGAACTGACCTTGATATCCAAGATGAAGATGTAGAGAGGAAAGAAGAAGAAGAAGAAGAAGAAGAAGAGAGAAAGAAAGAAAGGGGAGGGGGGGAGGGGGGTTCAAAGCACTTTCTGCTGTGCCTACGCCTTGGCCTTGTCACTTTCCTTTCCCCATCTCGACGTCTCGTCACCGTCAGCCCACTCATTTTCAACGTAACCGAGTTGCTTCTTGACTTGAGCCACCAGGTCCTTATCTCCAGTGTTCTTGCCAATGTTGTCGCTTATTTTTTTTTTTTTGGTTCAATCTTAGCTTTTCTCGGATGATATAGGAGGGGAGAGATGAAGGGGAGGGGAAGAGAAGACGTACCTTATCTTGATGGCCGGACGGCCAGCCGCCGAGCTAAGCTTGATGACGATATTCAAGGGCACTGACTTGGTGCCCGTCTTGCGATGAGTGAAATCATTGGTGAGGAAGGTGCCAACACCAAATGTCGGGTTGAAGCCCTCGGCCTCGGCGGCCTTCTTGTAGAGGAGGCAGCGGTCAATGTTGAGCGAGTCGGAGAATACAATCGTCTTCCCAGATGGGTCTATGCCCTCGGAGTCGTAGTACTTGCGCATGACGCGGACGAACTCCTCTGGGTCGCCGGAGTCCTGCCTGACACCGGCGAACAGCTCGGCATACGTCTTGGCGGAGCCATCCGCCTGGGTGAGCTTCTCGACGGGGTACGTCCCTCCCTTTCCGTCCTCGACGGCCTGGACGGGCTTGCTGAAGGCCTTGAGGAACTCGGGGGTGCCGAACGTGTCGGTCAGGGCGATGGACAGCTTGGGGCCGAAGACGCTGACCCATCGGCACAGGGCCTCCTCGGTGGCAGCCCGGTAGTCCCCGATGACGGCGGCGGTGCCCATGAACCACTCGTGGGCCACGGTGCCGACGGGCGGGATGTTGAAGCGCATGGCCAGGTGGACGTTGCTCGTGCCCGACAGCCTGCCGACGGTGTGGCCCTGCTCCTTGGCCTTGTCGGCGGCCCGGACCAGGCCGCGGAAGACGAGGGCCTGGGTGTGGTAGTCGCGACGGCGGCGCGTGCCAAACTCCGAGGTGACGCAGCCGGCCTCAAAGAGCCTGAGGCCCTTGTCGAAGGCGGCCTCCTCCTGGCCTTCGTAGTCCCAGTCCGTGTCCATAAACTTGAAGTAGGCCTCCGATGTCAGGGCCAGGATGGGGATCTCGTACAGTATCGTCTCGACCCACTTGCCCTTGATGCTGATGTCTGTGTCGCCGAGCTGGTCGTCGGATCCCGTGTCGGTACCTCCCACTGGGTGGAAGCTGATGGACACTTGCTCGCGCGGGTGAAGGTGAAACTCCTTGAGGAAGTCGACATAGTCCGGGGTCAGGTAGTCGCAGTTCTCTACGAGGTAACGGTATTCCTCTGCCGAGAGGGATATGTTGCCGAGTTCTATTTTCGTACCTCTGGGTTAGTCTTGACTCTGAATTGGGGAACTAAGAGGAGATTAATGGATATGGAAGAAGAGAGAGAGAGAGAGAGAGAGAGAAAGAAGAAGACAGAGAGGGGAAAGAGAGGGGAAAGGGACAGAGAATGGCATAGAGAGGCAGAGGGTGAGAGAAATGTCGTACTCTGAATCTGCTTCTCCAACCAGCGAAATGCCGCCCTCGAGAGCTTCTTGTCCGGGGTCCGATTCGTGTAGGCATATGTGACCTCGACATCGGGAAAGCACTTGAAGACGGCGCATTGCATGGTAAGCTTGTAAAGGTCCGTGTCCAAGAAGGAGATGACTCCCTCTGGGAAGGGCGAAGAGCTATTAAAGTCCATTGTGTGGTGGGTGGTTGCAGAGCGGGGTGGAGGGGTATTTGTCCGGTAATTCTGTTGTTATTCGTGGCTTGTATGCTGCTCGACTCTTTTTCTGTTCAATCAACCGATGCGGTCCTGCTTTCCCGATGTACAATGCGACTGAGAGGCGAGTCTCTCAATGTTTCAACGTCGTCGCAAGTTATGCTCGTCCAAGACCGAGTCCGGTATGGTGACAAATGCGGGACAGGATGGAGTTAAGGGGGGGAGGGGGGTTTAGTCTGCGCAGCGCGTATAAGAGGGAGGAGATGACTCTTCGTCGCTCGAAAGTTGAATATATAAGATCGGAAAGGAAAAGGAAGAGAGGGGGAAAGGATTTTTTTTTAGTGATATTCAAGCTCTACTAATGTTGAGACGAATAATAAATTATATGTTAGAAGAAGGAGAGCAAATACTATGAGAGTTTACGCCATAGACTTTTTGGAGATGACGACGCTGGAACGGCGCAAGATCGGAAGACGAGGGGCAGCAAAAAAAAAAAAAGGAAAAAAGGAAGAAAAAAAAAAGGAGTACGTACCGATTTGGAGGGGTAGCCTTGGACCTTGGCAAAGAAGCACTTTGTCACTGAGAGACGCTTGGACCAAGGAAACGATAAGATCTGGAGAAGCCATGATTTAGAAAAAAAAAAAAAAAAAAGTTCTACGCCTTCATTCTCTCTGTAGGCTTCTCTCAGCAAAAAAAAAAAAAGTCCCCGTCACCACCAACATCTCTCCCTTTTCTCACCCGACCCTGAGAGAGGCCAATTCGATTCGATCCGCTTTAATATACAAAAATAGAGGACGTGATCAAAAGGGGGGAACAGGGAAAGAAGAAGAAGAAGGGGAGGAATCAAAGGGGAAAAACATTCCCCAGGGCGGCAACCGCAAACATGGACGTCCACCGCTGCCGCTTCGTGCCATTCCAACCCTCGGCTATCAACGCCATCGCCCTCTCTCACCCTCGCACCCGGACGGCCAAGCACGCCAACGTGGCGCGCATGGCCATAGGCCGCGCAAACGGCGACATTGAGATCTGGAACCCGGCCAACGGCTCCTGGCACCAGGAGCTCATCATCCGTGGCGGCAAGGACCGTAGCATCGACGGGCTGGTCTGGGTCAACGAGCCGGACCAGGACCTGGGCGACGGCCGCACCCTCGTGGGCAGGTCCCGGCTCTTCAGCATCGGCTACACGTCCACCGTGACCGAGTGGGACCTCGAGACGGCCAAGCCCAAGAGGCACGCCAGCGGGCAGCACGGAGACATCTGGTGCATCGCCGCCCAGCCCAGTGATGCCTCCGGCTCTGCCACCATCAACGGTGCCGTCGGCAACGCTTCCGCCGGCGGCACGAAGCTCGTCGCCGGCACCATCGATGGCGAGCTGGTCATGTACTCGGTCGAGGACGACGACCTGCGCTTCCAGCGTGTCGTCGTCCGCTCGCCCACGAAGAAGGCCCAGATGGTCAGCATCACCTTCCAGACGCGCAAGGTCGTCGTCGTCGGCTGCTCCGACGGTACCGTGCGCGCCTACGACATCGCAAAGGGCCACCTCCTGCGCAGGATGACGCTGGGCGCCGACGCCGGCTCCGGCCCCGGCGGCTCCAAGGACATCATCGCCTGGTCCGTCCAGTGCCTGCCCAACGGGAACATCGTCTCGGCCGACTCCACCGGCCAGGTGTGCATCTGGGACGGCAAGACGTACACCCAGACCCAGAGGCTGCAGAGCCACAAGCAGGACGTCCTCAGCCTCGCCATCAGCGCCGACGGCTCCTCCATCCTCAGCGGCGGCATGGACCGCAGGACCGTCCTGTACAAGCTGAACGGCTCCCGCTGGGCCAAGGTCTGGGGTCGCAGGTACCACGATCACGATGTCAAGGCCATGGCTTCGTTCGAGAGTGGTCACATAAGTGTTGTCATTTCAGGAGGTAATGTTCTCACACGCGGACCCACGCAAGCACACTCACACTCCCTCTCTCTCCCTCTCTCTCTCTCCCTCCCCGTGTCTTTCTCTGTCTACACACCCATACTGACCGACCACCCCCTCCTCCAGGTCCGGATGCCAACCCCGTCATCGTCCCCCTCAAGGAAATGGGCCGCGAGAACCACCGCGTCATCTCCAACCTCCCACAGCAGCCCCCCATCGCCAGCGCGCGGAAAGCGCGGTTCATCCTGAGCTGGTGGGACAGGGAGCTGCACATCTGGCAACTCCGCCGGGCCGCCAGCGACATCATCAACAGCATGGACGACGACAGCGGCGAGAACGGCGATCTGAGCCAGAACCGCAAGCTCCTCAAGACCATCGTCGTCAAGGGCGACTCCAACATCTCCGACGCCACCATCAACGACGAGGGCACCCTCGTCGTCGTCTCCACGGCCACCGACGTCAAGGCCTTCCGCCTAGAGCACAGCGAGCACCCGGTCACCAAGCCGTCCGACCTCAAGCTGTGGACCGTCAGCGTCATGTCCCAGGAGCTAAGCAAGAATGGCGCCTCCAAGGTGCAGCTCTCGCCCGACGGATCCTGGCTCGCCACGGTCCAGGACGGTCAGCGCATCCTGGTGACCAGGATTCAGCAGCCGGATTCCTCCTCCGACAATGCAGACGACGACGACGATAGGTCCCCGGCCACCCAGACCCGCAGGCTGACCCGCCTGCGCCGTCAGATCCCCCGCTACATGCAGAACGGCGGCCTGGGCAAGTACGACCGGACGGTGGCGCACGTTGCCTTCAGCGCCGACTCCAAGGTTCTGGCGACGGCCGACCTGGCCGGATACATCGATACGTGGGTCCTGCGCGGATCGCAAGGAAGGGCCAACGGCGCCGGCGAGAACGAAGCCGAGGCCGTGGCCTCCGAGAGCGGCGGCAGCGACGACGACGACGACGACGACGACGACGAGACCACGACGGGTGGTGGTGGTGAGGACGGCAGCAGCTGGGTCCGCAACGCCAACGGCAAGCTCCTGCCCAAGCTCCCCGGCTCACCCGCGGTGCTGGCCTTTGCCCCCGGCGGCGGCTCGGAGTCCTCGGGAGCGGGTGACGACGACCACACGCTCCTGGCCATCACGAGCTCGTGGAACGTGCTGGCCTTCCACGCACTGCAAGGCTCCCTGACGCCGTGGTCACGCCGACACCCCCGCAAGGCGCTTCCGGCGCCGATCCTCGACCTGCTAGACATCCCCAAGGCGGTCTTCTGGCAGGGCGCGTCGCGCGTGTGGATCTACGGCGTGTCGTTCCTCGTGATGCTCGACATGTCGCAGGACCTCAGGCAGCCCACCGTCGGCCAGGACGGACAGGTCTTGACGGTCTCGAGCCTGAAGCGCAAGAGGACCGGACACGGCACCGGAGCCGGAGGCAGGATGACGCAGAGCAACCTGACTCCTCACCAGATCACGCGCCACGTCGACGGTCGAGAGGAGAACGTCGTCGACGCTGCTGCCGTCAAGAACGGAGGTCGAGGCGGCGGCGGCAAGCGGTACCACGATGACGATGACGACGACGACGGCGACGGCGACGACGACGACGACGACGATGACGACAGCAGTAATCAGGAGGACGGAGTGAGGCCCGGGAGCAGCCTCGAGGTGTCTGGGGCGGGCGCCGCGGGCCAGCCCAAGGCTTGGTGGATGACGTACAAGTACAGGCCCATCTTTGGGGTGGTGGGCCTCGAGGAGGATGAGGTGGCGCTCGTGGAGAGGCCGACTTGGGACGTTGATATGCAGGAGAGGTATATGGTCGAGGATAGGTAGGGTACAGCGAGAGAGGAGAGGAGAGAGAGGAGAGGAGGGAGGGAGAATGAGAGGGAGGGAGGGAGAGAGGAGCAAAAAAAAAAATGTTCATCATTGATTTCTTGCTGGCGCTTCTGTGATTTGTCTGGTATAGACAACGCCTGTTGTTCCAACCCATTCCAGTTATAGGGCGCGGTCTATCAGTTTTCTTGCATAGTTGATTCGACTAGATGTTTTCCACGCAATACAAACCAAAGTCTTTTTCGATGAGGTTGAATACGGAACAAGAGATTTTCCTCACGAGACGTACTCTCCTCCCTCTCTACATATAATTGATGTCCAAACCGACAGTACGCCACGCATTTCATCCGAGTCAATCCGTGCCATCTTCTGCTGTCGGTGGTGGTTGTGAAGAGTGTCGATGTGTACCGGGTAGGTAATAAAGTCGGTGAGAGCATCACACGAGCATCACGAGACGAGACACCACACCACAGCAGGAAAAAAAAAAAAAAACCCCAACAACGAAATATCTCACTCAGCCTTTGTATGATGACGGGTGGACCCTGGGGAGATGAAAAAAAAAAGAGAGAAAAATAGTAGGCTGGTTGATATCACATGCGTTTCTAGTCATCCATCGAACCATTGATCCCTAGAGAGCTTGGCAACCTGGCCTTAATTCTAATCTTATTTCTCTCTAATCTGCACAGACTGCTATTACAGTCTACAGAGTACAGCCTACAGGACAGTATCACGATTCACGATTCAACCTGGGGTGGGAAGGAATTGAGAATGGCAAGGTGGATCCGCCCACCCTTCGAGATGGGGGTTGTTTGATCATCAGCGGGCGTGGACGGGTGGTGGCACCGGTGGGTGTCGGCGGATGGTACGAGTAATATGATGTATGGGAGTGTGACGGGATGGTCGAAGAGGGTGACGCGTACTCGGGTGTGCGTGCGTGTCTTGTGTGTGTGTCAGAGGGGTTATGGGTATAGGGGGAAGAAAGGGGATGATGATCCAACGGAACATGGGAGAGAGAGAAGGGAGAGGGAGGGAGAGAGAGGTGCAGGTTGCTGGCTCGGTTACGCGTATCGTATCGCTACCAATACACGATGACAATATGTGGTCCGTGGAACAGGCTGGGAGGGACTCTGCGTGTCAAGAGGACCGTCTGGCATTATGACGAAGCCATCTGTGAAAGAGAAGGAGTCAAAAGACCAGATAAGATGAAAACAATTGAAAACATCCCCAGTCTCGTCTTCTTTCCTTCTTACCAATGATGGAAATACGGCCACGCTCTCCGAATATGGGACTCGACTCTCTGGCCCCGTACGCTCTCGTACGAATCATTGATCGGCCACTACCGAGTATATGTAATCCGTAGAGAGCGTACGGAGTGATGGCTAGAGTGGACTATGTGAGTATGTGGAATAGGTACGGATCATGTGCAGAGAGCACTAGAGTGACGCTCCGATGTGCTGTATATTCATCAGCCTACCGGTAGCCTAGCCAAGTATCCGGCTAGTAGTGGTGATGCTGGTGACGCGTGGCATAATCGCATCCGTTCTCCCTTGTGCCTCCCCTGGCCAATTTCAATGTTACGTCGCACTTCTCTCCGCTCTCTGCTCTCTGCTCTCTGCGTCTCTTGCTCTTCTCTGTAACACCCGCACACGCTACACATCCTATTCGTCACGCCTTCTTCATGCTGCGCACGTAAAACGTCAGAGCCAAGAAAGCAATCTCTACATCCTCCCGTACGGACGTGGTTCGGCGCCCCATTTGCAATGCGCTGGACATGATTGATTACGGGAGACGTATGGGGTGTAAGAACGTATCTCCGTCGCGACTGCTGGATACTGGTCATATCAACAGCACCACCAACCAGTGACGGAGTGCTCTCAGCCATGTACGGGTTAACCTGTATTGTATCGCAGAGTACGAGCTCATGCCCTGCCGCCAACCGCTACCACCACGGCAGGCCCACGACAGGTGGAGATCGAGGAGCAGAGCATATAACCCGTGCTCGTACGTACTCACCCAGAGACTCATCCTCTCTACGTGTGAGAGATAACTCTCCCGCGAAAAGTGGACAGGCGGTTTGGCTGAACTCGTCATCGCCTAACCCGAGGCCTCTCGAGGTAACGGTACACGTTCGCGGGGAGGGGCTGCGCAACCCCGACGGCTCCCACCCAGGGTAGGCTCGTGATAGGCAGCGATGTGGCAGATATACAGCGCACCGGGCCCTGGATACAGATCCAGGCCCCCCCTGGGGCGCAAGGCGCGCGGAGCCTTGCTGCGTACCTCTACCTGCCGTCCACCACGAGAAATAGCCTCGTGGGGACGGGGCAGTGTGAAGGGGAGCCGACTGATTGGCCCGGAGAGGTTAGCTGACGCGTACGGCAGTCTGCAGTAGCCACCCATTACGGAGCTCTAGGCAGGCCTCTTCATTACAGAGTACGAGCCCTCTACGGATGACTCGTATATACATGTACGTGCGTATACCCGCATGTATGCTCGCATGTAACAAGTGGTAACATATATAACCTGTACAGATTACACCCGTATCATCTGTCACTCCGTATAGAGCAGCCCGTAATCCGTACAGAGCCTTGCTCGCAGTCTGCACCGCTCTCACAGTCACGACTGAGTGATCTCGCTCCCCGAACCACCTGCTTACGATCGATACCCGTACTGCCCTACAGGCTACCTGTCCACTGTAGAGAAGGTTGGAAAGGGGAAGGAAAGCAAGAAGAGAGGAGAGAGAAGAAGAGCAAGAGAAAAAAAGAAAAAAAAAAAAGGGCCCTAAGGCCCAGAGGTCCCCACTCCACGTTGGCGGGTTGCGCAAGCAAAATCGGAGAGAGGCGACGCAATACTCTCCGTCACACTTGCCTCTCTCTCTCTCTCCCCCCAACGTGCATGTATGTTACTCGTACTCGTAGCCCGGGTATCCACTCTCGTCCCCTCCTTCCACGCTTCCACGCTTCCACGCCTTCCCCTTCTCTTCTTGGCTTACGAGTACTCGTCAGGTCTCTCCTCCCAACCAAGTCATCTTCAGACAGACTCGTCTTCCACCTTTTACCACCTTGCTCTCCCACACAGATTCCGTCTTCGACGATACCCTCGTTTCCCCTCCTTCTCCCTCTTCTCCTCTCTTCCATCCCCGCTCATCACATCTGTTCGACTCGCATCGTCTTCGCCCGACATCGACCCACGCCGAGCGATTCGTACCTTCAGGACACCACCATCGAGGCTGTGCGCATATCCGCCAACCGCCGAACCGCCCACCCGGTTTCAGACAAGGCGGCAAGCCCAGGCCTTCTCACTCTCCCCCCATCGAGAGGAGGGAAAGAAAAGGCAGAAGGTCGCAGTCGTACGAAACAGTCCATCTCCGCGATCCAAGCTTACCTATACACACCGACGACACACTGGACGACGCCCTACTCCGGACGACGCAGGTCTCTGCCTGCTGTCCTTGATCTCCACCACCCGACGACGTTCGGTCTATCCACTCGCTCCCGACGACGACGACGAGACCACCACCCTGTCCTCCTCGGCTCGCTCCATAGTCTAGAGCCCTGATCTGCGAGGAGCAGATTCCGCAGACAACACGTACACGCACACGTACACATACGCAGACGCATCATGGCTGGCCGGAACAACACCCCGCTCGGCAGCGGGCCCGCCGGCCGGGACGAATATGGCGAGGAATGGGCTCACGACCTGCGCGTGCGCTTCGAGGGCCTCCTCAGGGATAAGCGCCTCCACGAACTGCGATCGTCATCACGACACGCCTCCCCCCAATCTGGCCTCGCTGAGCGTGCGTCGAGCGCCAACTTGCGCGTGTCCTCGGCCGACGATCTCGCCCGCCCCGCCAGCGCCCACGGTCAGCCCTCGGTGCCTCCCTCGTACTCCCCATCTTCCATGCGCCATCTCCCCATCATCCCCACCCCGCCCACAGCCACCGACCGCGAGTCGCAAAAGTTCCGCAACCTCCTCATCAGCCTATCCCTCACCCCGACCAAGTACGAGAACCCGGGGCTGCTCGACGAGGCCCTCCAGGCCATTCCGCTCGACCGTATATACGGCGAGGCCGAGGAGGAGAGCCAGGTCATGCGCGCCGAGGCCGAGAGTATGGGCGATGGCCGGAGACCCGAGTGGGGGTACCAGGACTGCGTCATCCGTGCGCTGCTAAGGTGAGCACCTCTCGATTCCCCTCACCCGCACCCCCCCCACGCGCATCCTCTGCGCCGTCTGAAGCGCTCCCGCCGCTGCCTGGATCGTCGAGAGCTGACACGACCGTCTATGCAGGTGGTTCAAACGATCCTTCTTCAGCTGGGTCAACAACCCTCCCTGCCAGGCCTGCTCGTCACCCACCTTCGCCGTGGGCAGGACGGCACCGACGCCCGAGGAGAACGCCTGCGGTGCCCTGAGCGTGGAGCTGTACCAGTGCTCGGCGTGCCGCTCGCACGAGCGTTTCCCCCGCTTCGGCGACGTGTGGCGTCTGCTGCAGACGAAGCGCGGCCGCGTGGGTGAGTGGGCCAACTGCTTCACCATGCTGTGCCGGGCCGTGGGCGGCCGGGTGCGGTGGGTGTGGAACGCCGAGGACCACGTGTGGACGGAGGTGTACTCGGATCACCAGCGCCGCTGGGTGCACGTCGACGCCTGCGAGGAGGCCTGGGACAACCCGAGGCTGTACACGGATGGCTGGGGCAAGAAGATGTCGTACTGCATCGCCTTCTCCATCGACGGCGCCACCGACGTCACGCGCCGCTATGTGCGCAAGTCGGAGCACGCTCTCGAGCGCAGACGCTGCCCTGAAGAGGTGCTCCTCTACGTCACCCAGGAGATCAAGGCCCTCCGCCGCGCCAACCTGGGCAAGGACGAGCGTTTCCGCCTGGAGAAGGAGGATCAGTGCGAGGACGGCGAGCTGCGCGGATACGTCGTCGCCTCGATCGCCCAGGCCGTCACCGACCTCGTCCCCGGAGCGGCTCCGTCGGCACGCGCCGCCACGGGTGCCACCGCCGGATCCTCTGCAGGCCAGGACACCAAGAGGCCCGCCGAGCAGCCCGGGCGCAGCAACGCCGCCAGCGACAGGACGGCGCGGTGGATGGCCCAGCACCGCAACCAGCAGTTTGGCCCTCGACGTGATGGAAGGCCGTGAATATCTAGCTCGGCTACCCGACGCTCACCCGTTGCTCACCCGTCAGCTCATCTGCCGCCATCTTCCGACTCTTCAATCTCACGCACCATCTCGCAGAGACGACACATGCAGCATCTCGCACCTCACATCCCGCGATGCACGCACACTCAGCACACCACCACCCCCCCACACACGTAACATACAGCACTCCTCATCAACGGCACACATCGAACGAAGTAATTCCCGACGGCCGTATACAGTCTCTTGTTGTCTCTTCTTCTTCTTCTTCTTCTTTGTTCTATACACACCTCTGCCTCGGCATAGACCTGGCGTTTCTCCTTTCTTATCATCTTTATATTGTTTATTTTCCCCTCTCGTATATACCTGGGTTTGACATCCTTTTATATCATCCGAAAAAAAAATCCGATTCGACGTTGTAATCCCGTCCGAATCCATGTACTACTGATTTGCAAACGCATTCTCAACATCTTCATGTCATTTCTTCTCATCTCTTTTGTTTGTTTCGGTCTGGGGAAAGGGCTTGGGGATTAGGTTGGCATTGGATGTGGAGGGCGTTTTTTCCTCCCCCTCCTTTTTATACTCACGGTGTTTTTCTTCTTCTTCTCCTCTTTTTGTCTATTCGTGGGTTGGTAACGGGGACGTCTATACATTGCCTTGGGGGAACAAATACACGTTAATCTTCACCTTTTGTGTGTGCTCTTGGGTGCTCGTTGTGACGTTTACATGCCTACCATCGTGACGCGGCACGTCCGAGCGAAGCGGGACCAGCTCCCGGCAGGGCGGCCGGAGGCGGATAACATTATCCTATCGTTTACCTCCGGCGGCCCTACGGGGGGGGGGGGGGGGGGGAGAGTCCCTCTCGCCTCGCTCGTGTCTGCCCTGTGAGGATGGCAGGTGAGACATACAGGTACGCGTGCTGTGCTGTGTGTGGTCAGTGTGGATCCCTAGATGCCGACACGGAAAAGAAAACCCCCCCAATATACGCGTGCAGGGATGCGCGACGGCGACACCAATCTCGCGTTACGGGGAGTGTTGGTATCATCACGCATTTTAAGGCAGGGCCGTCATCCTTCCCACTCTCCATCTTCTCCACGCTCTCCCACTCTCCCACTCTCCCACTCTCTCCTACCGGTTCGCAAATGGTATTCGAGCCGATACATTTCCTCTTTCCTGTTCGGAGCCTAACCTCTCATCATACAATCGACGCAGCACCCTAGGCAAACATGATGCCCATTCTCAAACGCAAGCGTTCCTCCTCGGAGCTGTCGTCTTCCCCGAGCAGCACGTCGTCTTCCCCCCCTCGCAACGACTTCATGACCATGGAGACGCCCGTGCATCTGCACTCGCGTACGCTCAAGCGTTTCCGCGACTCGAGACCCTCGGAGAAGCTGATCCACCGTATGTGCATTCCCTCCGTCAGCCCCTCCCCCCTATTCCCTTCGGAGCTGTGTTCCTGACCCGTCAACAACAAACAATGGCAGACCGGACACTCGGCATGCTCTACTCTGCTCAACGACAGGCAGCACCCACACCCATTCCCGCACCGATACATGAGACGCAGACACCGTCTCTGCAGCAGCAGCAACCTCAACGCCAGAACCTCCATTCATTCTGGAATATATCTTCGGCCCCCAGGACGGTCACGACCCCTGCCCAGAAGCGACGGCAAGATGACGACGGGCCGAGCAGCTGTGAGGACTGCGGTGTTGACGTGTGTGCGGACGGGATGGACGGGTCCGACGCCGGATGTACGATTTGCGGAAAGGGGGTGTGCTTCAGCTGCTCCGTCAGCCATCTCGGGACAGGGAAACGGTGTCTCTGCTGCGCGGGACGGCCGTTCCCCTAGCTGAGCGATCGGTCGAGGAAGGAGAAGCGAAGCGAGCGGAGCGAGGAAGGAACCCAACCCAACCCCCCGGGTAGGGTCGCCGGAGGCGGTCTCTTCCCTATCGAATATCTGTCAGGAGGAGGAGCGAGCGGGGCGAGAAGAAGGAGGAGAAGAAGAAGAAGAGCTCCCGGTGGGGCCGCCGGAGACAGATGGCGTCTGGGACTGAACGGGTGACGTGTGCACGGGCGTTGGATGATATCCCTGACTTTATACAATCTACGTAGTAGGAAAAGGGCGTTTTTCCGGGTTTACGATATCCAACAGTGGATGGAAGGATTGCTTGGATCAAGCAGATATTATCTATTATCGAATGTATATATAAAAAAGCATAGCAAAGCAAAAAGTACAGAAGCGCAAGTCCGGCCGCACCTCAGCTCGGTACGCGCAGACTAGCCCCGTCGACGAGTGGTAGGGGCCTTCTTGGGCGTGGAAGCGCCGGTAGACTTGGCGGCGGTGGCGGCGGAAGAAGGGGCAGCAACAGCCCTTTGCTTGCCCTTGGCCTTCTCGGACGGGGCATTCCAGTACCAGACCATCTGGAGGGCGAGGACGAGGTTGAGGGCAAAGCCGGAGATGAAGCCGTAGAGGATGAGCTTGTCGTCTACCTCCTGGAGGGTGGTGAAGATGCGGGTGAGGGATCCGGCGAGGTAGTTGAAGATCTGGAGAGAGAGGGGGGGGGAGTTGGGGTTAGCAAGAGGAGAGAGAAACAAGTGCGGGATAGCAGGAGGGGCGGCCGGAGACAATTCCTTCAGTCGCTCCTTGTAACCTGAGAGGGACGCCGGAAAGCGAGCGGAGCGAGAGGAAACTCCCGGTAGGGCCGCCGGAGGCAAAGAAAGAGGAATCAGAGGAGAGAGAGAGAGAGAGAGAGAGAGAGAGAGATGAACTTACGGCAAAAGCACTCAGCTGTCCGGTGCCACCCTGCTGGTAGATGGCGACGATCTGGGGCAGCTTGCTGGCGACGCCGAGCAGGCCAGCGCCGGCCTGGAGGTATCCGAGGGCGTTGGCGTCGACGACGTCGGGGCGGACGAGGACGGCGGCGGCGGCTGCGAGGCCGGCGACCAGGACGGCGGCCAGGGCGGTGCGGCCGGTGAAGTTGAGGACGAGGACGCAGATGACGACGTTCTGGCCCATGATGAGGGCGGTCTCGCCGTAGGTGCTGAAGGGGAAGGCGTTGCGGACGTTGTAGGCCAGGGTGATGAGGTAGGCGGTCGTCTCGAGGAGGTAGGACAGGAAGGACACGCCGTCGGCGGAGCGGGAGCCGGCCAGCTTGAGGATCTGGGGCACCTTGACGACGGACGAGGCGCCGACGATGCCGACGCCCAGCCCCTTGGAGACGGCCAGCCGGAGGCAGGCCTCGTCCTCGAGGGAGACGTCGAGGAGGAGGGTCCGGTAGCAGGTCGGGGTGATCAGGGACTCGCCCAGGGCGCGGATCGGGGGGGGCAGGTTGTGCGTTATGGGCTGGACGACGGAGCGGAGGGTGTCCATCTCGGCGGGGTGTCCGGGCGTGGGAGTGGCCGTCGATGCGTCGTCGGGGTTTGCGGTTGGTGATGCTGGTGGTGGTTGTGTTGATGTTTGTGAGAGCGGGTGTGGTAAATTTTTTACATTTCTCAAAATTTTCTCTTCTTCTTATAATATCTATTAAATATTTATTATTATTATCTCTCTATATTTTTCATTCCCTTTTGTAGGGCCAGATGTGGGGGGACCAACGGCGGGATTGCGATTATCAGCAGGTTCATCACTGATACCGTCATGAAATAAACGGCAATGAACCGCCATAATAAAGTAAGTTGCAGGTATTTACAAGTTGAGTATTATCGGTAGTGTAGACGGGTTATATGTTAGTAGCAACAATAGGTAAGAGTAGTATGTGGCAGTAGTATGTAGGTAGTCATGGTAGTTAGTAGTAAGTAGTAGTAAGTAGTAGCAGTAGTTTAGTAGTAGTTAGTAGTAGTAAGTAGTAATTAGTTAGTAGTAGTAGTAGTAGTTAGTAGTAGTAGTAGTAGTAGTAGTAGTGGTAGTAGTAGTTAGTAGTAATAGTAGTAGTAGCAGCAGCAGTAGTAGTGGTAGTAATAGTGGTAAGTACTCCGTAGTAGTAGCGGTGTTACTGATCAATCTTAGAGTAATTTCAGGTAATAAGCGTCATTAGTAATCAGCTGGTTAAAATCTGGTCAGAATTCCCTGTGTCAATACGTCAAGATGTCAATATAAGACGTGAATGCCCTGCAAGACGATGCATGCCAATACACCATCTCAGCACATGCGATAGTAAAGAATAGTAAAACCTGTAATCTGTATTACTCTTTAGAGTGGCCAAGTCAGCCCAGCTGTGCCCGTTAGGTGATGATGCTCCGCTCCGGTGTTGCCCTACTATTAATTATAAGCTGTCATGTTATTATTATACAAGATGACTCTGTATGCTATGTTCTGTTATGTATTACTATGAATGATGATGCTCTTTTTCTTAGATGGTTGACAGACATATCGAGACGATTTATATGATACGGCCATGATTATCCGCATCCCGCACACTCCGTATCAATACATTTGCCCAGCAGAGTCCCAGGATCATGACCGGTAATATGACTTGCTGTGGGACTACAGATTACGTCTGGTGATACTATTGATACCTAACACCTACTGCAAGTTGTTGTAATATAAATAACATCTTACCAGAAGGAATCACTTACCACAAGGAATGCCTAGAAGGATGCAGCAATATCCTCCGATATCAGTTGGCCGCCCCAAGGTCCAACACACATACAAGGCACGTTGTCAGCCCGCATGACCCAAGCATTCCCATCCTGTCCCATATCACGATGCGATCCCTCTTCAATCCTGCTCTTCGCCTTCTTTCTCTTCTCTTCGTGTAGCAGCCTGCTGACTGACTGGGCGCGTAACTATTCATATCCCGTGGTTCTGAAGAGAAGGGTTAAAAAAAAACCAGGAAGAAAGACCCCCATGCACACACACACACACACACACACAGAGAGAGAGAGAGAGAGAGAGAGAGAGAGAGAGCGCACTGCTGACAAAACAGCGCATCTCGCTTATGTACACCGTCACCTCGCCGCTGCCAAATCCATGAATCAGACCAGCAGCGAGAGCGACAGGCTCTGTCTCGCCTTCCCCGGATCCCTGCGTCGCTGGTGTGTAACAAGCTAGAAGTCAGGTATTAATGCCCGCATCCAAACTCGTCCACGACGACGACGCCATCATCTATCGTCGACATCACCACCAACGTCAGAAATCACTACTACTACTGCTACTACTACTGCTGCTACTACTGCTGCTACTACTACTACTACTCCTACCACCATCACCACCACCACCACCACCACCACCACCACCTGTACTACATAATATAATACTACTCATCCCAAGCAGCAGCAGCGGCCTGAGCAGCAGCTTGAGCAGCAGCCTGCCATGGTTACGGCTGCACAGGATGCATCGTCGCCATTCAACCATGGTGACGAAACCAGTGGTGACGGTACCAGCACCAGCACCGGCACCAGCACCGGCACAATCAAGTATGAATACATGTTTGAAAAGGACAAGAGTCCTACCAAGCAGCTCGACGCCATACTGAGAGCCATGGCCAGCTTTATCGTACGATAATTCCACCCACTTCCCTCGCACGGCACTCAGCACCGGACAGACAGAGAGTGTTGTTGCTGGACTGACAAGCACTGACCGCCGCTTCAGGCTCACAACATCGGCGACAAGCACGATCCCCACCTGTGTCCGCAGAAGATGGCGGCCTATTACAAGGCCGTAGGTGGTGACTATGACCGTACGCGCTCCTGACTCCCCTCAACCGCTCCCTTGCACGCTCTGACTCTCTCTCCTCCGCCTCCCCGCCTCCCTCCCGACCCTGCAGACTTGTTCGTGCAGAGAGATGACGCCTCGATATCGTGGATGTGGCAAGCCACCGGCTGCCAACACAGCCTCCAGCCGACCCGTGACGCCTTCCAGCCGCCGAGCATCCCGGCCCTGACCCCGCGCGGCTTCTCGCGCTGGCAGTCCCTCGAGATCCTGCTCGGCCCTGACGAGCACGTCCCGTTCGTCCAGTACGCCGTCCAGAGATGGGGCCTGCGAGACCCCGACACGGGCGAACCGTTCCCGCCTCACCTGCCCCGCGACGTGTTTCCGGCCGAGCCGGACGTCGAGATCGACCGCTGGCACGAGGGCTGCGCAAGCAGGCTGTGGAAGGATGCCGCCGCCGCCGGACCACCCGAGCCCGGCGGCGACATCAGGCCCGAGAAAGACGCCGACACCCCGGGCGGCACCAGGTCCAGGCCTGAGCCGTCCAGGCCTGAGCCGTCCAGGCCCGAGCCCAACAGCAGCAGCAGCAGCAGCAGCAGCAGCAGCAACCACAACAACCACAACAGCGACAGGCCGAAACCGGTATCTCACCAGACAGAACCCATGTACGCACACATTCACCCGGGCGGCAGCAGTCCGCCGCCCACATCCCGAAGACCGCACACGTCGCACCACCCCCCACCGCAGCCGCAGCCGCAGCCGCAGCCGCAGCCGCAGCCGCAGCACCAGCAGCAGCAGGGACCGTCGCGACCCTTCCCATACGCTCACGCTCAGCAGCCACCGCCGGTCCGGCACAGGCAGCGCGCCGCCTCCCCCGACATGAGATACCATCGATCGTCGTCACCGCTACGCGAGCGCGGTCGCCGCCGCAGCTTCTCCGACTACCCGTCCTCACCCGTCCAGGAGCGCCCACCGCACCGCCGCTCATCGCCACCGCCGCTGCTGCACCGCTCGCCGTCACCGCCATCTCGTCTCCGTCGCTATTCACCGGCAACGGCGAAGCCTGACCGGCCGCCCTTCCGACACGTATCCTCGTCCGAGCGGCGGCACAGCCACGGCCACCCCAAACGATACTCGTCCGACTCCGCCGACGACGCCCGGCCCGGCAGCCCGTCCCCGCACCTCAACGTCCGGCGCCGGCCTCACAGCCCGCCGCTGTCCTCCTCGTCATCCGGCGGGAGGCGATACGTCCCGGTCCCGCAGACTGCGCCGGTCACGAGCAGCGGCAACAGCAAATCGAAGCGCCGCACCAACACCAGCCCCTTTGGCAGTCTGCGCAGCAAGGTGACCGAGACGGTGACGGGCCTCCTGTCCTCTTCGGGTGGGGGCAGCATCCGCCGTTCCAGTATGGACCAGCTCGCCAGGCGTGAGCGGGAGCGAGAGCGGGAGCGCGACCGTGAACGCGACCGTGACCGCGACCGTGACCGCGACCGTGACCGCGACCGCAACCGTCCCCCACGTATGCAGCAGCGTCCTGCGCCCCCTTCCCTGCGCCACGCCTACGTCGACGTCGATTCGGACGAGACGTCGGATCAGGGATCCAGCGACGACGGGACCGGTGCTTTCCGCAGAAGACAGAGCTCTCTGCGGGATCCGAAGCGTTCCGGTGCCAGCCCCGCAGCTGCTGCCGGCGCCGGCGTCCCGCCCCCGTTCAGGGAGAGGGCGGTGCCGCGGTCATACGACGCCGAAGAGCGGCTCGACGGCGACGGCGACGACGACGACGACGACGAGGTCGACGTGGATATGGGGGGCATCGGCGCCTCGGAGCCGCAGAGGCACAGGTCACACCTTCGACGGCCGGGCGCGGCTGACCTGCACAGACGGACGAGCAGCCATGCTGACGTCGACCGACGGAGGGAGCCGTTCCCCCCTTCCTCCTCTTCCTCGAAGAATGGGAATGCCGCGCACCCGTTTGACCCGCGAGGGAGGGAAAGGCTCAGGGGCGATAGGAAGAGGTTTGAGGGGTTGGTTGGGAGGGATAGGGCTTCTCTGAGTCCTGGGGGGAGACATGTCATGTATTGACCCTCATCTTCTCCTCGCCTCGTCCTCCCCCCCCCCCCCCCCCCCCCCCCCCCCCTTTTTTTTTTCCCCTTTCCCCTCAAAAACACACCCCCAAATTTTTTCCCCCCTTTTTTTTTTCCCCCCCCCCCCCCCCCCCCCCCCCCCCCCCCCCCCCCCCCCCCCCCAACTCTGTCCATCTCTCTTCTCTCTTCTCAATTGCTGTGCTCTATTGGGCTTCTCTTGGGTATGCGTCTCGTCCTCTTGTCTTGATTCTATCATACCTCTTGCCCTCTCGCTTGAGAGATGGGAAAAGACTAGCGATTGCATCTTGTTGGTCTCCCTTCTTCTTTTTTCCCCCTCCCCCTTTCCCCTTCCATTATTTTCCAATTCCTTTTTTTTTCGCTACGAGGGAAATTTTTGGACATTTTGGATGAGTACTGCCTCTAAATTTCATCACTTCTCATGAGCATCACAAAGTTTCTGGTCAGTGCACAGAAAGTAGCGAGTTCTTATTCATCTTTTTTTTTTCTTGAAAAAAAAAAAAGAAGCTTTCTCTGTCTTGTTTTACGAGAGACCGAAGAATCTGAAAACAGGCGCAGTCCAGTTTTCAGGAGTATATCACGTCCATCCATCGTCCAAAGTAGATAGCCGTACGGTAGAAACGAGAAGCGGTGGTGCCCCATGGTCTGACTATACACACTGGTCGGGATCAGACTACAAACCGAGCACCGTGGAAAAGAGAGCTGTCAAGGTCCATCAGGCACCGATACATGTACATGGAAATGCTGTGCGTACGATTGGAGGGGATCCGGGTCGAGAGGGTTGATTCGGTGGGGCGCATCGCACGCATCTCAGTCAGTGGTCACGGCGGTTGGGAAGGGCTGCCCGGTCTTGCTGCTCGGGGAAGAGTTAGGGGGAGGGTGGGGAGTACGGGTGAGGGAGGGAGAACGGGACCGATGATGATATCACATATGTCTATCCGTGGACCATGGACCATGGCCCGAGGTATCTGTCTCTCGTTACGGCGGTGGTACGTGCGTCACATTAACGAAGCTGAAGGTGTTTTATGCTATCTATTGTTCAGACCTCGTGGAAGACGAGTAAGCAGGGTAAGTTATGAATCATGATGAGCATGTACGAGTATCATCAATACTCTCTCTCTCTCTCTATAACCGTAAGAGACCGGCAGCAGATGGTATTCGTAGCAGATGGCATCGGTAGATAAAAGGGGGGGGGAGGGGGGGGGAGGGGTATGCATCATCAAGAGTCAGAAGAGCAGCATTGCAGTGATAAAATGAAAGGGAACGAATTGATACTCTACGGAGTAATAATGCCGAGTATTTTTTTTGCAAATTGTCTTATTTTATTTTACCTGCAGGGCTACAGACTACAGATCGGTAATCTGTAATACAGGCTACGAATAAGATATTGGCATTAATGCTTCGCACGAATTGATACTGATACATTGCACATATATATCAGTGTCGATATTAGCTCAGGCATAGCCAGACACCCAAACACCTAAACAGGCACCGGATACCCAGGACAGGCACCAACGTCAGGTGCTCTCCACTGCGCCCATCCCGTCATCCTTTCCACCCTCATCCACGCCGTTCCCTTGGCATCCATCATACACTCACTCTACTGACCTATTGACGAATATTGTCCTATTAACCTGACCTTCCTCCCACCCAACCTTGTACGGGATCGTTCTCATCTCCGTGCCCGTCCGGAAGTCTGACACGCACACACATACACACACACACACACACACCACCGCTCACGGGCCTCCTTTGTCCCCCCCCTTCAGATCGCTTTACTCATCTCCATCCGCCACGTTTCTTCAACACACACACACACACGCGCGCACGCACGCACGCACACACGCACGCACACACACCAGGGTGCTGTTACGGAAGGAAATACGCGGTATCAATACCATCGAGAGAGAGAGTGTGTGTGTGGTAGGTGTCGCCCATCCATCCTAATAGACAGAACCCAACGCTGGTATTCCACCCCAACAGTCTTTTTTCTTCTTCTTTCTCTCTCTCTCCCCCCCCCCCTTCGAAATCGACACTCGACATTTTTTCCCCCATTTCTTCCTTCCATCTCGACGCCATCGTTACATAGACATCATCATCGAGCGACGGGGTCGTCAGCGTCACACACACACGCACACACACGCACACACACACACACACATACACACACACAGATAAAGCGGCATCACTCGGACCATAGAAAGAAGACGCACGCCACGATGAAGGGCCCTCCCATCGACCAGCTCGTCCACGAGCACATGTTCCCCAAACTCCGACCAAACGACCCTCCCAACTTCCATACTTTCCTGACCCGCCACCTGATAGGCGAGGTGCGCTCCGAGACCCAGGCCTTCTACGGCCACCTCGACACCCAAGAGGCCAAGTACCCCGGCCTGGACTACAACAAGCACACCCACCGCGTCCGGCTGTCCCGATACCCCTGGCACCGACGCCTGTTCCGCGCCTTCGACGCCCTGGGCCTGACACCCTCGGAGATATCCAACCTGACGCGCTGGGAGGGCACGCGCTGGGCCAAGGAGAAGTACGAGCTCGAGCACGGCGTCCGCATCCGCGACACCACGGCGGACGGGATACCGGAGTGGGACGACGATATCGGTTGCGCGTTCGGTCCGGATGAGCACGGCCTACTCCTGCGTCGCCGCGACGGCATCACTTCCGAACGACGGCAACGGCAGGGACAAGCAGGAGAAGACGACGACGAGGACGGAGACGAAGACGGAGACGGAGAGGAGGAGGAGGAACGACGAGGAGAGGAGGAGGACGGTCTAGAGGACGAGGCTCGCCAGCAGCAGCGGCGACTGTCCACCTTGCTGGCAGCACGGCGGCAGCCACGCCAGCAAGCAGAAGACGACGAAGGGGAGGGAGAGGAAGACCGGGAAGGAGAAGAAGGGGAAGGGGAAGGAGAGGAGGAGGAGGAAGAGGAGGAGGAGGAGGAGGAGGCGAGCGGCGGAGATTCTGAACTCCAGAGTGTGGGTGTAGAGCTCAATGCGCGTCTGCGCGCCGGCGTGGCGCGTCGCGAAGCTGGCGACAGCACGGCCGTCCTGGACGAGGAATGGGAACAGTGGCTCAAGCACGTCGTCGAGACCGGCCTCCTCCGCGAGAACATGTCGGAGCAGTCGTTCCGCCGCTTCTTCGAGACCACAATCGTCCCCGCCGGCGTCGTCCCCGCCGAGGTCATGCGCGCCGCCCGCGCCGGCCTGTGGTCCCGGGTCCCCAACTTCATGCACAGCCTCCTCCGACGAGTCCTGGTGTCGGAGCACCAGGACCGGCAGCGGCAGCGGCAGCACGCACACGCACAGGCTCAGGCTCAGGCTCAGGCCCAGGCTCAGGCCCAGGCTCAGACCCAGGCCCAGGCTCAGACCCGGGCCCAGGCCCTGGCGCAGCTCCGTCATCTCCCATCCGACATGCTCCCTCCCCCTCCCCGTATGACACCGTCCACCCCCATACCAGACTACCTCCTCCACAGCAGCGGCAGCAACGGTCGTCTGCAGCCCAGGCCCACCGCCGGTGCCGTTGCCGCCGCCGCCGTCGCGGCCATCCGTCGCAACAACGCCGCCACGGCCGCCGCCGCCGCCGCCGCCTCCACCCGGACCACCACCCGGACCACCACCCGGACCACCACCACCCACATGACGGCCGACGCATCGGGCTTGTAGGGGCCCGGCTCAGCCCTCACCCTGCTCCGGAACACACTCTCCCTCGACGACAGGACCGCGCCACGCCCCGGGCAGGGTGGGCCCATCACGCCTCCCCCCCTGGCGCCCCCACGGACGACCGGCCCGAAGCGAGGGGAGCTCCTCTGAGAGGAGGTTCCTCGGTATGAGGCTCATCGCCGGGCCGGCCAGCGTGTGCAGACTGTCGTCAGTGACGTTTCGCATCGATTACATGCTTTGATCACATACGGATCCGAATCAAACGCGAGAAGGGGGGCTCTCTGTAATCTTTGCTCTTCACTCTTCGCAAGCACCGAGAATCTCTTGCGAAACAGAGAAAGATGAAGAAGAAAAAAAGACACGGGAGAGAGAAGGAAGGAAAAAAACCAAGGGATAGGATCGAAGCGGGTATACCGGTAGCGTTCTTTTAGCATCAATTTTATATATACATATATATATTACAAAGTAGAGCTTTTCTTCTTTTCTGTTACTCTCATCAATCTTTTCAACTACATAGGCTGGCCATGAATAAGAGAGGTTAGGTTTCTGTGTGTGTATTGGCCTTTGATTCTTGTGTGTTGTTTTCCTTCTCTCTAGTCTCTTTCCTTTTTTTTCAAATCCCTTTTTACAATACCTATCCGTCTTATTTATGACGCTTGCTATTAATGAAAAAAAAAAAAAAAAAGAGGTTTACAAGAGAATGCGTGTGTGTGTGTGTGTGTGTGTGAAAAGGGACATGAGAGAGATGAGAAGAAAAAAAAAGAGAGAGATGAGGAAAAGATAGAACGACTACTTCTCAGGTTCGAGATGGGACCATTCTGGAACGGCACGTATCTGCTGCCACATAAACTTCTCAAGCTTATTGGCTGACTTGGCATAGGGGGTGGTCTCGTTGTTGTACTTGCGGCAGTTGTTGAAGACGAGCTTGGCGTCGTGGATGAAGTCCTCGGGGGTGGAGTACTGGTCTGCCTCGAGCTTGGACTCCATGGTACTGAGGTCCATGGGCTCCTTGATGACGTCGTAGTAGTCGGCCACCTCGTCGCGGTTGACGGGGACGAGGAAGGGCCATGCGGCGTTGTGGTTCTGCAGGTCGTTGAGCAGGTGGAGGAGCTGGTTGTAGTTGGGGCCGTGGCGGGGCTGCCGGGCCAGCTCGTCCATGTCCGGGGACCAGCCGGATGCCCTGATGGCGGGGACGTCGAGTGGGTTGATCGTCGGGAGGGGCGTCTTGTTGCTGTCCTTGTCCTTGTCGGTGCTGCCGTTGCCGCCGTTGCCGCTGCCGAGACCTTTCCACTCCTTTGGTGGGGGGTGGATGAGGTGTGATTTGGAATAGGCGCGGATCTTGGCCTGGATGCATTCCTTCTGCTTCAGGAGCATGCGACCCATCTCCAGGTAGCGGATGCGGGGGAGCATGGAGCACTGCATGATGGTGCCGCCCTCGTAGTCCTTGATGTAGCCCATCCACACGCGTCGGTCCAGCGTGATCTCCTTGGTGAAGCCCTGCTTCTTGAAGTAGCCGATGGCGTAGTTGTCCGCGTATGTCAGGAAGTGCATCACGTCGCTCGTCGCCTTGACGTAGTCCTTCAGGTGCGACATCAGGTGCGCGCCGTAGCCCTTGACCTGCTGGTCCGAGCTGATGGCGCAGAAGACGATCTCGGCGAACTGCCGCCCCTTGAAGGGCCGGTACGTGATGCCCCCGACCACCTCGAGCGGCTTCTTGACGATGGCGATCGACAGGTGCGTCCGGTCGTACACGAGCCGCGCGATGTAGTCCTTGGGCATCTTGGGGAGCTGCTTCTGGAAGATGCATTTGAGCCCCGTCATGATGATGTGCGATTCGCGGTCGCCGTCGTTGTTCACCACCCGGAATTCAATCTCGCCTTCGCGCTCTTCAATCACTGCGGGCTGCAATTCCCATCAGTCAGCACGACTCTATCTTCCTCCCCCCTCCTCCTCCCCGTCATCTTCTTAATGCTATCAGAGAGAGAGAGAGAGAGAGAGAGTGTGTGTGTGTGTGGGAACAGTTACCTTTTCTGGAAATGGTACTCGTCGCACTTCCGGCTTCTTCTTCTCCGGTTCTTCGGTCGCATCGTCATCGTGCTTTACGCGCTTTGCTGCCGAGGGCGATGATGGGTCATCCTCGGCCTTGCGCTTGCCGCCTATCCTCCTCGTCAGTGAAACGGTCGATCCTATCTGTTTACCCATATGCAACTTACTCTCCACAACCGCTTCGGCAGTCGTCGTCATGATGTGTGTATGTGTTCTTGTGTTTGTGTCGTATGACTGGATCGATCAGCTGCCAGGGTCTTGATGTGCCGTCATATGGGGGGGGGGGGGGGGGGTTCGAAAGAGCGAGAGAGAGAAAAGTGGACCAGATAATCCTTATGTAATCTGGGGAACGAGGCCACGACGCGTTGAATGACGCTAAACCGTTTTTAGATCATGACACCTTGGGGGAGTACGTCGCAGCTCGTTGTCGTTAACCTCCAGCCAAGCTCGCTTCAACTCCAGCACCGCAAGAGTTTCATCCGCTCTAAATTGCCGTTCGTGTGCGCTATTTCGCTCTTTGACGTCTAGGTCCTCGAAGAAGGGACACAAAAGGAACATACTGCGCTACCGAACTTTTCCCTTCACATCTCGCACATGGATTCCTCGCTGCATGAGGTTTGGCAAGCTGCTGCTGGCAGTCCATTCCTCCCCGCCGTTGGCAAGGGTAGCCAGTTTTTCGTCGGCTTCTTCCTCCTAGTTCTAGGCATTCTAGTCACGGGAGTCTTTGCGCTGAGTGCGTTCTTTTCCCTCTAGTTCTGCCTCTCTCCATGCTCCCACTCCCGACGCACACAGTACTGACCAATCTGCGTCGCCAGACCGATCGTTCGTCAACGTCCCACTTCTCGGAATACCTGCCTCCCTCGCCATTGCGTACGTTCCGTCCCTAGCACCATCTGTCGCACCCTCGGAAAGGATGAAGAGGATGAGTAGAAGAACAGCGAGTGTGCGCCGATGAAGGAAACGAAGACTAATCAGCAGAACAGATACGGAACTGTCTATATGTTCTGCGCGGTCGGAGTCTACGTCTAAAGAGCAGAGGCGAGAGAATTATCGGCCCACGACAGTGTATTTTAGTTGGAAGAAACCAGAAAAGAAGCATTGAGCGATTGTTTGATTTTATATCTTGATTCTCTTCCCCGCACCGCATGCACCTTCGCGCCCTCACAAACCAAAAAAAAAAAAGAAGAAAAAAAGAAAGAAAAAAACAGGAACAAGCATCACAGCAGCATACCACACTCACCAAACACGACAAAAAAAAATGGCGTCCGAGGCCAAACCCTTGTTTCGGGCAGTAGCCACGTCTACGAGACCATTATATCAGCTCCTGCGGTGCATAAATCTCGCGCCCAGGGTGCACGTACAGATTACGGAGCAGGGGATTCGTTTCGCGGCGGACCACTCCCGCGTCATGCAAGGTCCGTTACGATGACCTTCCCCTCACCTCTCCCATCAGGATCCCATGGCTGACCCAGACCAGCCGTCTCGTTCTTGGACGCCAGCCTCTTCTCATCCTACGCCGTCAACCTGCCCCCCTCGGAGGACGGAGAGGCCGGGAGCCCACCTGACCCCGTCAACTTCCAGATCCCGCTATCCTCTCTGCTAGAGGTTCTCCAGATCTTTGGGGCCGTAGACGTGGCCACCCGGGCTCAGAAGGCCGACCAGGACCCGTACCGCAGCAACCTGCGCAACTACCGGCCCGACGCCTTTAGCAACCAGGCCCTCGGGCTGGCGGGCACGTGTACCCTCGTGTACGCCGACCAGGGCGACTCCTTCAAGGTGACGATTGAGGAATCGACTGTCAAGACGACGGCCGCCCTGACCACCTACGTGCCCGAGATGCCCGACGAGATACCCTTTGATCGGGATGACATGGCCTTCAAGATCATCATGCCCTCCCGGTCGCTGCTCGACTCCCTGGCCGAGATCTCCCCCACGGCCCCCAACAGGCTGGCCGTCAGCGTCACCCGCACGGCTCCCTTCCTATCCCTGGCGGGCGTGGGTGACTTAGGCTCCTCGGCTGTCGATTTCGCCCGCGGGAGGGACCTCATGGAGACGTTTAACGTCAATGAGAAGTGGTCCCACAGCTTCAAGTTTGACCTGATCAGGAATTCGACCGAGGCCATGCGGATCGCCACAAAGATCAGTCTGAGGGGGGATCGACAGGGTGTGCTGAATTTGCAGCTCATGGTTGTTACTGAGGGGGAGAAGCAGTCGTTTCTTGATTTCAGATTTGTCCCCTTTATCAGACAGGATGACGATTATGCGGAAGAAGAAGAGGGAGAAGGAGAAGGGGAAGAGGAAGAGGAGTACAGAACTGTCTTGTCTGCTGATTAGAAGAAGAAACATGGAAGAGGATAGGCGGAGTCATGATGCGGTATAGGGGAGGGACTTTAATCTTCCTGTCCGAGAACCCCCCTTCCTCTTCACCAGGTATGGGCTTCATAGCAATGGCAATCCACAAGGGGAATGATTTTCTTCAAACAAGACTCGTACATGCTCGTGCCCGCGGGAATTAGCAACCGGCAATGGCACTGTCGCTGGTGACATTTCGCATTTCTGCTACGCAAAGCACACGTTCTTGAGTTTCTTGGGTGGCTCCGAAGATGAGTGAGACATATCAAGGCTGGGGAACCGGACAACCGCTCATGACTGGAATGGAGATGGCTTTCTCTGGCAACGACGGCATTCACATGTAAGGGCTTTCTTTCTCTCGTCTTTTTTTCCTTAAAAAGGGCCCTCCCAGTCCAAGCGACGACTCGATTATTCTGCTTCCCTTCTTCCTCTCGTCTCTATCCATTCTTCTTCCCCTGCTTCGAGGACGACTCATCCTGACATTTTCTTCTGTTCTCATCTGTCTACTCCTCATTGCCATCTATCTCTCTTCTCTACCTCAACCTCTCTTCCGTCTTCTCTATATTGCACCATCTATCCCTCATATTTCTCTCACTCGTCAGGTTTGTAAGCAACCCCCCCTTGTCTAACGGTTAACCTAGTCCAGGAACAGGAAGCAACCGCCTCCACCCCGCCGATCCAGTCATTCTCTTCCTCTCCCCTCCATCCAAGATGCGCAACTTCTCCGACATGTCAGTCTGCCAGAAGGGCAATGTCCTCCTCACAGCCTCGGCCGTGACCCTCAAGAAGAAGCCGGCCAGGGTCCCGAAGCACAGAACCAAGAAGGCGTTTCGTTCGATCCATCACTGGCTATGCATGTGCTTTGGCGGGAAGGAGCGTATAGAAGCGGATGAGATGAGGAGGAGCATGATGAGTATCGAGAATGATAGGCTTCTAAACTCTTACCCCCGTTACCGCGATGACAACAACAACAACAACAACAACAACAGCAACAACAACAGCAACAACCGCCACGACAACTGTCAAGACGAGGAGGATGAAGATGACGATGAAGATGACGATGAAGATGACGATGATACCGTATTCGGCCAAGATGAGAATGACTGCTACCGCTCCGATGGTGGTCGTGACGTCTGGCTCGAGTATGCGGATGTCGCCGGAAAGGGGGAGAAGGCACAGACACAGGCCCAAGTCAAGAGGCCGTCATCTGGGGGCAGCGGCATCTTTAAGGAGAAGATTTCGTCTCCTAAGCATGCGGCCCGGTCTTTCCTGCATACCGTCACGGGGAGGAATGAGGGGAGGAAGATTGATGAGGAGAGTCAGAGGATGAAGCACGCGGGTTGGATCTGATTTTTTTTATTACTTTTTATTTTTATTTTAATGTTTTTGCATCCTTTGCCCCCCCCCGCCCCCCCCTTTCTTATGACTTGCTTTCTATTTGTTTTCTTTGTGTGCTTGTTTCTTCTGCGGCTTCATGACTGGACTATATTGGTATTGGTATCGGGTTTTTGCTGGGGGACTTTGAATGTCATTTCCATTTCCTTCTCTTGCTCTTTGCTCCCTTGGTCGTACGAATGACTTGATACATTCATGACTTGGACTTCCCGCACGCTTTCCTTAATCGTCTCATTCAGCTGGTATATTCCGTGCTACGTAGTGACTCTTATGTGTCCCATGTCCCCCGTATGTCTTTTGTGGCTGCTTTCTACTTCCACTTATATATAGCTGCCGGTCTCGTCGCCTTCTCCCACCTGCCCGTTGCCTTTCCTAGACGCCTGCGTCTTGCCTGCTACCAACTTACCTGACACTTCCCTTCAACAGGCAAACACGCAGTCATGCGTATGGTGTTGGCCTGAGGGATAAGTCGCCATTCTACGACGGGGAAGGCTTCCGCCCTTGTACCAGGCGTACGAGGGATCGGCTTGATACAAAATCCCAGAAGGCGCGGTCCCGGACGGCCATGTCTTGGGCTATACGGAGGCCAGGAGAGGAGAATGAGGATATCATTTCGTTGTGACCTCAAAATTTCAAGAGACACGGAGACACTATGAAGGATGACGCAAACTGTCTTCCGGGATGAATCATGCTTGGATAATCTTGGACACGAGATCTGTCGCCGCCAACGTCTCCTCGTCGCGGAAATGCTTGCCAACCAGTTGCAGTGAGATGGGTGCACCGACAAACTTCTCGGGCGAATCTATAGGTCCAATGCCATCATATCAGCTCTCTCTCTCTCTCTCTCCCTCTCCTTTTACCCCTTTCCTCTGACTTCTCGGCGTAGAGAAGAAAAGAGGGAGGACGGATCACTTACACATGTTATATTCCTCCTCATCTTCCGGAGATCTCGGCTTATACCCCTCCTCGACGGCATCCACGTTAGGGTCCTGCCTCAACCCCGTGGGGAAGGCAATAGCAGGCTGGTCAAGGATGTTCCAAGCAGAAGTATACCCAAAGTAGCGCGCTGATCCGAGCTCGGCTGCCACTCCGATATAGGCGGGGCAGAGGATGAAGTCGACGCCCCGGTCCTTCATGAGACGATGGTATCTGCGGGTGGAGAGGAGTATCAGATCAGCTTCGAAACTTTCCTCTCGTCCTCTTCTCCCCCCCGCCCCCCCCGCCCCCCCTTTCTTTTTGTTGTCATCAAGACTCAAGGAGAGAGAGTGGTGGGTTTCATGCTTACTCGGCTCTGTACTTCTCCCTCTCGATATTCAACTTCCAATTCTCCGTCACAGTAATCGGCTCCTTCCTGGCAAATTTGAAGGCAGACTCTGTCAGAGGGGCGATGGGCTCCCCGGTCTCGGCGAGGATGTCACGCTGCGTCTTGGCCGCGTCGGGAAAGTAGAGCGTCTTGATGAGTTCCCAGCCCTCGGCGTGATTGTACGGCTCAAAGTCGACGACCTTGACTCCTGCAGCCTTGAGCTTCCCGACTGCGTATTTCAGACCACGCGTGATGGGGGGGTGGGGATGTATGACTCTGAGACGCTCATACCAAGGTCAGTCGATCAACCTACCAACAGGTTTAACTCTAGAGGCAATCGCTGCATAGGGCCAAGAAGAGAGAGGGATGGGATGGAGGTGAGATGAGAAGAAGGAGATGGAAGGAGAAGCAAGCATACCCATCATCCTAGATGACACCAATTGTCACGTCGCTTGACTTGTAAGGGTCAACCCTCTTCCACGGGATAGGCACCAGCTCCGTCTCCTCCTCCCAGGGCTCCTGGTCAAGAAGGGCCCTCTGGAGGAGGTCGATGTCCCTGGTGTCGTTCGCCAGGGGGGACACGACGCAGCGGATGCTCTCCTGCCCGGGGCCGGCCGCGAAAATACCCTTGCACGGATTGCGGAGGGCCGTGGTCCGGAGCCCGTACGCGCCGCAGTGGGCTGCCGGGCAGCGTACCGATCCTCCAATGTCGCTCCCGATGCCCATGACGGAGCAGCGGTATCCCAGACTGGCCCCCTCGCCACCACTGGAGCCACCGGGGCTGAGTGTTCGATTGTACGGGTTGACCGTCGTGCCGTGAATGAAGTTTGAGCAGTCAAGGTGCTATTTGCGTGTGTACGTGTTTTGGCCAACATCAGCAAACATGTCCCACCGTCTTTCGTCTTCCTTTCACCTACCTACGGAAGGGACGAGAAGAAGGGGAAAGAGAAGAAAGAGAAAAGAAACGAAAAGAAAGAAAGAAAGAAACAAGAGAAGGAGTCTTACCATCAGGCTCTGCGGCTCGTTAGTACGCACGTGGAACACGGCCCCCGCGGCACCTAGGAGCCTGAGGATGAGCGCATCCTTACCGGCCACGTTGTCCGTCCAGGCGGTATAGCCGGCGTGGCAGATGCGGCCCTTGATGCCGATATGTTCCTTGACCGAGATGGGCAGGCCGTGCAGCGGGCCGACGAGCTCCCCCGTGCCCCTGAAGTGCTCGTCCAGCTCGGCCGCCTTGGCGAGGGCGTCGTCGACCAGGAACTCGGTCGCCAGGTTGAGGAGCTGGTGGCCGATGTGGGCACGCTTGAGGAATGCGGTGACCACCTCGACGGCGGTCAGCTTGCCGGCACCCATCTGCGACACGAGGTCGACGCCGCTCGTGGCCGTCATCTCCAGCTCGGCGGGCGTCAGCATCCCGCACGTCTCGATGAAGGACATGACGTCTAGCTGCTCTGCTGGGGGGAGCTTATCCAGGGCCACGAGCCATGCCGGGTTCAGCGATTTGGCCGTCATCTCCTGGCATTTCTTTGCCCGAGCTCTCCAGGTCAGCTCGGTCATGGTGTCGTCGTAAGGATGGAGAGGTGATGTATAGAGGAGCTTTCATCTGTATCTTCCTGTTTGTCCGGAAACAGATTGATGTGACATGTTCCCGGATTGTAAGCACGAAAAAAAAAGGGACCTTATATGTCTTCTATCGATTCATCAATTGGCTTACATGCACGGATTTCTCTTTTCCTATATCACTTCAACGGCAGAACGTCCCACACATTGATCAAGGAGGCCAATGGGATGTATTTACGCGACAGATATCAACGTGCTCGTAAGTCAAGCACATGTGAACCCCTCTCGTCTTCCGCGAACCACCCGATAGCATAGCTCGGGGCGTGATAGGAAGGGGGGGAGGAGGCGGCACGTTGCATATGATATTACACAGGGTAGTAGTCGCAACAGGAACGTCAATACCGATCACACCACCGTTTGTGATCTCTCCGGCCGTGATGATGCATGAGAGCTGATGAGCATGCATACATGATACTACCCAGCAATGCACGCACTCCTACTATTGCCCGTTCTCCTGTATTACCCCGTATGTGCTTTCTCTGTGGATCCAGATGTTACCCGGCCATTGGATGTCTTCTCTCTTTATCATGTTGGTTCCGCAGGATTCGGCATCTCTCGTAAAACGTCATGATTGGACACGCGTGTCAGTATATATATCCCCCGGCCTGGAAATTGCGATAGCAGACAAGGAACTGCCGCGACCGTTGTGTTTCCTAGGATCTAATCTCCACTCTTCCACGCTCGCTGTTCCCCGTGAAAGATATCATAATGCACATGCATGCCCGGGGGGATAGGAGACCGCCGAGGGGGGGGGGGGGGGGGGGGGGTGTGGGGGGGGGGGGGGGGGGGGGGGGGGGGGGCATGTTCTTTGAGGTTGAGGATGATTCGTCGTTGCTCCGTATTCATATATATAGGCAACGTTATCTTGGAAAGAGATCGGAGGAGGCCGGAGACTTGAAATTGGTTGCGAGTTAAAGAAAAGCCGGCCTTTCTGTTCTTCTCGTTTCTGCTTCCTTGCTCAAAGAAAGTCACCGGTTCAATTTTGACGTGGATGGATATGGTATTTGTGAAAACAATGCCGTCAACTTGGACATCGCCACACGGACATCGTGACTGGATCCCCGGAACAGTCCACCTAGTCGACTTGGATAGTACGGTTCACGCTCGACACGCTGGAGGCCATAATAAAGATGTCTTTCTTGTACCGAAGCCGTCTGATGATCCGGACGACCCTCTCAATTGGAGTCCGTCGAGGAAGATGACATTTCTCGTTTGTCTCTTCATGTAAGTCAAAACCCTCTGCTTTCTTCAGTGTCCCTGTTTTCGAATACCTTCAATGCTATCCTCAAGAACACACATGATACCCGGAAGCTGAGAGACGAGAATCACTTGCACAGATATATACTTGCTGTCGGAATCGCTTCTGCAGCTATATACTCGGTCCTTGTCCCCATATCGTCAGCCACCGACCTCACCGTTGATGACCTCAACAGGGGGACGGGGTACATGTTCCTGACTTTCGGCTGGGGCTGTCTGGTCTGGCAGCCCATGGCCCAGAGGATGGGGAAACGTCCAACCTACCTGCTCTCGCTGTTGGCAACCATGGTCCGTCTGAGCGCCTCCCCCCCCCTCTCATCTTCAAGACGCGTACCGTCATCAACGGGCTGATGCAGTGGTGGTGAGTGGTGAGCAGGCAATCATGATCTGGGCCCCGTATGCGACCACCAAGGCTCAGTGGATCGCCAACAAGGTCCTCCAGGGATTTGTGGGAGCTCCTATCGAATCTCTCTGCGAGATCTCAGTCTCTGACGTTGTATGTGAGTTTCCATCCTAGATGAGCGACATTGATAGCTCACCACCTTCGGAAATCAGTACTTTACCCATGAGAGGGGGACTTACCTAGGTGTCTATTCATTTGCTCTTCTGGGCAGCAACTTCTTTGCTCCCCTTATTTCTGGCTTTATCAATGACGGCCAGGGGTGGAAATGGGTCTTGGTACGTTCCCCCCCCCCCTTTTTTTTTTTTTTTCCACCTCCGGAAGGTTCATTTTTACTGACATTCCGGACCCCAGTTCTGGTGCGCCATATTCTGCGGCGGTGGCTTCATCATCTGTTTCCTCTTCATGGAAGAAACCAATTATATTCGTGCGCCGTTGATCGTGACCGAGGCCGAAGAGTGCCGGGGGGGAGACGAGGCGGCTGGTGGCGCCGCGGCAGAAACAAAGGACACCGCAGGAGGGGAGAAGGAGACGAAGCAGACGGCGGCCTCCCCGTGCAGCGGATCAGACGTGGAGGGCAACACAGAGGCGCTCCCCCTGCGCTCGACAAAGACTTGGCGGCAGAAGATGAGGCTCTACGCATCCGAGCACGGCGCGACCAACTCGCAGATCCTAGGCATGGTCACCCGCCCGCTAGTCCTCTTTACGTTCCCCGCCGTCCTCTTCTCCGGCTTCATGTACGGTTCCGTGCTGTGCTACTTCAATGTCCTCAACGGCACCGCATCGCTCGTCTTGTCCGAGCCCCCGTACAGCTTCTCGTCCAGTATGGTCGGGCTCACGTATATTTCCTGCATCGCAGGCACCGTCATCGGGTGAGCGCTCAGCTGCGAATTCCGCGTGAGGGGAGTGCTCGCGTCTCTGATCAGGTGTTTTCAGGACCCTCTACTCCGGTATACTTGGCGACAGGCTGCTCCTGTGGAAGGCCCGACGCAACCGTGGCGTCATGGAGGCCGAGCACCGCCTGTGGCTCTACGCCAGCCTCCTCGTCGCCACCCCCGCAGGGCTTATCCTCTGGGGCGTCGGGGCCGCTCACGAGGTGCACTGGTTCGGCCCCGTCTTCGCCATGGCCATGCTTGGCGCATCCTGCGTCGTCGGGTGCCAGGTGCCCATCGCGTACTGCATCGACGCCTACAAGGACCTCAGCGCTGACGCCATGGTGACGGTCATCTGCATACGGAACACCATGAGCTTTGCCATAGGATATGGGTATGTCAACACATCCAGCCGTCGTCATGGACTGTACACAGCTGAGGCGTGTACCTCGAGGGGGCATGGCGATACGGCATGCTGACTGTGAATGATGCAGAATAACGCCTTGGGTGACCAACATGGGCTACCAGAATGCCTTCATCGTATGCGCCTTCGCGAGTCTGGCACAGCTATCTCTATTCCTGGTCTTCATCAAGTGGGGGAAGAGGTTGCGTGAGGCCAGCAGGCCGAGGTACCTGAAGTTTCTCGAGGACGTGGAGAAGGAGGGCAACTCCCATTAGAACCATGTGCGTGTACTCTTGAGCCATACGAGGTGGAGAGGGTGTGCGTGTGTGTCTAGCAGGCCATCCATTACAGTCAGTTCCGGAATCTATACGCTTGATAATTGGTGACCCATGGTTCCGATGTTACGCCTCCCGTGAGGCGGTGGCCGAGTGAGGGTCATGACGGGGATGACGACGACGGCGATGAAGGGACGAGATGATCGTCGAGCTCGTCGCGCAGCCCCGCGAGCGAACCGTTCATCTCGGCCTTGCCCTCGCGTGGGAGTAGCTCGTCCATCTTCCGGCATCGCTGTAACTGCAGGATCAAGGGGGTTCTCAATCATCGGAAGAGCGGTGGGTATCGTTGGGATCGAGCTTGTCACATCATGGTGGGACTGTTCATGCCATGTCCCCATCCAACCTCGTGGCTTTTCTCGATAGAGTCGGAGGCGGGGTTGAGTCGGTTGGCGATCCATCAGGCTTGTATCGCGTGAGTGACGTGACGGGCCGATGTAATATGGGAAGGAACATCGAAATCCCGTCCCGCAGCCTTCCCCTCGAACATCACGTCAGACAACTAGTCTACAACGGCCCCTCCTCATGAACGGGCAGACGAGTCAAGCATTACTCGGGATGAGGGTGAGAATGCCGTCTAGGATAAGAAATCCTACCGGTAATACTTGGACTGACATTAGTACGACGCTAGCATGAGTACTAGTAGATCCTTAGTAGTAGCAGTACAGATCCGTAATCTGTAGTTGTATCATGGCAGATTGCCTGGCGGATCAATACATCAATACATGATAATATCACACGTAATAATATTATATTACATATGACAGATGTCAGTAATACACGTCACAGAACGGCTTCGATGGTGTCAGCCGGGGGGCCGTGAGCCCAGTTGAAGTCTTAGTATTATTCCAGCCCCATTGAGGCTCCTAAAGTCGCAAGGTGACAAGGTCCGAGGAAGGGTCAAGGCAGAAATCCCGCTGGCTTATGTAGCCTGTAGGACAAACCCAATGAAAATTAGGGAAGGAGCGGCCGAAAGTGGGGTTGAGGCAGTTCCTTCCAGACTTGCCTTGGAAGGTTCTTTCGTGCATGCAGCACATGATCGCGATGATGACACGATATGCATCTTGCTGCTTATCCCCTTGTCCCCCGTATGGCGAGCTATTCCCTCGCATCTCGTTGGCTGCATCAGATTACTACCGGAGTTCGCGAGGGACACTTATCGCCAAGCATGCATCAAACCTCCACCGTGTTATCAACTGCCAACCGAGTCGCACGCTTCTCCCGAACAGTCGGGACCCGTCTCTCCATGGTCCCAGAAAGCACGCACAGCACCATGACTCGTTTTGCCAGTGGAAAACATGGCGACCATGTGACAGACGAGATCTCCACGTCTGCCTGGCTGAGCTACGACTCGCGGTGATACCCCACCGGCCACGCCGACTACGGCATGGGTAATGGGAGGAGACTCGCACTCATAGGAGAAAGCAACCGGAGCCTGCGTGCATGCCTCGCCCTGCAACTATGGGCCATGGGGTCATGGCCCGTGGCCCATCCATGATCCCAAGCACCGCTCCCAAAGGATCTGCGCTGCACAGGACTGAACTTGCCACATTGGGTAAGCCTCAAGGGCGCACTCCACAGCCTTGGTTTTTCGACTGCGGCTGCGCCGTGTGCGTGGGCCGCCCAGTCTTGATTCACTGGCCTCTTGGGTCCGAGTCTGGTTTGTCGCCGCCAGTCTGTCGAAGCATGCCGCACGAGTAAGCTGAGTAGATTGACCGTGGCAGGTCCCTTTGTTCATGGCTCCATGTAATATTGATATGATGACTTAGGACTTGTGAGCTATCGCGACGTGCTAGTCTGTAGTCCCCGTACCGACGACTGTCATACTAGGACGTGCCATTCGTTCCCACTGACTCGGTCGGACGCTAGAATAGCCTACGTTAGCAGCTTTACATCCTCGTCGAGAAGGCTCCCACTACCGCGTCGTTACTTGCTTGAATGCTCATAACACGCCGCCTCGCCTCGTCGTTTTACCTCGCTTCGTCTGCTCTTGATTGATGACCCAGCCGTAATAGCGACGAATACCATGACAGAATCAACGCCACGACAACGAAATCTGCTCTCGCATTGATGCACTCTCCCCGCTCTTTGCGACAAAGGACGTCCAACACACCACCAGTGCCCACCACCTTTTTTCTTTTCTTTTTATGAAAGAGCCATACACTTTCTCTCTTTTGTTCCCTTCCCTCGTGACGCACACGGGCCATCGAGTCGGTGCTGCCTATTGTTCGAGTGTTATTGTTGCTTCAATACTCCTCAATATATACCCCGCCTCGTTTGTTCATTGATGACACGCCCTGCTTCGTGGAGCAGTTGCCGATCCGCCCGAGCTCAATAGCAACCTCATCGTCAGTGCGGATCAGCATTGTTGAATGTCGGCACGCATTCACGACTGAGCGCACAGCTCGATCATACACAAGAAAGAAGAAAAACCGAGAAAAAAAGAGGAGAGACAGCTTCTACTGTAGATTTGTCCTTTCAAACATCAATTCAATCCTTCTACGCGGCTGCGTGGCCAAACTCACAGACGGCTCACTATGCGGACAAGAACCATGGAATCACCGCACAAGGCTGCTGCCCATGGCGACATGGATGGTCAATCATCGGATGACACTTCCTCCTGCTACGACGAGTTTGAGTTGGACAACATCGAAATGGGGCAGCCGTCTCTGTCACAATCGCCGCCTGCAGTCAACGACTCCAAGACAAAGCCGGTTCCCCACATCAGCCGCCTCTCGCATGCCCTCTCAACCCGCAGCCATCGTCGGCCCGACATTGCCAAGAACCACAAGAGAGGGCATCCACGCAAAGCTCCCGAGATGCTGAGCCCTCCCGACACCGGAATGCACCCATGGATGCCTCCCGCAGCCCGGAAAAGACTGCTCGGCGCCGGCGCCCCTCCTTCGCCTGGAGGCTTCAGCATGAACGGCCCCGTACCTCCGCGCATCTCCTCCCTAGGTGTCACTCCGGGAAGCTCGTCATTCTACCATGCCGCCCTGCGGGGGAACTCCCTATCGAAGGATGACGGCGACGACCTCTACCACGCTTCCCTCCGCGAGGAGGACCAATCGAAGAATAGTGACGATGACCCCGACAGCCTCGACGGTTTATCCGAGGATGTATACGATGGGTATGAAGAGCCAGACTTCTCTTCAAACTTGGTCCCCAACCACCAGGACCAAAATATGCCGACAGGTTGGGCCACATCGCTCCGCGAGCTTGTTGATGAGACAAACCGCATCATCAAAGACGCCGCCAGCTTATCCACTGCCCACACATCCAGCGACATGGACAGCAGACCAGCACCCGAGGATGTGATATATGGAACGATCCCCGACGCAAATGCTCGTCTCGCCCCCAGTCCACTTGCTCTCAGAAGGCCGAGGTCATCCTACCTCTCTGACCTCAAGTACACGTCGCCAGCGTCCCCGCCCAGTAGGGCGCCCAAACATTCCCGATCGGCTACCATATCGGCGGACATCAACCGGAACGAACCGACTGCGTTTACACCACCACCCGGGCGCCCACGGGGAGTGTCATCGCCGGTGCAGTCCGGTCCGCGGTACCACCACACTAGGGAGGCATCCCTCCTCAGCGTCGCCGTGCCGTCGGAGCCCATGCGCTCGTCTCCCAGGGTACCGGCATTGGGATCTAGCACCATCATGACCAAGGTGCAGAGGCACACCTCTACGCGTCTCAGACGTCCGTCGAGGGCGTCGAAATGGGCCATGCCGGAGAATATGACAGAGATTCTCAACGGCAATGTCTTTAGGCGGGCCGAGGTCGATGAGCTGCTCACGCCCAAGCAACTGGAGCTGCTGAAGCTGCGCCGTGAACTAGCCCAGCGCACCGTACCGAGCGCAGAGACGTCTGACTCGCGTACATCGTACCGGGCAGCCCCCTCACCGAACCTGGAGCTCGTTGAAGAAGATGGCACCAGAAGGGAACATCAGAGAAGTACGTCTGCACCGAGCAGCGGCAGCGTGGCTGTCCAGGAGTGCGAGCTCTCCAGGACAGCGGGAAGCCCAGTGGTGCCAGAAGAACAGAGTCCACCTCCGCCGCCGCCCAAGAACCCCAGACGATTCAGGGGACGATCCAAGGAACACTCTCCTGTCCCTGACCTATCCGGTAGCCCGGCAAGTGTCAGCAGCGCGGAAGTTCCAGGAAGCCCGTCGACGCTCGCACCGGATGGCGACGACAGTTGTGTCCACCTCAACAGCACGCCGTTCTCGGCTCTGACCCCCGGGTTCCGCCACGGCACCATCGCCCTGACCAAGCGCAGCAAGAGGGTGGTGCCGGGGCTCTACAGCATAGACGAGAAGGCGGAGTGGACAGCCTTCCAGATGGCTATGCTCGGCTCGTGGGACTTGAACCCGGACGATCTTGACGACAGTGACGGCAAGCTGGCTGGCGACCTAGCCGAGTGGATGGGCGACCTCGGATTCGAGACGCACGGTGGACTGGTCAGCCAGGCCCCGCATCAGCAGAGCTCCAGGTCGCCGGACCGACGGTCACAGGCGACCATCTCTTCGTCGTCGGAATCGTCGGTCAGAAGCGGCCTCTCGGCCGACAGCCGCCACTTTCACGACCACGCGACCCGACTCTCCCTCGCCGGCAATGAGAGGTACGTCCGGTGGCCAGGGGAAGACGGCCTCAAGTCTGTCGACGACGAGCTGCGCGTGGTAGGACACGACATCGTCGACGGCATGGCGCTACCGGAGAAAGGGCCGACGACGAACCTCGAGCAGGACCTGAGCGACTTTCTCCAGTGGAAAGCGCAGTATGTGTATAGCCCGGGCTATGCCGAGTAGCATGCGTCTTTCCTTTGATCCTGCCTTTCTCTCTCTCTTCCTCTCTCTCTTCCTCTCTCTTCTTATTTTCTCTTCAGAGAGTATATATTTCAGATCCGTGACTTGGCTTGCGGATCCTTCCTTTTATCAGTTATGACGACGTACACAGGATGGATGGATCCGTCACTTTTCCTGTATGGACACGGGGAATGAAGGATTTCTTTTTGCTCAAAGAGATGGCTAGGGATGGTGTGACGATACCTGTAGCAAAGCCTTGTTGTATATGCTTGGTTTAGTAAACATTCGGTAAAATATGAATTTAAAAATATCTATTCTCCTCTTGGCCTTCAAACTGGTCCTTTACCGTAACCTTACTTTCTTCAAGTGAATGGTGGTGTGCGGGCAAGTCCCTCGCGGGTTTGATGGCGCCAGTATCATTCGTATAGTAAGGATTATTAATATTACCACCTAATAATATCTGGGGAGGGGTTTCAACCAGACCAGGGACCCCCGGCGCATGACCGTCGCGACGACACGCTTTCTGGATCTGAGCACCTCAAAACAATCACTTTACACGTAAGAAGAATAATATACAACGCACAACACGCTCGACCACGCGCTCGACCACATTCAAGGGTAATATCGCCCTCATCAAACGCACAATACACACACATACACACACACACACACAATCACAACCACTATAACTACTGAATTTGAAACACCTTCCCTTGATCAATATAACCTCAGACTGGGGACGGAAGGAGAGGAGGATAAAGAGCCCCAAGACGCAATGCTTCGCCGGCCAGCAACGACCCTCCAAATCACGTCCGAGGACATTGCCGCCTATGAGGACAGAAGAGCACGCGAACAAGCCCAACTGGCCGTTGAGAAGCAGCAGCAGCAGCAGCAGCAGCAGCAGCAGCAAGGTGGTCCTGATAGCGGTGAGGATGCAGAAGAGCAGCTGAGACGAGCTAGGGAGGAGAGAATTGGGGTGGCGAGGAGGCAGCAGAGGAGGGGTTAAGTCTTGGGGTTCTATGATCTTTTTTTCCCCCTCATTGTCTCTTCTGCAAAAGTCAAGGGACTCTTTTTGGTGATTGTTTCAATAAAAGATGGTTGTTCAATCGAGGACTCTATAGATTACATGTACAAATAGAACTAGCCTGGGAAGAGAAAAAAAGATGAAAGAAAAAAACTTCCCATAACCCACCTTGGAATGCTGGTATGCTGTTCTTTTTTTTTTTTTTCTCGGGGGAGGGAGGGGAGGGATGATGAGGAGGAAAGGGAGAATAAGATAAGAAGACAAAGGGGGGGGGGGAGAAGAAAAATCCTTCTTTATCGCTCTCTTGCCAAATATACCCAGATGAATACGGCCATCCACGCCACTCTCCACGTTGTAGTCCACATCTCGCGGACGGCAACGCTGACAGCTCTCCTCCTGTCATTTACGCCTTCGGCTCCGGTGTCGTACAAGGCCTCTCGGACGTTGATGCGCGGGCCTACGCCCATGGCTGCTGCGGTCCTGCTCCTCGTCCCCAGCGACTGGTTCTGCCACCGGCCCTTGGCCGTGAGCGACGAGCTGCGCGTTCTCACGGTCCACGACGACGACGACACGCCGCGACCCTTGCCCGATCGCACGTCGGGGGGGTCCAGCTTGTCCTTGTCGCGCGCCGTGGTGCCTACGCTGGCTATGGGCAGGATGGAGGAGGAGGAGGCGGGAACGCCACCGCCGGAGATGGTAGCCACATCTTCCGGTCCGAGCGCAAACGGCTGGAGGTTGAGGACGGGGACGAGGACGGAGCGCACGGCCAGGACGACGAGGGAGAAGACCATGAAGCCGATGTACTTGACGTACGTGTGCACCTGGTTAGGCAGGAGGCACAGGTGCGTCTGGAGGGTCTCGACCGGCGCCCCGGGGAGGGTGTTGCCCTTGTCGTCGACGGGGTTGTACAGGCTCACCATGAGGAATCCGGGGGTGGGCACGCCCATGGCCATGCTGAGGCTCTTGACGGTGATCTCGCGCACGCCGCTGCGGCTGCTGCTGCCCGACCGCGCGTGCACCACCTCGCAGTAGTCGTGGTCGTCTCCTGAGAAGACGTGGACGACGTTGCCCACCTTGTCGAGGAGCTTGGCCGAGTCGGCCTCGCCCAGGACGTTCTGGTACTGGTACCCGGACGAGACCGAGATGGCGTTGCGGTGGTCCGGCTTGACGGCCTTCGTCTGGCCCGTCGGCGGCTCCGTCGGCGGCCAGTGCTCGCGCTTGGGTCCGCAGGGCGTCCCCGGCTCGCGCCACAGGGGTACGTGCGTGAGCAGGATGGTCGGCAGGTCGGCCGTGACCGAGAGCGACTCCTGCCCGCGCCGCGGGAAGTCGGACAGGTCTGCGCCCTGGAGGTCCTCTATGCGGTGGGGGAAGCGCCTGTCGCCGCCGGCCGCCCCCTCGTACCACACGTCCAGCTCGTCCTGTACGGCCCTGCGCTTGGCGGCCTTGACCCCGTCGAGGAAGCGGTTGACGGGTCCGTGTATGGGCGTCAGGTCGTGCTCGGCCCCGTACTCGGACGAGTCGGCGCTGAGCGACACCGTGTCCACCGACACGATGCTGTGGTTGCCCACCACGTCGATGCGGTTGACGTCGCCGAAGAAGGCCTCGAACCGGTCCCGCACCGGCACCTGCACCTGCGCGCCGAAGCCCAGGTCGTGGTTCCCCGGCAGGCTGGCCACCAGCTTGCGCCCGCGCTGGTAGGGGCGGACGCCGCCGACGCTGTCCCCGTCGTTGAAGTGGTCGAAGAAGATGGATGCGAAACGCTGGTACTCGCGCATCCAGTAGCCCTGCCCGTACTTGCGATGCCAGGTGTCGACCCAGCCGGCCTCCTCGCGCGACCGGCCCTTGCCCCATTTGGGGTCGACGAAGTGGCCGCTGGCCGTCTTCCACTCGCGCCCGCCGTCAAACAGATCGCCGAGGAAGAAGACGCTATCGGGTCGAAGCTGCGTCTGGATCGCCTTGTACCCGCGCAGGAGGTAGTTGTCGGTTATGAGCCTCGTCAGCGACGACAGCGGCCACGGTCGGCCGGGGTAGCTGTGCGGGTCGATGATTTGCGGATCGGCCACGAAGACGAGGTGATGAGGGTGAGCTCCTCTAGGCTACGGTATTCGGGTGAGGTTTTTTTTTTCTCTCGTCAGTTTTTTCGTGTCAAGGGGGAGAGAGGAGAAGGGCATATACTCGTATCAACATACCCAGTCCTCCCAGTTGTGCCAAGCGCAGTCATCGACTTTGCTCTCAAATACCCACCGCTCCCCCCACAGCAAGATGACGAGCCAGAAGACCACCAGTACATGCGGAAAGCTGAGAAGTCGCCGCGCCTGTACATTGATCCTGAGGCGGTGCAGCACCTTCGCCGTCACCGCGGTCGCCTTCTGCCTCCCCGGTCCCCGTGCGTAGTGCCACACCGACGTAGTCCACCTCTTGAGCTGGAGTGCCGCATCGTCGGCCAACGAAGACTTGTCGTACCGCCGAGACATGACCGTCTGCGCGCTCAGTCGGGGGGGTTTTTTTTTCTTCGTTTTTTCTTCCTCGTGTAAGCATTCACACACAATAGTTCGTGTCGTGTCGTGTCGTGTCCCGGCCTCCGTTTCTCCTCTCCCGTCCTCCCGCGTCTCTCCCGTTTTATTTCTTGCTCTCCCTCCAGAACTTGTCCCCCAGCCCTGTCGTTCTCTGTCGTGTCTTCCCGGTTGTTGATTCTGTACACTTCCTCTGTTCGAGGATGAACAGTATTATTACCGTAGTCGCCGCGGTTGAATCGGATCTGTTGGGAATGAGTCTGAAGATTGTGCCTGGAGGGGAGTTTCGCTGTCGTCTCTGATAAAATGGAGCTGTCTATGTAGCTCCCAATCTCCAGACTCCTCCATCCAGTCCGGGTCCCCATCGCCCCTGCAGCTCCAGGGCCCAACACGCCAGGTGATACCTCTAAAAAAAGAAGTGTACGTCCCTGGGAGTCTTTTAGCGGAGCTCCTACGACGTAATAAGTTATAATAGGGGGGGGGAGGGGCTACAGCCTACATGTACATGCATGCCCCCCCGCCCGGTTGCCCTGTAGTCAGAGCCTTGTTGAACCGATTTTTCCACTGGCTATTCCAACTTGTTAGAGCTCGAAATCGTCTAGTTGGTTTATGGCGCCAGACTGTAACTGAATAGTGTATTATCTGGATGTCCGCGGTTCGAATCCGCGTTTCGAGATTTTCTTTTTGTATTTTTCGTCTTTCCAACTTTTTTATTTTGTATACAGATTACTCATTTCGTACTTCATTTCGTAATATATATAAATCACATTTGTTTTCTCCTCATTACTCTTCTATGGTTTCGTCCAAGTCTTCACTTTCTCACAAGAAACAGTCAAACCGCCGGTATACTTTATGCTTCCACTATCAACCGTTTTTGCAGTATAGGTTCGTCTCTTTTTTTTTTTTGCATGCATTCACCCAAACAGCTACCGATGCTTAAACCGATGCTTAGACTCCAAAAATTCAATTTAATCCACACACAAACTCCGCGGTCTCAAACGCATGCATCCACAATCTCATGAAAGAAAAAGAAAAAAGGGGGGGGAAAAACCCATCCTGTTGAAACGAGCTCAGTACCGTTGGCCCTGGTATAGTTCATCATCCACCGCTAGCTCGTCGTCATCATATCCCTGCTGCCTCTGCTCCTCCTCCTTCGCCCTAGCCTTGCTCCTCAGACTGAGAAACCTCTTGATACCGGTAGGCCTCTTCTCCTGCTGCGGCTGCTCCTGCTGCGGCCGCTCCTGCTCCTGCTGCGGCTGCTCCTGCTGCGGCTGCGGCTGCTCAGCTTTCGGCTCCGAAATCCGATCCGCCTCGGGGGAATAGTCAAAGTCCAACTTTGGCACCAGCAGCCTGTAGGGCACTGTGATACCCGTGGGGTCTCTGGGGTTGACCTCCACGTTGAGGCAGATATCCAGGCCACCCTCGAGATTGACCTCGTAGTCATCCGCGTTGCGCATCTGCTTCGCCGACAGGCCCGTGGGCGTGCGGTGGAAAGGCCTGGGCGCAGGGGTGGGGCCTTGCGCCACGGATCCGTACGGGTCGTAGCTCGTGGGCTTGGAGCCCACGGTGTAGGACCGCTGCGGTGGGCGGGCGGTGAATCGGGCTTCGTCGCCCACGGAAAATTCGTCGTAGGCTGCGCCTCCGCGGAGGGTGACATGCTGCGAGCCGGCGCGGGTGTGACGTCTCTCGAGGTGGTAGTCGTCGCCGTTTGCCGGCTCTTGGTCATCTCTCCGACGCCAGTTGGCCGCGGCGTCAACGTAGTTGTCCGCCTGGCTCTGGCTGTTGCGGCGCCCGAAACTGAAGCCTCGGCCGCGCTTTTCCAGGTCGGGGCCACCCGAGGATACGGTGCGGGTCAGCGTAGCCGGCCTCTCGTTCTCGCTGGTCGACTTGCGCCGGCGTGACAGGCTGCGCGACAGGCTGCGGAAGATTCCCCCGCCGTGGCCACTGTTAGAGATGGGCGGGCGAGAGGAGGCACGCACCGAATCCCGGGACATGTTGGGCCTCGATGAGCTGCCCAGGGACAGACGTCGTAGGAGGCCGCTGCCGGAGGCATTGCCCGACGGTAGCGGGCTCGCGCTCCTCTCCGACAGTGGCGGCGTGGGCGGCGGCGTGTTACCTGGAGCCCACTGGCGGATGGAGCACCAGTTGCGGTGCGGTAGCAGACGCTGGTTCTTCCTGGGTCGGCCGTCTACGCCGTGCCTGAACATGAGGATCATGCTCTCTTCCGTCTTCCTGTCGAACTCGTACGTCTTGTGGCGCTTGTTGAGGGCGTCGGCCAGGATTCCGGGCGGAGGCATGTTGGCGATCCCCGACGAGATGACGTTGGGCATGTAGCGCGGGTCCTTGTGCTTAGCTAGCCCAAGCTTAGGGTCGGAACAGAATTGGCCCACAGCTGCCATGTTAACGTCGCCACTGAGAATCGTGATGCGGAGCGACTTGTCGATGGCCAGGTCCTGCAGGTCCTCGATGACAATCTTCCTCTCGTCCATGTGGTTCTTGGCCGTCCAGTGATCTCTCAGGTCATCCATCATCTCAAAACCTCCATCAAGGTTGTTCAGGGTCTTGCCCAGGAGGCCTCTTTTACCGAGAGCCTTGATCGGGTTGATTGCCCTTGATTTGAGCCTGCAGCGCACGGGATGGATGATTAGCGAAGGCATGCACACACACACACACACACACACACACACACACACACAAATGACAGGAGTCGAGAGCTTACACATTCTCCAACCAGGCCACCCTGGGGTAGGCAATCGGGACCGGCAACACGACGAGCAGATGCTCGACATGTCCACGCTTCAACTCGGCATACAGTCGGTCCATGACTCTCTCCCAGGTCTTGTCGAAGATGACGTCATCCTCCGTCCGCTCCGTGCGGCAGTCGGCAGCCAGCAAGGCGACCTTGGGACCCAACGAGACGAAGACGTTGTGCGCCAGTTCATTTACATAGGGCCCGGGCTCGCTGCCGAGGATCCAGCTGGGCTCCGATTCCTCCGTCTCGGGGATGATGCTCTGGTGCTGGAAGAGCATGTAGTACTTGAAGGACACGGCGCCCACGCCCGACAGCACCGGAGATCTCATGTCTTGGTGGGGATACGAGCCGAATCCGTTGAACGTCTCGCGGTCCGACCAGATGTTGACCATGGGTATCTGCGAGTTGGCCAGGCCAAACATGCCCCTGGAGAACCACGTGCAGTAGCGCCGGAAGTAGAAGGACTCTACCTGGGCCTGCAGGTCCGGTGTGAAGGGGGCGCTGCGCTTCACCTCCGCGTCCCTAATCTCCAGCCAGTCGATGAACAGGTCGCACTCGTCGGCCACATCGTCGTTATAGATCTGGTCTCCGCCGCCAACCATGACGTGGAAGGGCGATATCTGGTGGGTGTTCAGAACATCGCGCCACATCGGGTCCGGTCCGCTCAGGTCATCTGGCTGAACGCCCATGCTGAAGCCGTTGCAGCTGTGGAACATGACATGCATGTCCTCGCCCTTGGCGGGCACCCAAAAGGCGTTGGCCGGTCCGCGGTTGATGCGGTAGGCGATGCGCTGCTGCTTGTCTCGCAGCTCCACCTCAATGTTGAACCTCCAAAAGGTGCTGCCCTGCTCGGCATGCAGTCGGAATCCCAGCACATCCTTGTAGCGGTGGAGCTTTTCGCCGTCCACGTCTGCGCGCTTGATGCGGCACGCGAAGCTTCCGGGGAAGTCAGTCGAGCCATCGGCGGAGGCTCCGTCAAAGGTACTCTTTGTCGACTCGAAGAGACCGTTCTCGGTCTCGTCCTGGGACAGGTCCCTTCCCTCGGCAAGGTGCTCGACGGGACGCAAGAACAGCGTCTCGCCTCTACGACCCAACTTTGGGTGTCCCGCGATGGGGTCGACATACTCGGGAGGCAGCTCGCCGCGAATATCGTGGGGCGGGGCGGGGAGTGTCTCCATATCCTGGACAAAGAGGCGAAGCGTCGGGTTCACTTCGTAGGACGAATCCGAGTCCTTGGTGACAATCATGATGCTTCCCCTCCAGATCTCCTTGTCAGCGGCTGGTCCGATTCTTGATCTAGACATGTCTCTTTCGCGACGCAAGCCCGAATATCTCACGAGGGGGCCGCAGTCGAGGTACAGCGGCGGCTTGAACCGGCTCGGGACTAGGAAAGATGTCAGCAACAACGGCCCCTTCAATAAATGTTGGCTATTTCTTACCACTCCAGTTTCTCATCTCCATATCGTACACGTCATTATTTGGCCGGGTCGGGTACGAGCAGCCGACCCTCCGAGACTGGCTCCTATCCTCGACATTAACCCCCTCTCTTCCCACGTCCAACAGGAAACCGCCTAGAAGGCCGACCTGGGCTCGCTTCCAATCATCCAGCCATCGAGGTGGCCTGTACAGACCGCCCTGGTGGTGACCTGTGCTGCGCGCGCGGCTGAGGGAGCCCTTGGATCCGTAGCCTTCGCCATGCACCTCGAGTTTATCGGGGCGCGTCGGGGCATCGAGCTGGATGGCTGGCTTACGTTCCTTACGCTCTGTTGGCACCTGCCTGCGCTGGGTAGCCTCACTACCTTCGGGGTAATACTGCGCATTTCTGTTGGGCTGGGCCCTGTGAGCAGGTTCCGTTGCTCGTCTCTGGATGCGTGGAGCTTCTCTGCCTCCGCCGTTGGAAACCTCTCTCGCCTCTCTCGGCTCGGGAGGGAGTTCCTTGTCTCGCGTCCGCGCGGACAGCGATTCGCCACGCTTAACGGCTGCTGCTGCGGTCGTGGAATCCCGTCTCGACGGTTTAGGCTGCGCTCTGTATCCCGCGTCCTCCGGCGCGTGGTTCCAGGCATCCCCCGGCGGGTTCTTCCCCAGTTTGTTGCTGTCAGATTGTGTGAGGGGAAAGTTGGCATTCCTCTCTTGCTGCTGCCGGGGTGCTCGGTCGTCTTCGTGCGGAAACGTCGTCTCGTCACGAGCGGCACGCTCCCGAAAGCTCAGGTTGCGAGTCGGAGGGTTCGGGTTATACTCGGCACTATTGTACTCGGACATTGACGGGATACGCAGAGGCTCCGCCGACTCCTGCACGAGAGGCGAGATGGGCCGGTAGCTCTGGCTCTGGGAATGCTTGTGCCGGCTCACGGGCGCTGGTGGGTATCCAGGCACCTCCGGACTCACGGAGTCGTCTCGGAGTAACGGTGCATCTGCCGGCTTGGAAACATGCTCGGGCTCGCGCACGGCGTAGCTGGCAGAAGGGCGGCTGCGGTGGGGAGGGCTGTATGTCGCATCCCATGGTTGACCAGTAGCACCGCCGGGAGGTCGGGAAGCTCTCTCGCGGGCCCGTCGTTCGGCGGCCTCGATACGAGCTCGTTTCTCCTCCTTGGTCATTCTGTTGAGCGTCAGCTCTAGCTTCTGGAGTGGCGACTTGTTCGTTGCAGACTTTTTACGGCGTCCAGAAGAGTTCTCGGAGGGCCGTCTGGGGGCATCGTCCACCGATCCATAACCGGCAGTAGGGTCATAGCCTAGGGCACTGTGGGGTTCGCCATAGTCCATGTCTGGTTCGGAGTAGAGGAGCTTTCTTGTCGGCCGGGCTCCGTCGGTAGAGTATGGAGGTTCACGATGCAGATATCGCTGTTGCTTTTCAAAGCCCTCTTGAAGCGCACGCGTAGTTCCTGCGGGGACCTGTTGAATCGGCAAGCCGTCCATATCGTCAAACTGGGAAGCCTGGACGGGCGGTCGCTGGTAAGAGGGCGGTCTGGGGGCCAGTCCGCCAGCAGCAAAGTTAGCGTCAGTCGGTGTCGTCGCACTGGGGTGGAAAGTCGTTGCAGTAGTCTGGGTGTCCGTGGTCTGGGTTGACGCTCGGTTCGCCTTCGAGTTGTGGCTGGGCAGAGCCAGGCCACCACCTCCACCACCAACACCACCATCACCCTCGACAGATGAGCGGCGGTCTTCGACAACCCTGGGGCCCGGAAGCTGCCCCCAGTACGGTGTCGGCGGCATGATTGGGCGTTTATCCGTGGAAGCGGGTTGCCAGCGACGCTAGTCTAAACCGCAGGAGCCAGGGTTATGGGTTGGAAGGCTGGGACGTGGAGCTTGGTGAGGAGGAGCTCTTTCTTCTCGAGATGCGGTCAGAGAGGTCTTTCAAAAGGATCGAATCTCGAGGAGAGAGGATGGAGTCGAGTTGAGGAATCTGGATGGAACCTATCATTGAGTAATAGGCATAGCACCTCTTTCTGATCGATCAGCAAAGCACCATCATAGTCCACGGATGCATGTAATAGCAAAACCCCCGATATGGCTTACCCAAGTACGTACCGACCGACGTGTTTTGTCTCGCAGCAGACTCGGACCATGCGACTGATGGACATGAGAATAGAATAAAATAATGAATGAATGAAAACGAACGAAAAAAAAAAAAAAAAAAAGGAAAAAGGAAAAAAAAAAAGTGACAACAGACACAAGTGCCCTGGCTGCCGGCCAATGCTGTTGGGGCCTTTTCTGCAGGTGTACGGAGCGCCAGGAACGGTCATTGGGTAGTTGAGCTGTGGTGTGCAGTAGCACGGGTAGGGCGACGACGACAACGCACGCGTATTCCGTACCGTGTCCGTTGCTGGTACCCTGGTGGCTGTAGCCTTAGGTAGGGACTCGACCCATTCGAGGGAGCAGAGGAAACAAGCGACAAGGGTGGACCACCAGATCCGATATATGAGTACTCTGTAGATATGAAGTTACGAGTGCAGTACTCCGTACTCGGTGCGATCGAGTCACTCGCTGATGGTATCGATGACCGCCACTTTGCCCGGCGATGGGTTCGGCGCTCTAGCAATGCAGTATCGATACCGTCGTACGGGATTCTAGATGTTGCATCGTCGTACCCGGTTCTGGCAAAGAGAGACCTGCCGGTCCCTCATCTCGTTCATGTCTCTGAGAGCAGGGCATAGGCTGGTGGTATACCGCACGGTACAAGTACAAGCAGGCTGGCTATTGCGGGCTCAGACGATAAGAATGGCAATACGGCTGTAATACTCCATGGCATGAGTCCATACGGGTGACAATACGTCATGTAATGTCAACGGGCTAAAGTGGCGGTCACCTTGACCGATGGAGCTGGCTGGGACAAGGGTCTACCGCCTGCGAGGCCGTAAATGTGGTGGCTGGGAGGCTAGGACGTGGGAAGAGCCGGGGTTCCGACCCGTACTCGCATGGTTTGTGCGCATCGACATGGTTCCGGGTCGTCATGTGTATCCGTATACCCCGATATCTTTGGCAGTAGAGAGATTATTTTTTGCCCCTTCTATATCGATTTACACGAAGTGGAGGACGGGTTTGTCGTCAAAGTTGGGTTTGCTGGACTGGAATGTACGAGTCCATGCGAGGAGTGTTAACGGGTATTACACGCAACACACTACGTGTAAAAATGTACACGTACAGATCTGTAGAGAGAGGTACGAGTTATTACTAATAATCCGCACCGGGAACTGGTAGACAGTCAAGCCTCTCAAGGCAAAGAACATCTGCCCCACCAACCTTAGATCATATTATTTATCAGTACTAGACGAGTATCAACCCGCACCTTCCTCAATAAGTTCAGAGGCTACGGAGTAATAATTTAAATTAGAGTCTAAAAGAGAAAACATCTCGTTCTCTCAGGTGCGCACTGGAAAGATGGAAATACAGCTACCCCCTCTCTCCATACCGCACAAGTCTTCTACATCGTGAGTTGACGGTGGTGAGAGGAACTTGGGCCTTTGTTTACAGTGCACAGAGTAGCCCTGCGCCTGTTGTTACGCCAAACGGTTCCGACACTGTCCGATCATGCATCTCTTGGATCAGTATCAGTCCGAAGGCTGGCGATATTGAGCACCTGTAATCTGTACAGAGTACTCCATATCGTGTACGGCGTAGTAACACTGCTCGTATCCGGTACCACCAACCAACTTGTGTGCACTTACTTGTATGCAGCAATACATGTATTCAGGATGGACAGCCGTAAGTTGACTGAAACATGACCATCACAGCGGCACATTCTATTCCTCTGTACTGCTAATTCATCTGGCACCACGACGTCTTGCACGAGGAGCCTCCGGAAGACTATCTTCTCTCACTCAAAGGCAGCGGACTTGCCCTTGCAGTGTTCCAGCTGTCTAGGCTGAGCCTCAAACATCGCGCACAGGGGGGGGGGGGGGGGTATTAGACATTGGAACTGATATAATACGGGGAATATGGCCTTACTTGCGAGGGAAACAAGGGAAGGACGCCTCTGTTTCTAACTGAGCGGATGCGACATGCTGTGTTGAGCAGGGCCTGCAGGATACAGTCGCATAAAGGTTTCCTTGGCTGGTCGGCCAGTTCGTAAGCAGCCGCGTTGCTTGGTTATGCATCGTGGCGCTGTGAGGTGAGGCTTCTAGCTATGTGGCTGAGAGATTTTGAGCTGCTTTTTTTTTAAGAGGGGAGAGAGGGAGAGCTTCCACTAACTTGGAACTGTATAGAGTCTGTGAGACTCTGTTACTGAAAAGTGAGCAGCACCATTAGGGCAGGTGGGGCTTTGCCGCTGGCGACTACCGCACCAAAACTGCCCAGTGGCGCCTTCCCGACGACTGTAATCTGTACGGGAGTACTGAGGGATGAGTGACGGAGGGGACCTGATTTTTTTTTCTGCGACGCCTGTAGTCTGCGGTGAACCCTCCATTTCTCCCACCTCTACACTTCTATCTAAAAAACAACCCACGACTCTCTCTCTCTCTCTCTCTCTGCCACCTCCGGCATACCCTTTTCTTCTCCCGCCAACCCCGTCTCAGCCGACTCTGTCGATTTCTTGCCTGGTGCAAAGAATCCCCCTGTCGCTACCTTTCTGCCTGAAGAAATAGTGGATCTATCTCTTTCGCCCGCCCACCTCTCCATCCATCTCCTCCATCACGGCAAGACGCGCTCGTCATCGCCCTGCTCCCACCTCCCGGTCCGAATCACCGAACCTTCGGCCTAGCCGCTTCCTCAGAGCAGCGTGATATAACTCGGAATCATGGCTGCCCCCGCGACCGAGACGTCCAACATGGACAAGCAGGTCGACCTGTCCACCATCCCCATCTCGCCCGAGGGTAAGGAGAACGAAGAGACCACCGCCGACGGCAAGCCTGTCACCGTCTTCCACGACAAGGACAATTTCAACGTCAAGCACCCCCTCCAGAACAAGTGGACTCTATGGTTCACCAAGCCCCCGAGTGGCAAGGTAGGTTTACCCTGTGTGTGTGTGTGTGCCCGATGTGTGCAGTGCACGTAGCTGACGTGGGATGCTCCTATAGGGTGACAACTGGAACGACCTGCTGAAGGAGGTCATTACCTTCGACTCTGTCGAGGAGTTCTGGGGTGTCTATGTGAGTCTATATCCCACCCTCCTCTCCGTCATCTGCTCGGTCGTTGCTGAACCCCGAAACAGAACAACGTCTCCGCCGTCTCCGAGCTGCCCCAGAAGGCCGACTACCACCTGTTCAAGGCTGGTGTCCGCCCTGAGTGGGAGGACCCCCAGAACAAGCACGGTGGCAAGTGGTCCTACCAGTACAAGGACAAGCGCAGCGTGGATATCGACCACCTCTGGCTCCAGGTCATGATGGGCGCCATCGGCGAGACGCTCGAGGATGAGGATGACGGTGAGGTCATGGGCGTCGTTGTCAACGTTCGCAAGGCCTTTTACCGTATCGGCGTCTGGACTCGCACCATAGGAAAGAGCATTCCGGGCCGTGGTGACGGTGACGTGGCTGGAGGAAAGGGCCGCAGCAGCGACAAGGGCCGCGGCATCCTGATCAACATTGGCCGCAAGTTCAAGGAGATTCTTGAGCTTCCTGCCAATGAGCAGGTTGAGTTTTCTGGACACACCGACAGCGCCAACTCTGGCAGCACGAGGGCTAAGGCCAAGCATACTGTCTAAGTGGAGAAGAAAAAGGAGAAGAAAAAGGAGAAGAACAGGGGAAACTGAAAAGAAGAATGAGTCATTCACGGCGTTTTCTGGTATCTGAGCTACGGATCTGAACGAGGGGAGGGGGGGGGGGAGAAAGGAAAGGGGTTAGAAAATAACGTTGATGAGCATGGCTTTCACGTGGATGACGAACGGACAAGGCGAAACACGGCTAAAAAAAAGGGGACAGCAGAGTGAGAGTACGCTTCACCCTGCAGACGAGGTTTATTGCATGAAAATATGGCCTTGGGGACAGAACTTTCCAATTTCGACGTGGCGTGGCGTTTCCAAGGGAGGAACTCGCTTCATGGGGGTGGCCCAGATTCGAGCAGTCTGGGGGGACCCGATCGTCTAGACAGGATTGGGGATGGTGAGGATGTGGTTCTAATTACGAATATTACATGGTTTTTTTTCATACGCCGGATATCGTTCACTTTCATGACAAGATGATGTGTGCACGTGAAGGATGTGTGAGAAATCAGGAAGAGAAAAAAAACCATGGCTGCTAATTAGTAGCCGATATCAGAAGGTGCATAAAGAATATTTTTAGAAAGGAAAAAAAGAAAGCTAGAAAAAAAAAGAGAAGAAGAGAGAAGTGAAGGAGGTGTATATTACTACTGCCGAGTCTATATGCTCCAAGAGATGTGTTATCATCACCATGTATCCGTACTAGTATTATTGATATTACATTTCGTCGCCACTGAAGTCATCCTTGAAGATGTCGGCAACGAGCTGCTTCTTGTTAATCTTGCCCATGGCATTACGCGGGATCCCGTCAACGACCCTCATGACCTGGGGTATCTTGTAACCGGCCAGGGAGGGTTTGAGGGCCCTACGCATGTCGAGGGGGCTCCAGTCACGGCCGGGGAGATTTTCCGGGTCGAGGACGACGACGCAGCCGACCTTGTGTCCCCACTTACCGCTGGGGACGGAGACGACGGCGGCCTCGGCGACCTGCGGCAGGGAGAGGAGCTCCCTCTCGACCTCGAGGGCGCTGACCTTCTCGCCGCCCGTCTTGATGATATCGGCCGACTTGCGGCCCTGGATGAAGTACATGGGGCCGACCGTCCAGTCGGGCTGGGCGCGGGCGGCCTCGGGCACGGGCCGGCGGACGGCGACGTCTCCGGTGCGGAACCAGGAGCCCTGACCGTCGGGGTCAGGGACGAACTCGGACGCGGTGGCCTCGGGGTTGCGCCAGTACTCCTTGAAGATTGTGGGTCCGCGGAGCTGGATCTCGCCGGAGCGCTCGCGGCCGGTGGAAGGGTCGACCTCGTCCCCCGGGGCGATGACGGCGCCCGTGTCGACATCTACGAGGCGGGCCTGCACCGAGGGCAGGGGCCAGCCGACGCTGGCGTCGATGCGGTCCCCCGGGTCGAGGCCGCAGCTCAGCGCCATGCCGACCTCTGTCATGCCGTAGCGCTCGAGCAGCACGCTGCCTCCCGACAGGTCGCGCCACGCCTTCTTCACGGGCGTCGGCAGGGCGGCGGACCCCGAGATGGCAAGGCGCATGTTGGCCGGGCTGACGGCAGCCGAGGCAGCGGCGCGCACGTCATCGGGGAGAAGCTTGTGCGTCGTCATCAGGCGGCTGTACACTGTCGGCACGACGGTGAAGAAGGTCACGGGGGGCGCTTTGGCGGCGGCGACGGCCGTCGGCGTCTTGTCCTCTGACGGGAGGAAGGGCGCCGCCAGTCGGGACCATACGGCGTCGGCGTTGAAGGGGAAGAGGAACTCTACGGAGGCGCCGGATAGGAGCGGCGTGAGCACCGCGTTGACGATGCCGTGGATGTGGTGCAGCGGGAGGACGTGGAGGAGACGGTCATGCGGCGAGTAGTCCCATGCTTGCATGAGGGAACGGCTCTGCGCCGTCAGGGCGGACTGGGGAAGCAAGACTCCTTTCTAGACGAGAGGCTCGGTCAGCTCTGTGCGCGGGTGCAGGTCATCGAAGACAGGGTTCGGGATCCGTACCGGTCGGTTGGTAGTCCCGGAGGTGTACAGCATGACACCGGCCTCGCCAGGACCTCGAGTATCCCACGTCACGGGGTGGTGCTCGTCCGGCGAGTCGGCGCCGCCCACGTGCTTTGGCATCTCGACGTGGGTGGGCGGGGAGACGAGCTCGCCGGCGAGGGTCTGGCGGGCCTTGGAGGCGAACTTGGCCGAGGAGACGAGGAGCGACGGCTCGCTCTGGTTGAGGATGTACTGCAGCTCCGGGGCGGGGAAGGCGGGAGATAGAGGGACGGCGATGGACCGGGAGGCCATGACGGCGAGGAGGGTGACTTTTCTCCCCGGTCAGAAGGGGCTTCATTTTGATCGGGATGAGGAGAGGTGTTGAGAGGAATGAGGAAGACTGTCGTGAGGGTTGAGAAGAGGGAGAAGCGTTGTGCGTGTGCGTGTGCGTGCGCGTGTGCGTGTGCGTGCGCGTGTGCGTGTGTGCGTGTGTATGTGTGTACATGTATGTGTAAAACCTACCGACATAGTCATAGCTATTCTCTAGGAGGAAAGCGACCCTCTCACCATCCATGTCGACGCCCCCCCTCGCACTGCGTAGACGATCCCTCGCACGCCCTACATCGGCCAGGAGCTCGGAGTAGGTGAAGGAGCGACCGGAGAGGGAGTGGACGACGGCCGTCGAGTCGGGTCTATGGCTGGCGATGGCCTCCAATATGGGCAGACGGGGTAAGGTTGTCATGGTCCTACTCAGCCTCCAGCTATTGCTACTGCCCGTGCCTATACCTGTACCTGTAACAGCGGTCCTGACGCGACAAGGCAGTCCTCCTCGTAATGAGTCTGTGGTTATCAGGCGGCGTGAAGACGTCGGCACGATGGAGCGCATATGCATCTGGGGGAGAGGAGAACAAGAACAAGGGAGTTGATTGGTGCTCGTGCTCGAGGAGAGGAAGGAAAAAAAGGGGGGGAGGAGGGGGGAGGGGGGAGGGGGTGTGGTGGTGAAGAAGAAGAAGGTACAATGACGGATCTAGGGTATTATGAGAGGAGGGAGATGTTATCGCGAAGTGGTAATACGGACACTGTGAATATGGCAGCACATTCATTGTACTACCTAGAATACAGATTTACCGGTAATACGGAGTACAGACAGTATTATTTACTCCGTAGGCGGTAACAAACTGTAATATTACGTAGTATTACGCGACCGTCTAGGAGAGCTCACTGGGTGGATCTTTTCTTTTTGTCTCTCTCTTCGCATGCGGCTACCCGGGAGTAGCTTTCTTCTTTCTTTTTCGCTCGTATACTTATCTACGAGTATATCGGGATTGTTTAGACGGACTGACAAGACATACCTGATCGAGGCCTGACAATCTCGTTACATTACAGGATGCGCGCGCGGCCATGGCATCGGTCTATACATGTATCATCCTACCTTCTTTTTTCTTATTCCCACCGCCATATTGAGAAGAGAGAGGGAGAGGTAGAGGAAGAGGGAGAAGGTTGACAGCAGGACTGCGCCAGAAAGAAAAGAAAGAAAAAGAAAAGGAAAAGGAAAACAGGGTGCATGGAAGCAGGGAACAAAAAAGGAAGCAGGGAACAGAGGGGGCAAAAGGGGGGGGGGGGGAGAAAAGGCGGTATAACAAGGTTGCATCTGAGCGGTTGGATTCGTTGGATGGCAGGCGGGCGTTGGGGTGATGCTGCTTTTAGGACATTGTTGCCTGAGCACGGCCAGAATGTCAGGAGAGAGAGAGAGAGAGAGAGAGAGAGTCAGAGAGAGTCAGAGAAGGAACCCGACAGCGGCGGTGGAAAATGTAGGTCCGGGTTCTTCTTTCTTCTTTCTTCTCTTCTTCTTTTTCTCCCTTCCCTTCATCTTCCCTTCTCTCTCTCACTCTCTCTCGGATGGGGCGGTTCAGAATGAATGTGGTGATACTGATATCAACTGTAATCCGCATACTTTATTCTCTCTATCGATGCTAGAGGAAGAGAGTCACACATGCCACCACTACTGTTCACTACTTACTGTACGTACGTGGCAGAGCTGGGTAATGGCGGAGGACATGGCACGGCGCGCATACCGCATACGAGCATCACGGTTCGCCCCTGCATGAGTTACGATAGGTATTAATAAAATATGAAGTATCAACACCAATTAATCTCATGAATACCCCGACACTTCCAATTCCCTCTCTCTCCGCCACTCTGGTCACCCCACGCAGACCCAAGACGCAATCGCCATTACCTTGTAGCGGCGCTGGTACGGACTAAACCGAATCAGGACGGGATGCCTTCCCACCGCCAATGCAGTGCATCGGTGACTGGTGAGAAGCAACGAATCGTGCAGATGAGAAATTCTTTCATGCCGCCTATTGTATAGATTACATGTACGGAGTAATATCATTTACATCATACTGTCCGCGAGTCTTCAGTAGAATGAAAAAAAAAATATCGAAATAAGATGCTGAAATAAAATACTGATTTTTTTTTTTTTTTTGTATCTGGTTGCTGCACTCATACCCGCATCCTTCCTACCTCCCCCCCCCTCCCTCTTTCCTTCTACGGCTACTATTATTATCAGGTAGTAAGTAATAATAATACTGTACTACCTACGAATACAGGCTCTCTTATATGTATGAATCAGAGTTGAAAAAAAAAAATAGCGGGATGTCCTGTCTCACCGACTTGACCGAATAAAAAGTATTTTTTTTTTTCGTCTTCTTTCCTTTAAAACTAAAACAAAGGAAAGAAACCTTCGCTCGAGCCTTCCTTCCTCTCTCTTTCTTTCTTTTTCCTTTTCTACCCCGCCATCATCCATCTCTTCCTCTCTCCTTCCTCTCCTCTTCATCTCTCCTGAAGTGTTGTGTGTGCGTGTATAGAGAGGGCAGAGAAGAAGAAGAACCGACTCTCCAAGAACAGATATCCGTCAAACCTATCTATCTTCTGCGCCTCGCTTCTGGGTATCGTCCCGACCATCGTCATCATCAACTACCAACTACTCACCACTCACCAACTTCCCGAGACGTCAGCAAGAAAGGGAAAAAAAAAAGGGCAGAGAAGGAGCAGCAATTGCCGTCGTGTAAGGCTTCCGGCTGTGCTGCCGTCGCGTGGAAACAATTACAGACACGACACCACACACACACACACACTAAAAAAAAAGGAGACTTCAAGTCTCTTTCTTCTCCTTCCTCCCCCCCCCCCCCCCCCGGAATCTTATCTTCCCTTCCCCACCCCAAAGAAACATGTTCCGTCGTTACGCTCTCGGATTCTCGAATGTCGGAAGACAGCTCTCCACCATGAATCCCAGCGCTACCCCCCTCGAGGATGCCATCCGTGCCAAGGTGCGTGCTCTTCTTCCCTTCATGACCCGGCACTCCCGGGAAAGCTCGCTCGGAACTCTGGATTCTGACCCGAATGGATTGATGAATTGCAGGTCATGGCCGCCTTCAGCCCTCAGACCCTCGAGATCTACAATGACTCTCACCTGCACTCTCACCACAAGGCCATGCAAGGCAGCTCCTCCAAGGAAACTCACTTTAGGTATGTACATGGGGAGATCCGAGAGTGTAATCGTGTGTACATGTATGAGTGGGAGAGAGAGAGAGAGAGAGAAGAGAGAGGGAGAGAAGAGAGAGAGAGAGAGAAGAGAGAGAGAGAGAGAAGAGAGAGAGAGCAGGAGAAGAAAAAAAAAGGAGGAGGAGAAGGAGAAGAGAGAGAGAGAGAGAGAGAGTGTGTGTGTGTATAAAAGAAGAAAACGCTGACAGGCTCGACTGCTCACAACAGACTCGTCATCACCTCGGAAGCATTCGCCTCCAAAATGCAACCGGCCCGTCACAGGATGGTCTACGCCCTGCTCCGCGACGAGATGGCCATCGAGGGCGGCATCCACGCCCTGCAGCTCCGAACCCTGACTCCAGACGAGGAGCGGCGTCTCCAGAAGAAGAAGGAGGAGGCTGAGGCTGCCAAAGCCAAGGCTGCCGCCGAGGCTGACAACGCCGACATCAATGCCTCGGAGTGATGAGACGTTCTACGATAAGAAAAAAAAGAAAAAGCCATACCATACCAATGCCTGTTTACGATTTCTTTTTTTCTTTTTTTGCTTTTTGTTTTTTTTTTGTTCTTTTTGCCATTTCTTCTTCTTCTTCTCTATCTGTTCTATCACCAGATAGTAGGTGTGTAAGTATGCCAATCGCGCCATAGACGGGTAGCCCACGCGACAATAAAATAAAAAACCAAAGAAACAAACCCCCCCCCTTAAAAAAAACTGAGAACGAAAGAAGGAGAGGAGTATAGTATTTGTCTTTTATTTAAATTCCCTTTGGTTTCCCAAATGATTTTTTCTTCTCTATGCTACTGATACTATGTATATATATATATAGTATATATATACAGTATATTTATTATTATATGGCTATACTGATAGTAGTAGTAATACTTTTCTCTTCACCTTTCCCCTTGCATCACTAACCCAGCCAGTCATGTAAAGAGACCGAAACTGCCTTGTTGCATTTCTCACGAATATAAAACAACAATCCAATCCGTCGTCACGAAAAAGGCTAAAAAAGAGGAAGAAGAAAAGACTAGAACCCATTGGAACGCCTCCCCTTGAATGCATTGCGGATGAGATCATCAACCTTCTCCTGGTCCTTGACACTCCTACGTCTTCCCAGGCTCCTAAAGTATTCCCGCGCCAGGCGTGGTGTGGATGACCCGGCCGATGAGGGCGGTGGCGCCGGCGCAGCTGCAGGCGTGGACCTTCCGAACGTCGAGGTCGACCCCCGGAAGCCGGAGCCAGAGGGGTTCGCTGCGGCCGTCGGCGTCTCCGCGACGGGGACGGCCGGACTGCTGCCCCCGCCGCCGTCGTCGTCCTTGTGCGCCTCGCCACCGGTACGCACGAGGTCCGAGCTCCGACTTCCCCCGTCCCTCCGCCACGTCGGCGATGCCCGGAAGCTGAGCGTCGGCGATGGCCTGCCGGAGCCGAACGTGACCGGTGCGACGGCCTGGGGCTGCGTCACGGCCCGGGCCCGGGGGGTGTCTGTATTGATGGTGGTGTCGGCGGCGCCGGATGACCGGTCGACCGTCCATCGGCGTCTGCGTCCCCTGCCGCCGTCACCGCCGCCCCCGACCACGTACCTCTTCGCCTTGGCCACCTCGTCCGAGTACAGCTCGAGGATGGCGCCCAGGTTCTCCTTGCGCACGACCTGGGCCGAGAACAGGGGCAGTTCGTCCCGGTCGTTGTACCAGTCGCTCGCGACCAGCGGGTCCGTCGCGTCGCGCACGTAGTCGAGGTACTGCGCCGAGAAGGCGCGGATGAAGTCGTCCCACAGGCACCGGTGCAGGGACCGGTGCTTGGCCATGTGGTCCAGGCACATGCACGCCTTGACGAAGAGGGCCAGGCTGCCCGAGTGCTGCGTTATGTAGCTCGGGTAGGTTGTCAGGAACATTTCAAAGGGCTCCAGGGCGCCGTCGTCGCCTCGGGGGTCCCCTGGTGTGTATTGCTGCTGCTGCTGCTGCTGCTGCTGGTGGTGTGCCGGGGTGGAGGCGTATTGGCCTGACCCCTGGGCGGGGGTCGAGTATTGCCGGGTATGCGACCTCGTCTCTGCGGCTTGCGCCTCATCTTCCCCCGGCTCGTGCATGAGCTCATCGCGCCCGCCCGCCACCGGTCCGTTCGCCCTCGACGGCGAGGGGGTAGCTGCCACCTGGCGCCGCTCATTCACCATGACTCCACCGTTCCTCTGGACGGACAGTCCCCCTCCGTGCTCGACACTCCCTGTTTCCGGAAGATGCGGGAGAGACGCGGGGATGACGTTGTCGTTGCTGTCGTCGTCGTCGTCGTCGTCGTCGTCGTCGTTGTTGTTGTTGTTGTTGTTGTTGTTGTTGTTGTTGTTGTTGTTGTTGTTGTTGTTGCTGCTGCTGCTGCTGCTGCTCGGCGTCGTCGTCGTCGTGCCGTTGGAGCTGTCGATGTGCATATACCCGATCGTCGGGGCCATGCGCTGGAACGACGTCGACGGGTTGGCAGACCTCACGTCCGCGCCGGTATCCATCGGGTCATCGCTGAACTCGATGGGCTTCATGCGCTTGGAGCGGCGGCGATACATATCCAGGTCCTTGCTGCCACCGTTGTTCCGATCGTCGGAGCCTGCGTCACGTGCCACCGTTCCTGGGATCACGCTGGTCTGGCTGGGTTGCGCGCACGGCGGCGTCTCCATGGCGGTGCGCTGTCGCACCCTGGGCGTCTTGTCGGGCGATTTCGAGTCGTCGTCTGCCTTCGAAGTCGGGACCGCCTCCTGCTGCTGGCCTCGGGCTACGGGGACTTGGACCTCTAGGTCTTCTGGCTCCTCCATGCTCGAGGGCAGGTGGATGACGGGCGCGAGGCTCTGGGGCTTTGTTTTCGATCGGGGCTTGGCGGCCGTCCGGGCTGTCTGCTGCTCCTCGGCATTATCGGGCTGCGACCTCACTGGCGAGGAGGACCCCCTGTTGGCAGGATGGGAGGACTTCTGCGTCGCCCCGGTGCCGTCTTCCACCGCTGTCGTCTGCGACGCATCTCTCGCGGCTGCAGGCTCCCTGCCTGCAGCAGCTGCGGGCTCCTGCGTTGTCTCTTGGCCTGATGGTCTGCTGTCGTTCACAGCTTCGTCGGTGTCGGCGTCGGTGACGGCGTCGTCGTTTGGCCGACTCTTCTTCTTTTCCTTGGGCCCGCCTGACTCTTTCAGTCCGGCCGCAGTCCAGTCGCGTTTCTGGTTGTTGACGCGGGCCTCTGTCAAGGAGGAGAGCACACGGCTAGAGACATCGTCTACACTGATGGGGTAGTCGTCGGACCGCACGGCGCCCATGCCATGCCTGTCGAGGACCTTCTCCTGATCCTTGGGGACGCTTATCGACGTCTTCGTCCCCAGTAACCGGGTTATTTCAAAAGACATGAGGATTTTGTGACGTGGCCCGGGACCTCTTTCTTCGAGAGGGAGGGCGGGGGGGGGGGGGGGGGGGGGGGGTCTGTGTCACATTGATGGGCTGACCTCTTATCGTCTGTCGCGGTGAGGGTTCGGGCTTATGCAGATGTGGAGCGAACGCGGAAAAGAAATGGAGCTTGAATCTATCGTTCTATTGTTCAGAAAAAGATAAAAAGCAAAAAAATAAAACATAGATGACGCCGGGTGATGCCCAACATTGGGCGTCACGTACGGGGGGGACTGATTGCGGCGGTAGGGACGACTCTGACCTCTTGAATGCGGAAACGCGGTCCGAGTCCTGGGCACACACGCGTGCGGCGTGAAGCGGTGAATCGGAGGATGTCAGAATAAAATAAGCAGGGTTCTGTGGTGAAATCGGTGGAAGCCGTTTGAAATATGCAGGTTTATTTCTGTCACCCCTTCCCTCCATACTAAGCGGTGATCATAATGACACTGACGGCTGATTCAACTCTGCCCCACGGTCACAGCCCACGCTAAGCTTCAAACAGGTGACGCTATGCCATCATCGTTTTCCCTCCCCAAGGTGGTATCAGTCTAGCACCGCTGCCCACCCACCAGGACCTTCTTGGAGAAGGGCCGGATCTATGATTTTTCATCTTGTCTCGTTTTGGCTGATATCAGTCATGGGAAGTAGGCTGTAGCTGGTGATACCCATCCCGATACACTGACACAGTCATCTTGGCCAGACCTGCCCAGCCTCCAGCTAATTGTCACTCTACCGCTGGCCGTGATTCCCCATCTACATCGCTACCACGACCCTGCTACTTGCCGGGGTCTTCTGGGACGGCCGCCATCGTCATTCCTCATCGCCAAGACTGCGACGCTGCCGGAGACGTCGACACTCTTCAGCTTCCCGAGCGTCGGTTCGGAACCTTTCCATCCTTTCAAGGAACCACGCGGCGTAATTATATTGACAACCGCTATCCCCTCTTCCCCTCAGTTTTGGTGGACCAGCATGAACGCCGAGGCGAACTTCACCGTTTGCTGAGCCCGCCCGCCGTGGAGAAAGAGATCGACATCGATCGCCCATTCGGCCGAATTACCTCGAAAAACCTGCTTCGATGGCTAGCGGCAACCCCACGAAGCCGTCCACCGGCGGCGGCTCGCAGGCATCTGATCCCCTCGGGTCGCCCATCAGCTTTCGTCACCGCCGGAGCTCCGTCGCCTCCGTCGATTCAACCTTCAAGAAGGAGCAGCTCACCTACGACCTTGATAAGATACATGACGCGGCCAGGAACCGTGCCGACTCCCTCACGACCTTCAACGACTTTGCGCCCCCCTCAGTACCGACCGCCACTGCCGAAAACAAGGGCTCGGCAAGCGACATCGTCCAGCAGGGCTTCAGCGGGCTCTACAGTCGGTTTCGGGTCGCCGTCGGAGCCGGTGGCTCTTCCGCCAAGAAGAGCCAGGACGGCGACGAGATGGAGGCCGAAGCGAGCGCTCGTGTCTCTAAGCATTCGGCATCTTCTTCGATGCACCGCACCACCTCGGCCGCCAGCGCAGCTACCGCTCTCTACACCCAGCCTGTGGCGGCACCCGACATGCCGTCGTCCATCGTCTTGGCACCCTCCGACACACGATCACAGCACTCGCAGTCTTCCAAGCCCACGAGCATCAACCTCATGCCCGCTGCAAAGTCCCAGCCGTCCGTTCGGCAGAGCCTCCCCACAAACGCCACCAGCGCTGTCGTGGCCGACCCGCCTGTCCTGTCCATGGACGAGTCGGGCCGCAGCAGGCTCGGCAATAGCAGCAATAGGGACGGTGCCGCCGAAGGCTCCGCACAGCGGAGCCTGAGCAGGGTCGATCGCGACGCCCGCCGTGACAGCGCAGAGGTCCCCAACCTGTACGACCTGACCGAGGGCAAGCTACCACCCAGATCCTCCAACAGGGACGACGCCTCGAGCGTCGCTAGTGTCGACACCTCGAGGAGCCAGTCTCAGGCGGAGCGCCCCTCGGCGGCCAAAGCCCAGACTCCGCACCTGCGCACTCCCTCGTCGGGGTCGCTGATGCTGTCACCCGACGACATCCGAAGACGCCCTCCCGCCATCGAGCGTGTCAGCGGGACGAACTCACCCCACTCCCGGGACTCCTCCACAGATAGAGGCACGCCGGCGGCACCGAGCCCCATCAGTATATCCGCACACAACTCCGTCTACCACGGATCCATCTCCAAAGACGAAGCGCACCGCAATGACCAGGCGGGGAGGATCCCAGGGACCACGCTCAGCTTCGAGGTGGCCACGGACCATCTCAGCCGACTGGATCGGATGCGGCGGCAGGTTCTCAGCAAAGATTTCTGGATGAAGGACGACAGCGTCAAGGAGTGCCATCTATGCCAAACCGCCTTCTCGCCCTTCCGGCGCAAGCACCATTGCCGTACCTGCGGGTGCATCTTCGACCACCAATGCACAACCATCATATCCGGGGAGCGGTTCGGCGTCCAGGGCTCCCTGCGCGTATGCAAACGTTGCCTGATCGTCATCAGCCGTCGCCTGGATGGAAGCGGGTCGGACGACTCCGGGGACGACCACCAAGCGTTCCTTCCGCGCTTCATGGGTTCCGGTCTGGGCTCCGGTCATTCGAAATCTCCGAGCGCAGGCAGCCGCTCGAAGGGTGTGGACAAGGGCAGCCCGATCACCGGCTCCTCTGGCCCGGAGGATGCTCGCCCCGTATCCACGCCCATGATGGCCATCCCTGCTACCCGCCGCGTCCGAGGGCCGAACCGCGCGTCGGCTGTTCTTGAGATCGACGCCTCTCAGCTGAGCCGCCCAGGGTCATCCCGCTCTCTGAAATCCCTGGCATCCGCCCGGCCGCAGTCTTTCGCCGGCCCCGGCCACAAGCGCCACCACTCGAAGCATGGCCTTCTGAATCGCTTCAAAACTGCTCCGCCGGATAGGGCGCCTTTCCGGAAGGGCATTGATGATGAACCCAAGAGATCAAAGTTCCCCGCCTTCCACGACGACAACATCATCGACCCCGAACTCGCAGACTACATGTCGGACGAGTCCACCGAAGATGAGCAGATGGGGCTGTTCTCAACCATGTCCAGCGCAGAAATCCCCTCGGGGAGCTACGAAAATGACAAGCCCACTCTCTCGGCATCCCTGAATTCAAACAGGCACCGCCGTCACAAGCAGGGCGAGAAGAGTATCAGTGGTCTGAATAGTCGTGGCGCGTTCGATGACATGAGCGGCCCGCCAAGCCTTGCAGGTCACAGGCTTTCGGTCCGGCGCCGCAACCTGAGCATGAGCGGAAGCATCCACCACCTGCCGCCGCCTCGGCCCAAGTCTGGAGTCTTCAGGCGGCACTCTCCTTCCTCGGAGATGATTGCTGCAATGGAACATGCTACCCAGTCCTGGCTACCTCCTACAAACGCCGACTTCCACGAGATCAAGCGGAAACCCCAGGTCGAGCTCAACAGTTCCAGCACGCGTCACGTCTACAGGATCCTCCAGCAGCTGCTTGAGGACTCGGGGATCCCCAGCCCATCGCCGTGGCAGAAGGCCTTGGTCCCGATACTGCTTCGGGCAACGGACGACGTGAGTCCCGACGTCTCGAGCGGCGAGGACATGGACATACGGCACTACGTCAAGCTCAAGCGGATACCGGGTGGCCGACCCTGTGACACCTCATACGTCTCGGGCGTCGTCTTCACCAAGAACCTTGCCCTGAAGAGCATGCCCCGCAAGATCACCAATCCTCGCATAGTCCTCGTCACGTTTCCGGTCGAGTACCAGCGCCATGAGCAGCAGCTCATGAGCCTGCAGCCCGTCATCGAGCAGGAGAAGGATTATCTGCGCATCGTCGTCCAGAGGATCACCAATCTGAAACCACACGTCCTGCTTGCGGAGAAGGGCGTGTCCGGGGTGGCGCTGCAGTATCTCTCGGAAGCCAACATCGCTGTGGCTTACAATGTCAAGCACACCGTCATCGAGGCCGTTTCTCGATGCGCCGAGACGGAGATCATCACGTCGGTCGACATGCTGGCTCTCCCGGTCAAGGTGGGGCGTTGCTCCTCCTTCGATGTCCGCACCTACGTTAACAACGCCTATGCCGGCCGAAAGAAGTCGTACATCTTCCTGTCCGGCTGCACGCCGGAGCTGGGCTGCACCATCTCCCTGCGAGGAGCTAGCCACGCCGTCTTGGGAAAGGTCAAGCACATTGTCGACTTCATGGTCTACGTTGTCTACAATCTCAAGCTAGAATCGAGCCTGCTGAGGGACGAGTCCATCAACCCGCCCGAGAATGGGGAAGGATCCCTGGCGAGCTCTATGCTCGCGATCAACGAATCGAGACCGATCGGCAACGCCAGTTCCGCGGAGAGATCCGGACCAACTGTCGGTCTTGGTGAGCCATCTGTCGACGGCAAGACCACGTCCGCGCCGGCATCGACGGGAGAAACCTCGGGGATGGCTGTCACCGACGCCGTGTCGACTTCCCAAGAATCGGACCAAGCCAAGCAGGAGGGCCCAGAGGCGCAGCAGCCGGAGGAGGTCCCGGACGACGTGCCCATGCCGACGTTCTACAGCGACATGGTTGCCAAATACGAAACAAAAATCCTTTCTGCCTCGCCTTATGTCAAGTTCTCCCAGCCGTACCTTCTCATGCGAGCTCGCGAGCAGGAGAGGCGACTTCTCTACCTGCGCCGCCTCCTAGACCACGATGTCTCCGAACAGCGGAGGAGGGCTGCGGAGGAAGCTCTGGAGGGAAAGAGCCAGGAAGAGCAGCAGAGGCAGCAATCATCAGAGGCAGGAGCATTGCAGCCGTCGGAGGAACAGAGCGAGGAGGGGCAGAGCCAGCCCGCAGGAACAGACGGCGCGGATGCCGAATCCGTGGAAGCTCGCGGCAAGGAATCGGAGACGAGGTCTAAGGAGGCCTCGGATATGGCCAGCGTGTCCCAGCCATTCCAGCTCATCACGCCCGAGATGGTGGAGAGGATTGGCCACAAGGCGCCGAAGCAGATGATGGAAATCCTCCACGCTGTCCACGATGCCGAGTACGACAAGGCGCTCTTCAACTACCGAACACAGACGCGGCACTGGGAGACATATATGCAGGGGAACCTAGACCTGTTCGACCCTTACTCGCACCAAAACATTGTCGTGCTGTACTCGGCCATCTGTACCGAGACCAAGATCCCCTGCACCGAACCCGAGCTGCTTGCCCTCAACTTCTACGACGAGCAGCGCTACGACGCTCAGATGGATCCGGACTGCTCGCTGGGACAGTACATCGAGGACCTGGTGTACGGCCAGGACGAGGTCTGCACGTCCAACGGATGCGAGCGCAAGATGATTGAGCACCACCGGACGTACGTTCACGACCAGTACCGCATCACCGTGTTTGTCGAGCACTTCCCCAACGCGCCGCCGCGAAGCCCCGAACTGGGCGATGGCATCACCATGTGGACGTACTGCAAGACTTGCGAGAAGGACTCGGAGGAGACTTGCATGTCCACCGCCACCTTCAAGTACTCGTTCGGCAAGTACCTCGAGCTCCTGTACTGGGGCCGCGGCCTTCACATGGCAGATAGCGTGCAGTGCGGCCAAGACCACCACCAGGACTACGTGCGCTACTTCAGCCTGGCCGACTCTCGCGTCCGCATCCATCGCGACCCCATCGACCTCCTCGAGATCGTCGTGCCCCGGGCGCGCATCACGTGGAACGTGGCCAACGATCTGAAGCTCAAGAACGAGATCTACACCAAGATGGAGGAGCGGTGGAACCGATACATGACCTCGGTCAAGGCGCGCCTGCAGGGCATCAGAATCGACAGCGTCCTTCCCAAGAAGGCCGAGGCCTGCAAGGAGGCGCTGGAGCAGCTGTCCAAGAAGGCCCAGGAGGACCAGCCGGCCATGATCCGCCAGCTCCAGGACGTCTACGTCAACTCCAAGTATTACGAGGTCGTGCCCTTCAACAAGATCACGCGGCAGATGCTCGAGGTCGCGGGCGAGTGGGACGTGGCATTTGCCAAGTTTGAGGCCGACTTCCTCGGCGACAAGGATATGAGGCAGCTCACCATCATGCAGCTCAAGAAGATGTTTGCCGATGACGAATCCAAGGAGTCACTCGTCACGAACGAGGGCACAGGGTCCACGGCCGACAGCGACGAGCCCATCTCGCAGACCTTCTCGGAGGCCGACGAGAAGAGCACCCAACCCACCGATGTCACGGAGAGCGCCGGTGGGCTCGAGGGGAGCAGCACGACGGCCTCCTCCGAGCCTGGCGCCAGGGAGCCCCCGTCGGGAGACGATGGAAAGTCGGGGATGGCAGCGGAGGGTGCAGTCGAGAGAGTCGAGGCGCTGGACCTGGCCGGATCCCCCGTCGGAGCCAAGGGCGCTGCGGGAGCCGCCGCCGCGCAGGGTGTGGCAGGCGACGGGATCTCAAAGGCGCCCATACCGGTCACTCCTCGGGCCCCCGAGTCGCCCGAGGAGGACGACGGGATGTATACGGAGCTGCCCCCCCCCCGTCCCTCTCTCGGTGAAAGGATAGACCAGAAGCGGCGGGAGCAGGTTGAGCAGGGACAGGGGCAGGGCCAGCCCATCGACGCCCCCCCGCCTACCCCCGTGTCCCGCGCGACCCCGGAACGCCTGTCGGCGCGCACGTTCGGGAGCACCACCTCGCCGCCGCTGCTGCGCGCCAACACACAGCCTGTGAGGACGCTGCTTAGATCGCAGTCCTCCTCGGGCCGGGTGGCGGCACTGCACGAGGGCAGACCCACGCACCCGGAGCACCAGGCCGACCAGCCGCCGCCGCCGAACGAAGGCTCGGTCAAGGTGGACAAGAAGCTATCGGAGCGCCTAGGTCTGAGCGCTCTCAAGTCCCGGCAGAAGGCTGGCCAGTCCAACATTCCCCGTCTGATCCACAAGAAGAGGGATTCGCAGGTGTCAACGCTGGCGAAGCACTTTGAGCAGCTCAGTCGCGAGTTTGAGAAGGAACGTATGCGGGACCGAAAGGAACGCGCTGCCAGTCTGCGCCATCCCCGAGCGATGCTCCCCAGGACGTCTACCAAGGCCATCGTCGAGGTGTACGACGACGTGAACGAGGCGGTTGCCGAGCCCGGACCTGCCGTAGAGGACGCGCAGCCACCCGATAGCAAGGCGACCTCTGTTCCGGAACACGAGCAGCCGCTGCCGCCGGTGCCCGACGCCGATGCTTCTCAGGAGACGCCGGCTGGAGAGGAGGAGCCAAGGGATGGTGCCGCAGACGAGGGAAAGAGCGACCAGAAGGATGAGCAGGAGAAGAACGACGCCGCCGAGGACCACCCCAGCCAGGCCGGCACCGACGACGAAGGGGCCGCGAGCGACGGTGAGCAGGGCGTTTCGGAGGAGTTCATGCCGGATATCAAGGAGCTGGCCAACTCGCTGGAGCCGAGCGCGGAGATACCGCTGGAGCTCCCCAAACACCAGAAGACGAGCCTGATGAGGTACCTGACGAATTTCTGGGCGGAGCGATCGGCTAGCGGCTGGCCGGCCCTCGACTACCCCGTGACGGGCAACGACCACATCTTTGTGGACTCGGACATCATCATCCGCGAGGACGAGCCGAGCTCCGTGATCGCGCTGGCGCTCAACAACGAGGACTACAACAGCAAGCTGGAGCGGATCCGGGCAGACGCGCAGGCCCTAGCACAGCAGGACCAAGAATCCAGCGACGGCAGCGTCAACCTCGGCCCCGGGCGCTCGCCGGTAGAGGGCCCGATGGAGGAGGCGGAGCTGGAGAAGAGCCTGCTGCGGAGCACGGGCACGCACCTCAAGTACCAGTTCAAGGACGGGGCGTCGGTGATGACGTGCAAGATCTTCTACGCGGAGCAGTTCGACGCGCTGCGCAGGAAGTGCGGCGTGGCCGAGCGCATCGTCGAGTCGCTCTCCCGCTGCCTCAAGTGGGACAGCAAGGGCGGCAAGACGAAGTCGGTCTTCCTCAAGACGCTGGACGACCGGCTGGTGCTCAAGTCGCTCTCGCCCATCGAGACGTCGGCCTTCCTGCGCTTCGCGCCGGGGTACTTTAGCATCATGGCCGAGTCGCTGTTCCACGACCTGCCGTCGGTGATTGCCAAGATGGTCGGCTTCTTCCAGGTCGTCATCAAGAACCCGCTCACGGGTGTGGACGTGAAGCTCGACCTGCTCGCGACCGAGAACCTGTTCTACGACCGCTCGCCGCAGCGCATCTTCGACCTCAAGGGCTCGATGCGGAACCGCAAGATCCAGTCCACGGGCGAGCAGAACGAGGTACTGCTCGACGAGAACATGGTCGAGTACATCTACGAGTCCCCCCTCTTTGCGCGGGAGCACTCCAAGAAGCTGCTGCGCGCGTCGGTGTGGAACGACACGCTGTTCCTGGCCAAGCAGAACGTCATGGATTATTCCCTCATGATTGCCGTGGACGAGGACAGGAAAGAACTCGTCGTGGGGATCATCGATTGCATCCGTACATATACATGGGACAAGAAGCTCGAGACGTGGATCAAGGACCGTGGGAGGAACAGGCCTACCGTTACGAGTCCGAAGGAGTACAAGAATCGGTTCCGTGAGGCCATGGCGAGGTACGCTTCCCCCGCCCCCCCTCTTCTCTCCTCTTCTCTCTCTCTCTCTCTATTGAAACCAGTTTGGAGGAGGGCTGATTACTGACTTGAGGATGCAGGTATATCCTTCAGTCGCCGAATTGCTGGCACCTTTTCAACTACCCCAAATACCCTCATTACTATGCACGTGCTAGATTCGAGGAGACAGAGCAGTAGGCGTTTGTTGTCCTAGGAGATGTAATCTTTACTGTATTGTCATGATGTAATGTTGGGGGAGGATTTTACCAAACTTTTTTTTTCGAGAGAGAGAGAACAAGAAGAAAATAACGACTTGGCAATCTTTAGACCTGATACACGATCAATGTCATGTACTATCTGACGCATCTCACTGAGCAATAATATTTACTTTTTAGTCTCTCCGATTCTATTCATGGAGCAATATAATGAATAATCTTGATCGGAAGACTGGCTAAGATAGAATAAAAAAGTCCTGCCTGAGACTCCCTAAAGTCACGCCCCACTGTGAGCCAATAATATAAACACAACATCCGCAAAACCTCATGACCAGAGCATCATTGCTCTGACAAGACTCTCTCTTCCAACCATGATATGAATGGAATTGATGGATACTCGACAGAGAAGAGCATTCATCAATCACACATAGAGGGCAGGATAGACCCCTCACCCTCCAATGTCCATAGAAGTGGACTGGGACGCGCTGACGAGCGGTCCCGATGGCAGAGCGCTGGCAGAGCGCATCCGCATCTTCATCCACGACAAGTTCCAACGCGTGCCGCTCCCACGCTTCATCAAGTCCGTGACGGTGCACGGATTCGACTTCGGCACAGTCCCTCCTAGCCTTGTCCTGAAGGACATAACAGACCCCCTGCCGGACTTTTACGAGGAAGACGAGGGGGACACGGATGACGACGACGGGTCAGGTACCACCGACGAGGAGCATCGTCATCGTCGTCAGCAACAACATCGTCAACATCATCATGCCGCCACCACCGCCACCACCACCACCTCCTCCTCCTCCTCTCCCTCCCCCACTACGAAGAGGAGGAGACGAAAACAGCAGCAGCAGCAGCAGCAGCAGCAAGGGTTTCCGAGGCAGGAAATACCCCATCATAACCACCATCACCACAGCTACCACGACAACATGGGCGCACCTTACCTGGGGACCTCGACGCCCGGCATCCTCGGCGGCCCGGGGCTGAACTACTTCCACGGCCATCTAGGCACGACGGGGACGAACACGCCCCTAGCCGCCGTGGCGGGTGCCCACCACTGGATGGGCACCATGACGTCGTCGCCGTCGCCGCCGCCGTCGTCGTTGTCGTCGTCATCGCCGTCTTTGCCGTCGTCGTTCCCCTCGCCGCCGCCCAGCGGCCGGCACAGCCGCAACCAGTCGCAGGGGAGCATGCTGTCCGTCGACAACGCGCCGCCTCACTCCCTGCAGCCCCAGCAGAAGCAGCCGCCTCCGCCGCTGCGGGAGAAGGGAAGCGTGTCCACGTTGGCGCCTACGTCGGCGAATACTTCGCGGCCTCCGACACGGGATGCCGCCGCCACCGCCGCCGCGTCGTTCGAATCGGCCATCACGGAGGAGGAGGAGGAGGAGGAGGAGGGTGCTGACGGGGCACAGGAAGATGGTGGTAGGAGGAGGAGGAGGAGGAGGAGGAGGAGGAGGGAGCCAAAGGTGGACGACTTCCAGTCCGTCTTCAGGATCACGTACTCTGGCGATGTGAGGCTCAACCTCACGGCTGAGATACTCCTCGACTACCCGATGCCCAGCTTCGTGGGCATCCCGCTCAAGCTCAACATCACCGGTCTGTCGTTTGACGGTGTCGGCGTGCTGGCCAAGATACGCAAGAGGCTGCACTTCTGCTTTCTCAGTCCCGAGGATGCCATGGCTGCTGTGGGCCCGGATGACGATGAGGAGCAGGAACGAGAGGGTGAGCAAAAGCTACAGCAGCAGCAGCAGCAGCAGCAGCAGCAGCCGCCGCCGCAGCAGCCGCAACAAAGGGATATTCAGAAGCAGCAGCAACAACAGAGGGATACTCAGAAACAGCAACAGCACAAGGGTAGATTCGGTGGATTGCTTCAGGAGATCAAGGTTGAGAGTGAGATTGGTGAGAGGGAAGGTGGGAAGCAGAGCTTGAAGAATGTTGGCAAGGTGGAGCGGTTTGTTCTGGAGCAGGTCAGGAGGATATTTGAGGAGGAATTTGTATATCCTAGTTTCTGGACGTTTTTGGTGTAATATTCAACTAAATAATAACAAGATAGGCAAGGCGAGAAAGGAACGGAGAATTAGGCTCTGATGCCATCATTCCTACGCTATGCAGAGACCCTACGGCATCCTTCTTCTGACTCCCCACTCTTTGGAATATCTACTCAACCCGCTGAGATTGGAAGAGAATCCTTGCTCGTATACACACCACCACTGCACTGTTGGGCCGAAAGATCAGAGGCAACGGACGTCGCGATCACGTCAAGGTGCTCCGGAACCCCTGGTAGGCTTGCTGGATATCCAGCTCCAGCTCCCGAGCCTGCTGCTCGCCTAGCTCTTCGGTGGCCTTCATCTGGTTGAGCGTGATGAGCCACTGGACGATCTTGCCGCGGTTCTCAAAGTCCTTGTCCGTCACCTTGTTGACCGACTGGATCACGTCGGACAGCAAGGGGTGCAGCTGGTCCTTTGACAGGAGCCCGAGCTTGACGGCGTCAAGGAACGTGATGAACTCCTGGGTCGCCTCGAGGATGAGCACGCCGCTCGTGCCCTTGGCTGCGGCGGCGGCGGAGCCAGGTGCGCCGCCGCTGCCACCGGGACCGCCTCCCCCCATGCCTCCGAGCCCGGATGATGAGGGGGTCGGCCCTGATGATGATGATGCCGTCAGGGTGGTCGATGGCATGCCTACGCGTAGCCGTTCCGTCGCGCGTGGGACTTCGAGCTGTGCTGCGGCGTCAGCCGTTTTTCATAGGGGAGAGAGAAGAGAGAGAGAGAGAGAGAAGGAAAGGCAAGAAAAGAAAGAAAGAAAGAAAGGAGAGATATTGATGAGAGGATGAGAGACAAAAGAAGACGTACATTCCATCTGGCCTTGAATTCTTCGAGAGTACCAAACGCCTTGGAGATCGTCTCATCGGCCAGGAGAGCCTTGTACTGCCTCAGAGACCGCTCACATATCTCGGTGTACTCGGCCTCCGGGATGGCATCTTTCAGAAAGGCCTTCTCCAGCTGATCTATAGTGACGATGATGCTGAACAGCTCGGCGAGAGACTCGTGGATATCCTGCTCGGCACGTGTCTCCGAAAGCTTGACTTCCTGGCGAGAGTGCAGAAGAACGAGGCATCGTTAGCAGGGATGGGCACGGATGAGAGGGGGGTTTTCGACTACCGATGGTACTAACCTCGTCAAGGTTGATAGTGGCCGACATGTTGGTGTTCGGTACGTAGCTGTGAGGAGTGGGCGCGTAGCTCTGCTGACGAGGGTTCATGGCGGGCGGTCGAGGTGAGGCATCGGGGTGAGACCCGATGCTCGCTTTGCTGTGCAAGTATCAAGTCTTGAAGTAGAAGAAGGATGGATCAGGTTTGAGGTTGAGGGCCGCGGCTGCGATAATATTAGTGAATAGAATAGAACAGTACTATCAACAGTCAACAGAGAACAGGCTCCAGTGCATTATGGTACAGCAGCAATACAGCGCCTGCTGACAAGTTCAAGCACTAAAAGGGTACCTATACTGCCTATATATAGGCCTGTACACTACTTATATATGGGCTGTACACTACCTATATAGGCTATAGCCTATACCCGAAGTCCTGAACCGACCTACCCTCCCCTCCCCCCCCCCCCCCCCCTTCCAGCATACATGGCAGAATTCTGACCGCTTTCCATTTTCCTCCCCCCACCACCCCCACACCAACTAGCTTAGACCAGAGTTCCTATCGATAAGACGCCAGTCAAGGGGAGGAAAAAAAAAAAAAAAAAAAAAAAATCGGCAACTTTTCCTCCACTCATACGCAAAGAAGACGTCCTTGCTCGTCTCTTTGCATCCAAAACAGACCTGACCATTGCAACCGCCGCCGTCACGATGGGTACCGCAAAGAAGAATCTCAAGGCGACAAAGAAGTTTGAGAAGAATCGCCTCAGAGGTGTTCTCGACAAGAGGAATGCCACGGCCAAGGTCAAGCAGCGCCAGCAGATGAAGGACAAGAAGCAGGGCCGTCGAAACAAGGATGCCGAATTTTTCAAGGGTCCCTCCGAGGAGGGCGGCGACGGTGCCGCAGACGGTGGCCGACCTTTCAAGAAGCCCAATGCTGGTCTGATCGGCAAGGGAAAGAAGGTCAACGACATGAGCGTCGACGACTTCTTCCAGGGCGGATTCGACGACATCATCGACAACGACAAGGCTGCCGCTGACGGCAAGCTGGGCAAACGGAAGCGCGGCGCCCCGTCCAGGAAGGCCCAGTCGGACGACGAGTCCGACGACGAGGAGCCCATCCTCACCAATGGCAAGGATGACGGCGACAGCGACTCGGACGAGGACGACGAGGACCTCGAGGAGGGCGGCGGCATGAGCAAGCAGACCATGGACGAGCTGGCCGACAAGGACCCCGAATTCTACAGGTTCCTCAAGGAGAACGATCCGGAAGCGCTGGACTTTGACGACAACGCCGACCTGGCCGAGGTAGACGAGCTCAGCCAAGGCGACTCGGACGAGGACGAGGAGCAGCAGCGGCGGCCTAAGAAGAAGCGCAAGCAGGGCAACAAGAAGACGGCCGAGGCCGGGGGGGAGGAGGAGGAGGAGGAGGAAGAGGAGGAAAAGCCGGCGCTCCAGAACAAGGAGCTGACGCGCGAGATTGTGGCGTCGTGGAAGAAGTCGATCACCGAGAGGCAGTCTCTGCGCGCGGCACGGCAGGTGGTGCTGGCGTTCCGGTGCGCCGCGCGGCTGAACGAGGACGAGGACGAGGACGAGCGGCGGTGGAAGATCACCAGCCCCGACGTGTTCAACGACGTGCTCGTGCTGGCGCTCAACGAGATCCCGCGCGTCATGAACCACCACCTGCCGGTCAAGGAGTCGTCGTCGGGAAAGGTGTACGTGCAGACGGAGACGGCCAAGTTCCGCAACCTGTCCCTGCTCCTCAAGACATACACGACGTCGATGATGGTCCTGCTGGGCACGCTGTCCGACGACCGGACGCTCAAGCTGACGCTGTCAGCCATGACGCCGATCCTCCCCTACCTCCTGTCGTTCAAGAAGCTGATCAAGGCGCTGGCCAAGGCCGTCGTCAACTTCTGGGCGCAGCCGGCCAGCTCGGAGACGACGCGGATCACCGCGTTCCTGGTGCTGCGGCGGCTGGTCAGCATCGGCGACAAGGGCATCCGCGAGACGGTGCTCAAGACGACGTACCAGGGCCTCATCCAGGGCTGCCGCGTCACCAACGCCAACACGGTCCAGGGCATCAACCTGGTCAAGAACTCGGCCGCCGAGCTGTGGGGCATGGACCCGACCGTCGGCTACACCACGGCCTTCGGCTTCATCCGCCAGCTGGCCATCCACCTGCGCAACAGCATCGTCAACAACAAGAACGACTCGTTCCGCATCGTCTACAACTGGCAGTACACGCACTCGCTCGACTTCTGGTCCTGCGTCCTGGCCGAGCACTGCAACCCGCTCAGGGAGGCCGAGGCCGGCCGCGAGTCCCCCCTCCGCCCGCTCATCTACCCGCTCGTCCAGGTCACGCTCGGCGCCCTCCGGCTGATCCCCACGGCCGTCTACTTCCCGCTGCGCTTCCACCTGCTGCGCTCCCTGCTGCGCACCTCGCGCGCCACGGGGACCTACATCCCCCTCGCCTCCCCGCTCATCGACGTCCTCAACTCGGCCGAGATGCGCCGCGTCCCCAAGCCGTCCACGCTCAAGGCCCTCGACTTCTCCCTCTCCTACAAGTGCCCCAAGTCCTACCTCCGCACCCGCGTCTACCAGGACGGCGTGGGCGACCAGGTCGTCGAGCTCCTGTCCGAGTACTTCCTCCTCTGGTCCACCTCCATCGCCCTGCCCGAGCTGGCCCTGCCTGTCGTCATCCAGCTCAAGCGATGGCTCAAGCAGGCCCGCTCCAGGTCCGGCGGCAACCGCAATCAGAAGCTCATCGCCTCCGTCGTCCTGCTCGTCCAGAAGCTCGAGGACAGCTCGCGCTTCGTCGAGTCCCACCGATCAAAGGTCGACTTCGCCCCCCGCGACCGCACCCAGGTCGACAACTTCCTGCGCGACTTCGACGTCGCCAAGACCCCCATCGGCGCCTACGTCGTCGGTCAGCGTGCCGGTAGGGCCCAGCGGGCAAAGATGCTCGAGGATGCTCGCAAGGAGGACGATCGGAAGAGGAAGGAGGACGAGATGGCTGCCAATGCTGCTGGTCGTGATGACCTTGACAGCGAAGAGGACGACGAGCGTGACGATGACGATATGGATGTTGAGCATCAGCTTGCCGAGGAGGAGGATGATGAGGATGACGAGTAAATTCCATCTTGTCAGGTCAACCTTTGCTTCCATGTCTGTTTCTTTTCCTCATTTATCAGGTTGTTCCCTTTTTTTTTTTTTTTGCCTTGGTCGATACCTCGTCACACACACACACACACACACTTGTATCAAGGGTTATATTAGAGATGATGTTGCATGGGAAAGAAGAGAAGAACAAAACAATAAGAATTCAAACGATTTTCGTCTGTATCCATGCCAGGTGCTCCTATGCCAACTCCTGACCAAAGGATAGCAATACGCACCCACCGTTTCCCCCCTCCCCCCTTGATATACGAGAAAAAAATAACCAATAAAATACTCATAAACGCCAAAAACCGTACGCCCATCCAAATCTGCGCACTGCCATACTTCCAAAACGTAAAGCAGGAGAGGATGAAAAGATGAAGAGGCCTGATCCGTTGCGCCAACGAAGCAAAATGCACCAGTTTTACATGACCATCATTCCCTCCCAGGTGGCCCTACATATCCAGAATACCTTCCCATGTGAGTTGCTCCGTCCCGCCAGATGTCACTTCCCTAACCGTCATGCCCGTCACGTGAAGAACCGTCATCTCAATCTCCTCGTCCGTCATCTCCTGCTCCGCCACCTTTTGCCCCTCGAGCACGTCGTACAGGTTGTACACCTGGTCGTTCTTGGCCTCGAGCTGCTTGAGCACGGCACGCACGCCGGCGGCCATGCGGAGCCTCTCGCGGCGTCCCAGGGCCTTGTCGCTGGCGTTGTACTGAGCCTGGAGACGCGACAGCTCGAGCTGCAGGTGCTGGGCCTCATCCTCGATCCCCTTGATGACCACGGCCAGAGCATAGCCAGGGGCCTGAGCGGGGCGCATCGTAGGGTCTTCGGTCGAGATGTTGCGATCCGACACGGGGATGGGTCGGGGGATGGTAACGCGCTTCTTGCCACGAGCGACGTCGGAAGACGTCACCACACCGCGGTGCGCGATGCGGCTGCACACGGTACAATTGCGGCAGTTGTGCTCGCACAGACCATCCAGGATACGACGAGCCTCCGGCGACAGAGAGGGACACGAGTCCTTGGTGGTAGCTGCTGCTGCTGCAGGGGCAGTTGCAGCAGTAGTCTTGGTGTCCTCCATCGTAGGTTCGGCAAAAGCAGCGTGTTTCCCTGATGACCGCGGGCGAGAGTGCGATCTCGACTTCGACTGCGACCTCGACTGCGACTGCGAACGTGAGTGGGAGGTCTTGTGCAGCTTCTCACTCTGATGAGTCGTTTCCTCTACCACCGACTCCAATCTTGTCTGCTGCCTCTTGGGCTCCTCGTTGAGGGCCTGGCATTGTTCCTGCTCCTCCTCGTCGCTAGACAGCGACAGGTCATCGATCTCCACAAAGTCCGGTCGAGACTCCGTCGTCTTATCGGTGAAGCCGGTTTCCGTCGGCTGGGGCATCCAGAGGGACTGCACCGTGTCGTTTCGCAGCCTCTCTTGGTCCTGGTTGCTCTGGCTGTTGATCTTGTGGTTGTTCGTGACATCCTGCGTCTTCTCGGGCTTCTGCTCATCCTCCCTGGGCACCTGCTGCTCCTTGCTGGGCACATGAGCCGGTCGCTCCTCCTCGCCCGTGTAGCTCTCGCCGGTCTCTTCAACATCGATCGTCTCGGTGTAGTGATGACGGGAAGCCCGTGAAGTCCGCGAGGCCCGCGAGGCCCGCGATTGGGAGCGTGCACGGTGCTTCTTCTGGCTGTGAGCCGTCATCATTTCAAGCAACTTGAGCTCTGCCCTCTGCTGGAGCTCCTCGACTGTCTGACGCAGAGACTCATTCTCCTCGCGAAGAGACGCATTCTCGACCTCAAGGGCGTCGTGGCCCTGCTGGATCATGGAGATTTCGCGGCGCAGCGACTCGTAATCCTGGCGCATCTGCTCCGTCGACTCCACTTGGTGTCTGTGGGTGGTCTCGTACTCCTTCTTCTTGATGCTGAGCTTATGGGTGAGCTTGTTGATGTCTTCGCAGGCTTCCTGCAGCTTGCGGACAGCCCGGTCCTTTTCCTGCATGAGCGAGTCGTTCTCGATCTCCCTAAGGCTGAGCTTGCGAGCGGCCTGCTCCAGACGCGACTGCAGCGATACGACTTCGGCTTCCAGTCGGTGGTTGTGCTCGGTGAGGTGGTCGCTGTTGCTGGCTTTGCGGGAGGCCTTTTCCAGGCGAATCTGCAACGAAGCAACCTCTGTCTCCAGCTCTGTTGTCGAGTTGTTAGGAAAAAACAAGAGAATAACGGCACACTTGCAAGCTCAGAACTTACCATTGTTCTGCTCGAGGAGCTGCTCGCTGACTCGGCTAGAGGTGAAGCGCGTGGTAGGAGTCTGGTTTCTCGCCTCTGCGACCTGGCGTTCAAGAGTCTCGACCTGCTGCTGGAGGCCGTAGGCGTACTCCTGGACCTTATCGTTGTGGTCGCGCAGCTCGAGGATCTCCTGCCGGATCATATCCATGGAAACGAAAATCTTCTCCTCGTCCTCGGGCACCTCGAGCCCATCTACCTCAGCGTGGGACTGGTGGGATGACTTGTCACGGCGGTCGTGCACACGGCCGTTCTTGACAAAGACTGGTACGCCATTCTGGACTGAGCCAGCAAAACGGAGGGTCCCGGTGACAAAGTCCTCGAGATGCGAGACATCAGGCATGATGAATGACGGGGCGTTCTGGCCTGGGCTGTTGTGGATAGACTCGGGTGAGGGCGGCACGGCCGTGAGGCTGGACCTGGCAGAGGACATGTGGGGAGAGCTGACATGCTTGTTGGCCGGGGTTGGGGACTCTTTGGGGCTCGAGGAGTTGGTCTTGCGCAGGCTGTCGACGGCGGCCTGGTAGGATGACGAAGACACCTTCCTCTCGGTAGCCGAGTAAGACTGGGTACGGGCCTGCGCGAGGGGACTGGGGCTGTATGCGCTCTTAGAAGAGACGTGCTGGGGAGTGAGGCCGCGACCGGGCGACTTGGAGAGGATGGACAAGTCCGTGTCGTCGACGCGCGGCTGCATCTCGGAGCGCGTTCGCTGGGAGCCCTTCCAGATGTCGCGAGAAGAGTCGTCGTCGAACCTGACGGATGTGGTAGGGGGAGCCCTGTTCTCCTTTGTGGAGCCGGCACTCATGGGCCGGGTGTTTGTGTTGTTGTGGTCGTCAAAGTTTGCGGCGGCGCGGTCCTTGGGCATGCTGTAGAAGTCGGGCCACTTGCGGTGGGCAATCTCCCAGTTGACGGAGAGCTTCTTCTGATTGGTGAGGCGAGCAATGTCCTCGTTGAGCCTGCGGGTTGACTCGCCCTCTGGGTCGGTGAAGACTGAGGACGTGGTCGGGCTAACGGTGCCGTGGGAGCCAGTCGACGAAGGGGGTGAGTTGAAAGGGTCTTTGCGGTTAGCATTCATCTCCCGCAGAATGCGAGAGCGGTACCTGCTGGCGTTGTCCACCTCCATAGCTCCCGACGCGCGTTTCTATCGAACGCGGACGTACAGAACTGGAGGGCGGCGGCGCGTGTCGTAGGGGGACGAAATCCAAAGGCGCTCCAAGAATAAGAAAGCAAAGGCTTGTGGAGGGCAGGAAAGATGTAATCAATATACACAAAGACCTCCAGAGGCAAGAAGACGTGCGCTCCCTGATGCCGTCACCTCTGATGGTGGAGGGTGAATTGTGTTGAATAAGAACGAGAAAGATGGAAAATGAGAAAGAGAAGAAGCGCGGAAGGTGCATCACACAGAGATGTGTGTGAACATTGGAGAGAGCGATCTGTTTTGGGTCGAAAGTAAACAAACCCCGTTTTTAGCGGTACGTACTCGTGCTCCTTCCTCCACTGAAAGGCGCGTACCGTCAGTGGCTAGTATCCAGCTCTAGCCTATGGCCTATAGAAGAGCCCATGCCCCACCATAACAACCACAAACAATGCTCCGCAGAGACCTGCAGCAGGCTGCCCACAGTAACCGCGTGAAAACCGCTAAACGGGAGGCCTTGAAGCACTGGGAGCCATCAGCCACAGCGTGCTTCGTAGCGCTGGTTTAGCGTTCCCGCAGGACCGCTGTCAGGTACGAAGCAATGGGCCCGTACGCCTATATTATATCAATACAGGTAGGTCGGCCTCTGGGCATCCTCCATCCTTGGGTGGCTGACAATGATATTACTACAGGTCAAGGTCGTGACACCTATTCTTTTCTCTTGAGCGATCCCAATGACTTGAGCAGGCTCATACTTGACTGAAACGTGCAGAACTCAGGACGAATCCTTGAGTGCCACTACCATAGTATTTGTTCGATAGGTCCCTGTCATACCACTCTAATCTTTCTCTGGACCTCTCTCCCATGTCTCTCGTAGCGGCATGGTGTGGTGGTACCTGCATATAATACACTATTACTTCTGAGGCGCATGCGCTGATATCATTCTCAACATCAACACCAAAATGAAGATATTGAGGAGCCTGGATTCCCGTCCGCTCCGGTGAAAGCAGCAACTGGCAGCGTGAAAACCCGTCATAAACATTCTTCTCTATTTCCCAGTCCCACTTCGGTTGATCGAGTACAAGAACCACCACTTCCCGAGTCATGCCCGCTCCTTCCCTCTTCCCCATATGCTCCAGGGTGGGTCGCAACCCGCACATCTTGCCTGTTATCGGCGACATCTGACGATAGCGCCTCCTCCTGCCGTCTCAGTCCATGTGAGCCCTTTTCTCTTCTCTCTCCTCCTCCATCTTCACGAGCCGCACGGCACACACACTCTTTTCATTGCCATCATCAGCACTATTCTGCTTCATTCTTATACGTTCCCTCCGCCTTTTCGAGCGAGAAAAGGTGACGACAGGCTGGCCTTGACGGGACAGATCATGGCTGTGCCTTGCTCTTGAAACGTCCATGCGTCTTGACGGCGTATCACTTCCTCCCATCCTCTTGCTCTCTTTGCCGGCATCTCACCGTAGACCTTTCAACTTCTTGGCTTGCTCTCTCCACCCCTTCGCTTTCCATCTTTCATCTTTCGTCTCGTCCCCGCTTCCGTCATGGCCTGGCCCACTGGCCTAGGCCTTGCCGTCTGCTGCCTTGCCGGCACCGCCACCGCCGCGGCAGTATCAGCAGCCTCGCAAGCGTACTGCCCAGTCTATTACCTGGGATCACAGCCGGGTAATTGCCCGAAGACATTGATACCGGACACGTACTTTCTGGGCTCCTCGTGCTCCTTGTCTGCGGAACAGATCGTCGCGACCCGTCCGCGGGCGGACCAGGATGTGTTCGAGAACGTCTTCAACGCGTTGGAAGTCCTGCAGCGGGAGTACTATGACGCCAACTATGGAACATGGCCGAGTGCTATCGACTGGACGGCCGCCGTCACGCAGACGGTCATGACCGGAACGCTATCGACCTTTTCCAGGTCTATTGACAGCATTCCACTGCGAGGCAGCGCCCAGTCGTGGGCGGATAAGGAGAATCTCATCTCGTCATTTTTTGCTCAGGTGGTTGGCTCGTACTTTGGACAGGACATCTTGTCTATACGAGGAGAGGTATATAAAATAACCTATGGTGGCCCTCCCCACCCCCCCCTACTCCATCCTTCTGACACAGCATAGGCGTACGATGATATCCTATGGGTGGCCCTTGGCTGGATCGAGGCCATCAAGTTTGTCTCTACACACTCTCAAATCCACTACCCCAGCGACAAGTACCGCGACCACTCAGCCGGCCAACATGGACTTGGCGACTTCATCCGAACACTCCCTTGGCACGGCCACAACTGGATCTCGTCGTTTGCGCACCGGTCTCGGGTATTCTGGAATCTGGCTTCGCGTGGGTGGGATACTCGACTCTGCCACGGCGGCATGGTGTGGAACTCTCGCCTCTTGCCGTACAAGAACGCCATCACCAACCAGCTGTGGATCTCGACATCCATAGCCATGTACCGGCACTTCCCCGGTGACAACTTCACGTCCCCGTGGCTCACATCGGCAAGGTTCCCCGAAAAGGACCCGGCCCACCTGAAGGCAGCCGTCGAGGGATACAGATGGCTGATGGGGATCAACATGACCAACGATCAAGGCCTATTTGTAGACGGGTACCACATTGACTCCGGCAAGCCTGGAAACGTCGAGTGCGACGTGCGCGACGAGATGGTGTACACGTACAACCAGGGCGTGGTGCTGACGGGCCAGCGCGAGCTCTGGATGGCCACGGGGGCGACGTCGTACCTGGAAGACGGGCACCGCCTCGTGCAGAACGTCATGAATGCCACGGGCTGGAATCTCGAGACCAACTCGCCCCGCGATGCCGACCCGCCGCCCAACCGGCTGCCACCCTGGCGTGGCCTCGGACGCTTGGGCGTCATGGAGGAGCGATGCGACTCGAGCGGGACATGCTCACAGGACGGTCAGACGTTCAAAGCCATCTTCTTCCACCATCTCTCCAACTTTTGCCGGGAGCTGGACCCCCCACCCGCGCGCGAGCACGGCTTCCTGGTCGACCGGAAGCAGTACGGGGCGGCAACGAAGGCGCACGCGGTGGCCTGCAGGTCGTACCTGGGCTGGGTGCGGCACAATGCCATGGCGGCGGCGGGGACACGGGACGCGAGTGGCCGCTTCGGCACGTGGTGGTTTGCAGGGCTCATTCACGACGCCGAGGTGCCGCACTATGACACGGGTTACCCGACGGCGAATGCGACCGACTACCGTAACAACGGTACGCCAGCGGACGACGTCTGGGGTCGCAATCGGAGATGGCTACCTGGACTGGGCAACAGGGCGGTAGCAGGCGGCGGGGCGGTCGACGAGGCTGCCTCTAGCCGTTACGAACAGCAGTACCAGAAAGTGTATGGCGATGCCGAAAAGGTCGATATAGGCTGGCCCCGAGATCCCAACAACCGTGGGAGGGGCCGCACGGTGGAGACGCAGGTTGGTGGGTTGGCAGTTTTGAGAGCGTACTGGGATCTGTCGCATGCATGAGCAAGGCCATCGGATCGTCCGTCCTACTCCTAGACTCGTACACATGTATAATGGATTGACCTAGAATTATTACGATTATCATGACAAGCATACATCTCTCCACGAGCCGGAAAAGGTGTGCCAGAGTATGGAGTGACCGTATACCAGTAGCGGGTATCACGATATTACCTGACAGCTGGGGCCGACGGCGGCCAGTTGCGGCGCCTCGATATCGATGCCCGTGACGGGAGTCGGTGCCTTGGTTGGACCCGGGACTCTGAGAAGAAGGTCCTGGCCCATGGGTTCGCGGTTTGGCCTTGGATGAGCTGACCAAGATGCTACTCGGATGAGATGATCTGATAGTAGTGTTGAGATTCGAGCATTCAAATAGGGGACGCTGCCGAGGCCCTCTGGTCTCTACATCCGTCCATCGTTCGCCATGCAGTCCCGTCAGTCCATCGAGACAGCAGGACACGACGACATGACGACATCAACTCATCATTCCAGCCTACTCTACGTTGCATGTTGAAGAATATCGCGTACAGCAATACACACAATACCACTACCACTACCACTAGTGATGCTACAACGTATATGGGTATGTGGATTTGATCGATGGCCATGTTTCGGGAACAAGATGTGATGAGGAACAATGAGAGCAGTTCCACCATTGGTAATATTACTTGTAGTGTTAGAGGTATTGCTAGCAGCAGAGGTCGAGTCCTGGCAGTAAATGGGAACATCAAGGGAATGAGAGCGGATGAAACCATTTTAAGCAATAGAGGATATGAGGATTGGAAGAAGCATCGAGAAGAAAAGAATGGAAATGATGATAGCAAGAGGAAAAGGACAGAGGATTCAGGAAGTAGAGGCGACCACAACATGTCCTATGACTTGATGACCTAATCATTATAATATTTCTATATCAGGTCATCCGACTGCTCGGGCCTCCATCAAGTCCTACGTCCTGTCCACCACACACACCCCCGTTGCCATTACCCCTCCATTATCGGCAGCCCAGTATTATTATTACTCGTCGATAAGGGGGGTCCATCGAGGAAAAAAAAAAAGAGATCATAATACTACCAGTATCGTTATTATTATTACCAAGGACGAAAAAAAAATACTCCGTTCACTCCGTCTTCGGGGGGAGGGGGAGGGGTCCCAGACGTCAATTGAACAAAGCGGTGACTCAAGGAAAGGGAAAAAAAAAAAAAAACCGAACCACTTTCTAGATCCCAACTCTTTTTTTCTTTCCCTAAGATCATCACACCTCAGCTCTCGTTCCAAGGACTCGTCATTCTACAACGCAGACACACACGCGCATACAGATATTACAGTCTTCCTTCGAAAGACAGGATCAGAAGCCTCGTAGACGTAAAACGCAAGATGCCTTCTACAGGAGAGGCGGTAGCAACCCCCACCACCGACACCGACGGTTACTTCAATGGCACCGACGGCAGCGCTGCAACGAACGGGAACAAGGCCAATTCTTCCAACAGCGACGACCCTCACGGCGTGGCCGAGATCAACGAGATGACGCGCACCAGGTCCCTGACCGCCGACGCCTCCAAGCGTCCTCGCACGCCGACCGGCAGCATGGCCCTGACAGATTACAGCGTCAACCCTACCACGCCTTCTGCCGAGAAGAGGCAGCTCATCAAGGAGATTGTCCCCGAGGACTTTCTCCTGCCTAACGGACACCCAGATGTATACACACCCGCCCTCCAACCCCCCTCCTCTCTCTCTCTCTCTCTCTCTCTCTCTCTCTGTATGTGTGTGTGTGTGTCTTTCGCGGGATGATCTCTGGCGGGGTTGAGAAGAAGAAGAAAGACGAGGAGAGGAGAGAGAGGGAGAGAGAGAGAGGGAGAGAGAGAGAGAGAGAGAGAGAGAGAGAGAGAGAGAGAGAGAGAGAGAGAGAGAGAGAAAAGAATAAAAACCACATCATGCTAACATCCTGGCTGTAGTACCTTCGCCTCATCGCCAGCGCAACATCGCGAGTCTACGAAGCCTGCAAGGTCACGCCCCTGACGCACGCGGTCAACCTGTCGAACCGTCTGGAGACCAAGGTGCTCCTGAAGCGTGAGGACCAGCAGCCCGTCTTCAGCTTCAAGCTGCGCGGGGCGTACAACAAGATGGCGCACCTGGACCCGAAGAAGAGCTGGCGCGGGGTGGTGTGCTGCTCGGCGGGCAACCACGCGCAGGGGGTGGCGTACTCGGCGCGCAAGCTGCGGATCCCGGCGACCATCGTCATGCCGGAGGGGACGCCGGCCATCAAGCACCAGAACGTGGCCCGGCTGGGCGGGCACGTGGTGCTGCACGGGGCCGACTTCGACGCGGCCAAGGAGGAGTGCGCGCGGCGGGTCAAGGCGGACTCGCTCATCAACATCCCGCCGTTCGACGACCCGTACGTCATCGCCGGGCAGGGCACCATCGGCAATGAGCTGTTCGGCCAGACCAACATGAGCCAGGTCGACGCCATCTTCTGCTGCGCGGGCGGGGGCGGGCTCATCGCCGGGATCGGGCTGTACGTCAAGAGGATGGCGCCGCACGTCAAGGTGATCGCGGTCGAGGCCGAGGACGCCAACGCGCTGGCGCAGTCGCTGGAGAAGGGCGAGCGCGTGGTGCTGGACAGGGTGGGCCTGTTCGTCGACGGCGCGGCCGTACGGTCGGTCGGGGAGGAGACGTTCCGCATCTGCCGGGAGGTGGTGGACGAGGTGGTGCAGGTGACGGTGGACGAGGCGTGCGCGGCCATCAAGGACGTCTACGACGACACGCGGTGCAGCGTCGAGCCGGCCGGCGGCCTGTCCGTGGCCGGGCTGAAGAAGTACATGCGGCTCCGGCGGCAGCGCGGCGAGCCCGTCGACGACCTGTCGTCGCGCACCATGATCTGCGTCACGTCGGGGGCCAACATGGACTTTGACCGCCTCCGCTTCGTGGCCGAGCGGGCGTCGATGGGCGGCGGCCGCGAGGCCCTCCTGCACGTGCGCATCCCGGAGCGGCCCCAGGCCTTTGCCGAGCTCATCGACGCCATCATGGGCCACCCCGTCACCGAGTTCTCCTACCGCTACTCGAGCGACGACGTCGCCAACATCTTCTTCGGGCTGTCGCTCGTCGCCCCGCCCGACGAGAGGGCCGAGGAGCTGCGGACGCTGCTCGAGCGCATCCGCGCCGAGCCCGGCTTCGACGTCACCGACGTCACCCGGGACGAGCTCGCCAAGAGCCACATCCGCCACCTGGTCGGGGGCCCCTCCTCCGTCAAGGACGAGAGGCTCTACATGTTCAACTTCCCCGAGAGGCCCCGCGCCCTCGAAAAGTTCCTCGCCGTGCTGCGACCGAGATTCAACATCAGCCTGTTCCACTACCGCAACTCGGGCGGAGACGTCGGCAAGATACTCACCGCCATCACGTGCCCGGACGGACACGCCGACGAGCTGGACAAGTTCCTCAACGATATCGGCTATCCCTACGAGGAGTGCACTGACTCTCCGCTCTTCAAGGCATTCTTGAGGGCATAGATTGGTCTATCCTGCCTGTTTTCTTCCTCTCTCCATCTTCATTCCATCTCCCCCCTGTGTCCTCCTAAGGAAGTAAGTGTGTGCGTGTGCGTGCTGTGTCTGTGGTAACGGGGAGTTTTGGGAGTCCCTTCTTCTTCTTCTTCTTCTTTCTTCGTCTTCTTATATTTCACGGTCTTTTATTTCATTCATCTGCTCATGAACGGTACAGCAAGGAGATGACTGCTGGGTGGTGGTGGGATATGTTGCACATGATAATATAGAGCTGAGAAGTGATCTGCAGAAAATCTATAGATTTCTTCCTTCTTCCTCTTCCTCTGTCTCTTGATTCCTCTGTTGATTCTTTTGTTCCCTCGATGACCTCCCCCCCCCCCCCCCCCCCCCCCCAACCACAACCGTTTGCTTGTTTGTCTGCCCGTGAATGGTACTTGCATATGGGTAATACATGCAGGTCGTTTACCTGTGTGTCCTGTACGGAGCAACACTGCAGCGGTAATCGTGATACTTCATGATAGTAGGTAATACGACGCGGCTCATCGGCCAAGAAAAAGACGAGGACGGATGGATCACTGACGCAACTGCGCTGGGTAAGCACAGCCCTGCCCTGCCCCCGTTCCTGCCGTGCATCCTTGTTCCTGTTCTGTTTATTACCTGTGATCACGGTATCATCACTGCTCTAGGCAACTCTAGGTGGTATTGTCATATGAACAGAACGGAAGAAGTATTATCTACCATGCTCGGTGTAACGGTGTGATCGGATGGCAGTCGTGTTGCTCGTTATCGAACAGGACGGAGGAGAAGGACGAGAGAAGAGAGAGAAGAAGAAAGAAACATCCTGTCATGGCTCAATCCTGGCACGGGACGAGCAGATTGAGTGCACATTGATGGAGGCATGTCAGAAATGGCTCTGATCTGAGAGGATATTACTGGACAGTATATGGGTCGAGTTGAAGCTACTGAAGTGAGGCAGGGGACGGGAAGGATGAGGCTCGTGCGTTGCGTTCCGTTCCCTTTTTTGTTTTTAATTTTTTTTTCCGGGGAGGAGGGTGTGTGTGTGGGGAGGGGGAGAGGAGGGCAGTCCAACAGGGACTGATAATCCGTAATATTTATCCGTACACGGCACGAAGATGGCAGTGCAGTCGGACTCTGCACGCGCATGAGCAGTGGCCCGTGGGAAAGTGAAGATGAAATATAATATAGAGTAGGGGATGAGTGATATCATCAGACAGAAGTTGCATCTGTCAGCCCATCCGACAAGGCTGTGCTACTCTCCCGTGTCATGTCATCCTCTTTCCGTCCGTCGTCCTTGTACGATGATGTTAATATGCACCGAGTCTGGCTCTGTTGGATCCTGGCAGCGTGACGTGGGGTAATGACCATCGGACTGCCCGGTGCTGATATATCATGCTCTAGGCTCTAGTACCTGCTCTACGTCCCTACATATCCTCCGTAGCGGGCTGTGCTACGGGCCCCTACAGCTATCATGTATCAGCACTACGCACCGCCAGCGCAGGGCGCCAAGTAGGCTTGACATGCAGTATCGTTAGGTGACATGCAGTGTTGTTAGGTGACATGCAGTAGGTGACATGCAGTAGGTATGTGGGCGACCTCCAGTAGCTCTGCCACCTCCTCTGTAGACTATCCGTGACCGTAGCGCCCACCTCACTATCAGCACCAGCCAGCACCAGCCAGCACCGCCAGCACCACCGACCCTCTCTTCACTGAAGCTTGGGAGGTATTGATATTACAGAGGTGTCGGCTGCTATCGCTCGGTCCCTTGGGGGAGAACTTTTACTACCATCATCATCGTCATCGTCATTATTCACTCATTTCCGATTCGTACCTTGTCTCATCCATTCTTCCCCTTCTTCCGTCCCTCTTCAATTTTTTTTCTTTTTGGCTCGTTTTGTCTTGTACTGCATCTAATATCATCCCCCCCCCCCCATCTCCTCCCCCTTCTATCTGATATCATCTTCTTTGTCCCGTAGCCTGTGATACCTGTCTGTATATATCCCTGTCACCATTGCCGCTACCTGAGGCTGACAAACTGGACCCCTCCATTCTCCGCTATTACCGAGTTGGTCCCCTTCTCGCGACCGGACGGTTTCGGCCACACTGATTTTCTGTCCCTGTCCCTCTGGGTCTCTTTCTTCCTCTCTTCCCAGTCTCTGTGCGTCCCTCTATTTTTCGTCTGCACAGCCTTAGAGGGAGAGAGAGAGAGAGAGAGAGAGAGAGAGAGATCATCGTACAATCCCGAGTTCGACACGTTTTCGTCACCTCCCCTCCTCCCGAGACGAGACACGCAGCGCGCGCGTGCGCCACACACCTCTTCTCCAAGAATTGCCCCATCCTTTGTCTCGTCCTGCCGATCCGAGGGTTCGCGACAGACTCCACCTCCAAACTCGCCGTAACACTTCCTACGCGCACTTCCCCTTCCGCCGCCACATGAGTGTCCCCCTTACCCTCTGCGCTGCGTCGGCCTTCCGGGCGGAGCCTTGTCCAGAATTCGCGCTTGCCGGTCCTTTCCCGAACCGCACCGTGCCGCGCCTGGTAGATTGATCGAGGTGCGAGTTGCGCATCTGCCTGACTGGGCAGCTCTGCACTGGTCGTCGAGAGAAGCCGCCGGTCCAGGCAGACCGCGATACCCCGAGACAGCACACACACACACACGCACACACACACACCACACACACACGCACACGCACACGCACGCACACACACAACACACGCACACGACGGCGAACGCCCCCCAAACATGAGGCGTTCCCGCTCGCCGGGCTCGCCCTCGCCCTTTCGAGCCCTGGCCCACCACCACCTGACCAATTCGAACCCAAAGGACAGCATCGCCCTCATCCGCTCCTTCAACAATGAAACCAACCCCTCGCGCCCTATACGGCCCTCTCCCCTGACCGCCTCCGTCATCCGCGACATGCCCCAGGACCTCGTCGACCGCATCCGCTCCTTCCCCCTCTTCTCCTCCGCCCCGGACGACTTCTTGCTCGAGATTGGCCACCACCTCAAGCCCCAGATCCACGGAATGCACGACCTCATCATGACCGAGGGCGACGACGCCAAGGCCATGTACTGGCTCGTGAGGGGCGTCGTCGCCGTCACCTCGCGAGACGGGGAGGCCGTCTACGCCGAGCTCAAGCCGGGCGCCTTCTTCGGCGAGATCGGCGTCCTCATGGACATGCCCCGCACCGCCACCATTGTTGCCCGCACAAAGTGCCTCCTGCTCGTCCTCAAGAAGGAGGAGCTCCACGCCGTCATGCCAAAGTACCCTGACATGGAGATGGCCATCCGCCAAGAGGCCCACGAGCGACTCACCCTGCTCAACAAGCGCCGCGCCGCCGCCGAGACGGGACCCGCCGACGCCCAGAACAGCGCAAAGGGCGACATTGCCGCCCGCACCGCCGCCCCCGGCGAGGTCTCCAAGGGCGAGACCGGTCATATCCGCGACGGCACCACCGTCGTCGCCAAATCCTCGAAGAAGCGCAAGTCGCCCAGCCCGGGCATCATCGACGACCCCGCCGCCCCCGGAAGCAGCGCCATCGGAAGCGGCCTCGTCAGCATCCGCCACACGCTCAAGGAGCTTCCCCTATTCTCCTCCCTCCCGCCCGACATCCTCCACTTCCTGGGACTGAGCGCTCACCCCAGGGCCTACGCGCCCTTCACCGACATCGTCCGTCAGGGATCGCCCGGCAGCGACATCTACTTCATAGTCAGGGGCGAGGCGGAGGTCATACACGAGCCCCCGCGCACCGCCGGCGCCTCCTCGGCCGAGACCATGCCGCCGGTCCGCCAGCGTCCGAGACTCAGGCAGGGACAGTATTTTGGCGAAGTCACCAGCCTGGGCTACTCTCGGGCGCGCACCGCCACGGTCCGATCCATCACGACGGTCGAGTGCCTCGTGATCCCGGGCGACGCCATGGACGAGCTGTGGAAGCGCTGTCCGGGCGAGATCAGGTCGCAGGTGGAAGAGACGGCTAGGATGCGTCTCACTCGGGAGGACCGGGATGTCGATATGAAGGACGGCAGCGCGGACGAGGACGGACCGGATCCGACGGCGAAGCCGACCGAGAGGGCCGGTCCCCCCGCGCCCCTAAAACCATCGCCCCTGGTCACGCTCACGACGCCTTCGAAACCGTCGTCGCCGAGCAAGGACGACGGTGAGACGATGGAGCACCCGGACCCGGATCCATTCCTCAGCGTCAACATGGAGAATCTGCGGAATAGGAGACGTCATTCGCTGGCGCCGCCTACACTGCAGACCGAGTCGTTGACCAACGGCATCCACCACCCGCACTCCCAGAGCTCTTCATCCTCTCCGACGACGAGGAGCCAGCAGAGGTCTGGCTGGAACCGCGACGAGCCCGAGGCACCGCTGGACTCTGACATACCCGCCAAGAGGGTCAAGACGCTCCCGCAGAGACCGGCGAAGACGACGACGCCCTCGCTATCCGACGACCTGCTGGTGAACATCTTCTCGTACGCCGACATTGGCGAGCTCTTGCGGCTCCGACAGGTCAACAGCCACTGGCGGCGTCTGGTGCGGTCCTCTGATAGGGTGTGCCGCGTGGTCGACCTGTCCATGTACAACCGCACGGTGACGGACCAGATCGTCAGCCAGGTGGTGGCGCCTTTTGCCGGCCACCGCGCCGAGATCATCGACATCAGCAACTGCTTCCACATCTCGGACGAAGGCTTCGCCGCACTGTGGAGACAGTGCGGGCGCAACGTCAAGAGATGGCGCATGCGGTCGGTGTGGGACGTATCGGCCAGCCAGATTCTCGAGATGAGCGAGAATGCCAAGGGGCTGGAGGAGGTGGACTGGAGCAACTGCCGCAAGGTGGGGGACAACCTGCTGGGAAGGGTGGTAGGATGGGTCGTGCCCGAACCGCCGCCTTCGAACCGCCAGATCGTCCTCCCGGAACCGGGGAAGTCCAAGAGACAGGTTCAGGGGGAGACGCCTTCCCCGCAGCCGAGACAGCAACAGCAACAGGCCAGGGCCAACCCCAGCATGCCCGCCCCCGGCACCGTGATCGGCTGTCCCAAGCTGAACACGCTCAACCTCTCCTACTGCAAACACATCACCGACCGGTCGATGGCGCACCTGGCCGCGCACGCCTCGAGCCGGATCGAATCGCTCTCGCTGACGCGCTGCACATCCATCACAGACGTGGGCTTCCAGTCCTGGACGTCGTTCAGGTTCGACCGGCTGTGGAACCTCTGCCTGGCAGACTGCACGTACCTGTCGGACAATGCCGTGGTGGCGCTCGTCAACGGGGCCAAGAACCTGACGCACCTCGACCTGTCGTTCTGCTGCGCCCTCTCGGACACGGCGACGGAGGTGGTGGCGCTGGGTCTGCCACGGCTGCGGGAGCTGAGGCTCGCCTTTTGCGGGAGCGCCGTCAGCGACGCCAGCCTCGGAAGCGTGGCGCTGCACCTCCACGACCTGCAGGGGATAAGCGTCCGCGGCTGCGTGCGCGTCACGGGCAAGGGCGTGGAGAGCCTCCTCAGAGGCTGCGGGGGGTTGTCCTGGCTCGACGCAAGCCAGTGTCGGAACCTGGAGCCGTGGATCCGTTCCGGCGGAGTGGGGAGGTGGGGGTACGACAGTCGGCTGGGCTCTCCTTCTCCCCCCCCCTTCTCGTCTCTATCGCCCCCCTCCTCCACGTCGTCCCTGTCACCCCCTCCGGCCAGCACGAGGACGTCCTCTCCCGCCTCGCCGCCAGAGATGCGGCCGCTGTCCCAGGCCACGGGCGGCATCCCGTTGCAGGCTCATGGGAGGTACAGACGGCCAGTGAGGTTCATCATCGAGAAAGGTGGTGGACTCCGATGACCCTCGCAACCCCGTCACAACCCTTGATACTCCTTCCCAACTCTACGCCATCTCACACACCACTCTACCCTTCTCCTACACCTCTTGCACACTTCTTCTACACTCCTCTCTACACTTCATCTCACCATGGTGCTGCAGAATATATCTAGAACTGATCATTTTTCTGGCTTTCCATCTTATTCTTACCACTACCCCCCCCACCTCTTTATCTTTGGAATGGATTGATTTTGTGTGTTTTCGAGTTTTTTTTATACAGTTTTATTCACGATATCATGACTGGAGGGTTGGAAAGCATGGGTGGTGTATTTGCATAGATAGAACAAGACACATTTTCTCCCCCTTGAACTGGTGCCGTGACTGCTGGGATAGGCGAGTGGAGCGAGAACTACCGGCAGGGTTCCCGGAGGAGAAGAAGAGAGAACCACGGCGCGTAGTAGGATGAACTTTACCAGATGAGCGAGCGGAGCGAGAAGGGCCCCCCGGAGGGAAAATAAAAAGAATGGAGATGGAGAGGGTAAAGAGGACGATGATATAATCCGGGGTTGGTCATGATAGATTACTAGACATTAAAGAGAGTAATATTATGGGGAGTGGAAGGTGGAAAGAGTGGCGTAGTGCATTCGACGCGGTTCCACGAATCAATCGAGGCACGTGACTGATGGCCAATCCGCAAATCCGGACTTGCCAAACAGCTAACGCCGGCAAACAGTCCGACGTCACCGAATAGTTTTCCACTCTTTACTAAAGGGTACTACCCCCCCCCCTCTCTCTCTCTCTTCCTCTCCTCCTCCCATCAACAATCATCATCACACCATCCACACCATCTTTCTTTTGTTTGCATACTGCAGTGTTCTGAGCAGGAAAAAAAAAAAAGAAGATGTCATTCACCATGACTGTCCGGCAAGGACCGGCGCGTCTGGCCCAGCGGCTCCCCGAGCTGATGGCCAAGCCGGCCTTCCGATCGTCGGTTGCCGCCCGAGCCTTCCACCAGCAGACCAGCAAGCGCAGCAGCATCAGCATGGCACCGCGCAGCCTCACGGCCCAGCTGGCGACCGGGAGCAGGAACGCGTTCGCCCGTCCCCAGGCCAGGTCGTACTACCAGCAGGCGCAGCAGGCGCAGCAGGGCCAGGGCGCCGGCACGCGCAAGCTCCTGGTCGGGGGCGCAATCTTCGGCGGAACGCTGGTGGCCATCAACATCGTCTTCAACCGGGAGACGCGTGACGACGGAGGCATGCCCGTCTTCGAGCGGGACTACCTCAACAACACCTTCCTCCACACCGGCCTGGGCATCGGCATCATCGGACTCACGGCGCGCCAGATGGTCAACACCGGATTCGTCTACAGGCTCATGGTTACGAACCCCTGGGTCGTCGGTCTCGGTGGTCTCGCTCTGAGCTTTGGCACCATGATTGGTACGCGCTCCATCAGCCCTGACAAGTAAGTGTCCCATTTTCTCGCTCCCCCCTTGTCGAAAGCTTCACGTGCCCCCGAGGTCATTCGTCCTCATCTCGCCCGGACTGACTGATCACCTTGTAGCTACGTGGCCAAGTATGCCATGTGGACCGCCTTCAACGCCACCCAGGCCGCCTTTGTCGCTCCCCTGCTCGCCTTCGTCCCCCCGGCTCTCCTCGGCCGCGCCGGCCTGTACACGATCGCCATGATGGGTGCCCTGTCCGTCGTGGGCGCCACGGCCAAGCAGGAGAAGTACCTGTACATCGGCGGTCCCCTCTTGGCCGGCGCTGCCATCGTCGCCGTCTCCGGTCTCGCCCCTCTCGTCATCCCCGCCACGGCCGCCCGCACGCTGGCCTTCACCGAGAACATCTGGCTGTACGGTGGTCTGGCCGTCTTCGGCGGCTTCACCCTGTACGACGTCCAGAAGGTGCTGCACCACGCCCGCCTGGCCGAGAGGGGAGTCATCCCCCGCGACCCCGTCAACGAGAGCATCTCTCTCGAGCTCGACTTCCTCAACATCTTCATCCGCATGGTGCAGATTCTCATGATGCAGCAGAACCGCAAGAAATAAGGGTGTGCGAGTGAGCGCTCCTCTGCACCTGCGGCCGCGAAGGAGTGGTGCATGGATAGAGTAGGAGGAGGAAGATGGATTTTCGATACCAGAGGAATTATTAATGGGTGAACTTGTATTATATAGATATAAAAACTGCTTGTCATGGCAACATGCATACTGTACGTCTTGCAAGTAACAGAAGGAACAACTCCACTCTGGGATGGAGTACATACTGTACTGGTCTCCTTGCCTCGTTAATAACATTAAAGAAAAAAAAAATCAAAGAGAAAATCAAATTGATGTAGATGTAAGAAAAAGAATTTTATCGCATCAATACATGTATCTTGTTTCTTTCTTATCCTCTTGACACGTGGTACAGGGAATGTTTTCCCGTACGTATTTCAACCATGTTTCCATCCTAAAACAAGGCGTTGCGAGCGAAAGCGAGAAAGGACGGACGGCTCCCGGGCCAGGGTCTCCCCCCTCTCTTCCCCTCCTCCCGGCCTGCCGTCCCCGAGTGATGCAGATGGCTAGATCTTTTCGAAGAAGAAGAAGAGAAGAGGGGAAAAGTTGACGTCACTCATCGAGCGGGGGGAATTGCCTGATGAAATGCGACGGACACTCGTAACCGGCCGGATTCTTGTGGAGGTACTCCTGGTGATAGTCCTCGGCGGTCCACCACTTACCGGCGGGGGCGATGTCGGTGACGATGCGGCCGCCCCACCACTTCTCGTTGGCGAGCCGGGTCACCTCCCTGGCCGTCCTCTCCTGGTCGGGGTCGTGGTAGAAGATGGCGGAACGGTACTGGGGGCCCGTATCGGGGCCCTGGGCGTTGAGGGTGGTGGGGTCGTGGCTCCGGTAGAAGAAGTCGAGGAGCTGGGCGTACGTGACTACCTTTGGGTCGAATATGACCTGGAGAGCTTCTGCGTCTGTTTATACCGGGGAAGAAAGGAGAGGGGGTCTCTGTCAGATATCTCTCTCTCTGTCTCTCTCTGCCTCTCCTGTTCTCTTCTTCTTCTTGCTTCCTTCTCTTTACACCTATAGTATCTTGACGCAACAGACAAAAATAAAAAAGTAGATTAAAAAAAAGAAAGGAAAGAAAAAAAAAATTATCACTCACGTCCTGACTTTCCCCCACAGACAAGACGATAGGTGGGATTCTCGACATCACCACCTATGTACCCCACCTTGGCATCCAGGAGACCCTTCCCCGTGAACTTCTTGCGATAGAGGTGGTCTGTCCCCCAGAAACATCCCGCGGCGACGGTGCATCGCTGGGCTCCCTCGGGTATGGCACCCGGGGCCGCCGAGGCGTCTGCGCCGTTCGACATGGCCGATAGACGCGTGGTGGTGGGTTGGGCGGCTGAGCGGAATAGGCGGGCAATGTTGGATAGGGGCATGAGCACGGGACGGGTATCTCTTGCTCTCCCGGGAGGAGGTGGTTTGCTGGTGGCTTCTTTCTTATTCTTCTTTTATCTTCTTCTTCTTCTTCTGGTACTGTCGCTGTTGCCGTCGGAGCTCACGGGGTGTGATACCGTACTGTGCTGTGTTACTGCAGATGTGACGAGGTGGAGAAAGATGGAGAGAAGAAAAGGGAGGATGAGAGTGGTAGTGTTATTGTCGAGTAAATAATAATAGTAACAGTATTAGTAGCTTAGAAATAGACAGTATTAATACTAGCACTGTCGTCTAGCTCTGCATTGTGTATTATTAGTACCCTGGAAAGGTGTGGAAGAAACGTCCCGTACGCCGGCTATGACGCGATGGGGTCAGGGTGGGGGGGAGCGGGAGGGGTAATACGTCAGAGACTAGAATGTGGATTGATCAATGTCAGTCACTTAGGCTGGCGTCTCAGATGCATAGTAATATTGCTGTTTACTTCTTTACTGTCTCATCTTGACTCCAAAGGACATGATTCCAGAAGGAGCTCCTCTTAAACTCATAGTATTGACGCTTTGTGGTTGATTGCCTTCAATGATGCCGCCATGCCCAACTTTGGCCACGGTCACATTTCTGATTCATCAGACGTATGCTGGAAGCTGCACCTTTCCGACCGGAAAAGGTCCTCTGCCGTCTACTCCGACATGAGGCGCCCTCTCTGATCATCATCGTGCATCTCCTGACACCAGACGGTCCCACACCTGCTATCTCGTTCTACGGCGCGGCGCGCATCCCCAGATCGTACGAGCGAGCGGAGCGAGAAGGGCCCCCGGCAGGACCACCGGGGGGGAGGGGGGAGGAGCGGGTGGGGGAGAAGCGCTGACAAGCAGGCAGTCTCATCTCGACTTGTCCCCTCTAGCGGCTTCGGTGTTGACACCGTCGATCGACCGTATCCTGAGCCAGGGACGTCACCCGGAGTATAGTGTATAGTTCTGTCGTTAGAGGATCCGTCCCCTGCATCAGGCCCCCGGAACATCGTATTCGTTGATTGTCCCCATCCATGCACTCAGCGGTTCGAGCGAAGACATGGCCTCGAATACCCCGGGAGCCATGGCGATGGGATCGGGACCGAAGGCGTCGACGCCTTCAGCCTGCGACTGGAAGAGGTACTCCATCGGTTGAGGCTGGGGTCCGAGCTGGGGTCCAGGCTGAGGGCCATGCTGAGGATGACCATGGGGCTGGGGCTGGGGCTGCTCGTCAAAGGGGCTCATGGCAGCACCGGGGGTGCCGTAGAATGCGTTGCCGCCGGGGGCCATCTTCGGGGCGGGGTCTGCAAAGGGTGCTGTAGCGGGAGGCTGATACGTTGCCATGCTGAGAGGGATGCCAAGCCGTGCTAGTTCTCTGTGGATGAGGTTGAGGGCACCGGCAATGACTGTCATCGTCAGTACACAGCAGGATATCGAGGGGAGGAGAAGAAAGTATCGAAGGCGCGCGGAGAGGGAACTGTGAGCGAGACGTACCTGGAGTGTACACCTTGATCTCCCCCAGTGCACGAAGGCAGTAGTCTAACCTCATGAGCGCCTGCTGGTCGTTGGGGAAGGCTTGGACCTGGAGGAGGTATATCGTGGCGGCAATGTACAGGCTGTATGACAGGGAGAGAACGCAGTAATTCGTGCCGAAGGTGCGAGAGAAGAGGTTGAACATGGCGATGATGGATGTGGCCGACGTGACGCACTGGACCAGATAGTTGTGCACCGGGGGCGCCTCGGGCTCCTCCTTGATCAACGGCCGTGAGGAGGGATGGGAGCTGCGGGTCAGGAATGGCCTGTACAGGAGGATCTTGAAGGTGTGGTAGAGGCAGCTGTTGCACCGTCAGTGTCCCGCGACGACGAAGGGCCCAGGATGAGACGGGCGGGAACTATGATGGTCATGGGGGCGGCGAGAGGGTGTGCGTGTCTTACTTGAGGGTGATAATGTGTGAGGGTGGGGCTAGTCCAGGCAGAGAACTGGGATCGAGACGCAGGTACGGCGGTAGATTGTCCCACCAGCTCTGCAGGGCGGCTTCCTGGGAGCCCAGACACTCATTCATCTCGTCCTCGGTGTTCTGAAAGAGCGGGTCGTACATGTGGATGAGGATCTCGTTGAAGATGATGACAAGCTGGCATGTGCTGGTGAAGGTCGAGGTGGAGTGGGCGGTGGCGGGCGGGTATGCCCATGTGCCGGCTGGGTTGGCGCCAAATGGCATCCAGAGGTCATTCTCGGCAGAGTTGTCGACTGCACGCGCAGATGTGGTCAGCAAGGACGGAACATGCTCCGTGTCTGGGGTATTCTCGGGAGGGGACGAGATCTTACAGATGACGTGGGGCGGAGACACGGCCGTGTGCTGAAGCGAAGGGGCCCGTCCAAGGTACAGGCTGATCATCTTGTCCCAGAAAAAACAACTCCAGTAGAGTCGATGGCGCACCTCTAGGTCTTCGTCGCTCAGGGGCACGGAGCCCATGTACCTCTCCCCGTCGACGCATGCACCCAGGTGGTCGACCAGCCGGAAAGCCAGGCCACTGTACGTCCAGGCTTGGGCGGTGTTGGCGAGGGAGCATTCCTGGGCGCTGAGGAGAAGGAGGGTCTGTACCGTGGTGACGGAGACGACGCCGCGGCTTATCTCGTCGAAGACCATGCTGCGGGCGTGCTTGCCGAATATCGCTCCTCCTTCGTACGAGTGGTCTAGAATGCTGCGCGTGCTGGGGTCGGCGCGGGCGAATCGTATCGAGTGGGAGAGCATGGCGTTCAGGAGGGTGTGGGAATAGTAGGGGCCCATGGACTGCATATCGCCTGTTCAAGTACAGCTCTCGGTCAGTCTCCGCGTGTTTTGCAGGCATTGCGTGCCTTCTGTGGACGGCCGTGACGTACGTGCAAATGTTGGACGGTAGACAAAGTTGAACAGAGGCTGGATCCAACACCAATGGACATTGACGAGATATTGAAATGGTTCCTACATGGGCCGACCCGTCAGAGCGACTCACACGCACAAGGAGAGGAGGCATCCGGGGGAGGGGGACGACGTACAGGAATATCCGTCATGTTTTCCAGAGCCCTCTGATGCCAGGCATTGCTCACGAGCCGTTCCCTCCTATTGCTGACGGCGACCTCGGTCAGGGGCAGGAACTTATTCCCGCTCGTCGACGTGGCATTCGTCGCGGGCGAGGGCGCAGACGTGACGGACGAAGGACCGCTAGGTGATGTCACGACATTATTGTCGCTGGGTATGTGGAAGAAGCTGGTGGCGCCGTGGTAGGTGATGCTACCCCTGTCGTCAATCTTGAGACCGCGGAAGCGTCTGTTCATGTAACTCTGCTCGTCGGCGTGGACATGATGCCTGCTGCCGCTAGTCGTGGTGGCGGTCGAGGAGGAGGAGGAGACGGGATCGTTGGAGAGGAACGACGACGAGGGGGGACTCGAGTGGTTTGATGAGGGGTGAGTCGATGCGGGAGATTTTGTCCTCGCCGTCGTGTGCGCAGCCGTGTGCGCGGCGGCGGCGGCGGCGGCGGCGGCGACAGCAGCAGCGGTAGCGGCATTTGCAGCGGCCACCTGGTCTTCGAGTTCCTTGATGCGATTCTCAAGACGCTGGGTATAAGACAGGGTCGGGTTTCTGGACAGATGCAAAGAGTGAGCCAACCATGATATCTGCACGGACACTTGGCATGTGCACATGTGGCTCCTGGCAGGGACGGAAGACTCACAGTTTGTAGATGCACTCGTCTCTGCGCAAGGCACATCGATTGCAGACTGGCTGCTCTCCACCGCATTTGACCTAGATTTGAATGCAGCATCAGCATTGCACGCGCCACAGTGAACTTCCACAGATCCATCCTTCGGCTGCTCATGGGTAGATGACCTTTCGTCTGCGACATGGCTCACAAGAGAAGGCGCTCTTTTTTGTCGCTTTTGCTGTAGGAGTCGAAGCCATGGTGCGCGACGGTGGGGGCGGGGGGGTGGGCGGCCAAGATCAGATGGGAAGGGAGGGTGTTGACAAGGTCCAAGGGAAAGGGCACAATGACGAAGACGGAGGAGGGGACGACAAGGTTAAAAGAAGGGAAGGGGTAAAAGAGGGAAAGAGGAAGAAAGAAGAAGAGGAGGAGCAAGGAGAGAAAGGACAGAATACGGCGACGCGGTAGGGATTAAAAGAGAGAAAAATAAAATCACAAGACGAAAAGGTAGGAAAGAGCAACCGGCTATGGGCCATGGGTCATGGATGGCTCCTGCCCTTGGACCCTTTTGCGAAAATTCCCCGCCATCAGGAACAAGTTCCACAAATCCCGAGCATCCAGAATTGTGGGAGTTTATGGGGGACGGGCCACGGGATGACTACGGCGGGATGGCCACGGGCTAGGGGATGATGCAGCTTGATTCTACTCTTACGAGTGTATAGGAGTCCTTAAGGATAGGAGTTCCTTATGGTAGTTCCTTATACTGCAAGTACATGCCATGTCCTATAGCCTACCGTGTTTACATCATCTTGACCTCCGTTGCTTGGTTTGACCTGGATATACGGACTAGGGCATCACATCACGTAATAATACATGACGTTTGCTTTTGGAAGGCACCCAAGACTCTGACTTGTCACCCCTCCGGTCATCGGATGTCGGTATACATGATTGGCTAGCAGGATTTGTTTATATTGAGCGTATTGCTCGCAGCCGTATCTCTACGTATTATTATCTATTCGTCGCAAGACTATTAACGCTCTATCCTAGCTGCTGGTAGAGCAATGATACTTACTCAGTAGATAGTGTCAGACATCAGCATTAGTTGCTCCTGACGAGTACGGATTATAGGTTGCTGTATTATCGGAATACCAGCTTCCGTTTGAGCTGACATTGATCAATCAAGCATCTACGGGTCAATACAAGGAGTATTGATTATCTGTCATTACCCTGGTCACAATTAATCATTGATCTATTTAGTTGATAATATTACTGTCTACAGATATGTCTTGGCACTCTCTGTTAGTAGAACAACGGCTTTCCCGCTCACTCAGCTCTGTCCCCTTGATCCCTACGACATTTGATCGGCATCAATACATGTATTAAACGCGGAAATACGTACAGATTACACGTGCTTTAGTTCTCTATAGTAAGTATCATTACCCAGTATGAATACTCCATCGTTGCGTATATTGATACTCCCCAAGTTGAAAGAGTATTACTCGTTATTACTGCCCATAATACAGATATGTATCTTTAATACATGATCCTCAGTCCGTCAACACCATCAGCCGACAACGTCATCGTCCATTCTCAATCACTCGCCTTAACCATCCAAGGCCAACCCAGAAGCGCCCCGCCGCCACTTATGATGCACTTATGATGCACGTCTACATCTAGATTCTAGGCTTACTACCATCTACCCCGTAGTTGATCTACTGATCCCACTCTGTACCGATCTCTTCATCCTCATATCGTCCATAGACCCCTCCTCTCCTTCCTCAATCCTCTCCGTCCCAGCCGACCTCTTCATCCTAGGATCGGTCCGGTTCTTAGCCATCTACCGATCCCTGGTCCACACGCACCTCCTCACGCGACACACCACCCGATTCGACAACCTCTTCCTCGAGAACCTACGGGGCGGCCTGGCCGTGCTGGTGATGGCCACGGTACGGGCCGTCTTCCTCGGCTTCCTCGCCTCGGCCAACTGGATCACCCTCGCCGTGGGGCGGCTCTCCCACCTGGGACCCGACGCCGGTCCTGTCGCCAAGCAGATCGAGTTCTCGTCTTGGAGCCGGTCAGGCTCTTCGCCCTGCCCGGTCTGGCCGTGAGGTCTGCCGCCGCGGCTACCAAGGCGCTCCGGAGGGTTACGAGACCCAGCGACGGCGATGAGAGAAATCACCCTGTCGGACTGTGAGCACGGTAGCCTTTTCAGTACCAGCGATGACAGATTTTGGCTTCGATGACGTGAGAGGTGGAGGTGAATGCAGCCAGGATCTCATGGTTGCATCTATAATACTGCTATACCTATGAACGGATACAATCGACGTCATCTTCATCCCATGACAAGATACTGTACCTACTGGAATACATTCTCCAGACCCCTACCGCTGGCCCACCGTTCGATATTGGCCACCTGCTGCTCATACCACCCGCCCAGGTTATCCTCCTGCACGTACCCCATATGCGGCGTGAGCAGCACGCGGCCCGTCTTGCCATCCTCCCCCCAGCCGGGATCCCTCCAAGGACTGTTCGGCGGCAGCGGCTCCACGCCAAAGACGTCCAGCGCCACGCCGGCGATGCTTCTCCCCCTCAGCGCCGCCAGAAGATCCTCCTCCACGACCAGCGGACCCCGCGACGTGTTCACCAGGAAAGCACTGCTCTTCATCCTGCCCAGGTCCGCTGCGCCGATGAGACCCCGAGTCCTCTCCGACAGGACGACATGCACGCTCACTACGTCGGCCGCGGCAAACAGCTCCTCCCGCCCGACGACGCGGAACGTGCCCGCCGGCAGACCCAGCTCCCGCGCGCGCTCGTCGGCGGCCTCCTGCGTCAGGTTCGCGCTCCATGCCACCACACGCATCCCGAACGCCAGGTGCATGATGCGCGCCGTCGTCCCGCCCAGCCGACCCAGCCCCACCACACCCAGCGTCTTGCCGGACAGCCCCGTCGCAAAGCCCGTCTGCCACCCGCCGTGCTTGATGGCTGCGTCGTCGGCGGCAACGTTGCGCGCCAGGGCCAGGATGAGCGAGACTGTGTGCTCTGTCGTGCTGTCGGCGCCGTTGGGGTTCGCCGAGATCGCCCCCGAGGGAGATGTTCCGGCCACGGGGATGCCGCGCGCCTTGAACGAGGAGAGGTCGAGGGCGGCGTTGCGACGGCCGCTGGTGAGGAGAAGCTTGAGGTTGGGGAGCCTGGCTATCAGGTCGCTTGGAAAGGGTGTGCGTTCTCGCATCGTGCCTGGGTTTGCTCGTCAGTTTTCGTTTCGCAGGGAGGATGACTACATAGGGTGTGGCTCAACAGAGGGATGCAGTGAGAGGGGGAGGGGGGTGGTATACATATTATGCCAAATGGCTCCAGCCGTTGCACCAACTCGTCCTTGACAGACTGCGGCGTATCTGGATGGTCGTACGGCAACAAAGTGTCGCGGAAGTAGGTGACGTCGTACCGAGAAGCATCGAGCTTGGCGAAGCGCGTCTCGGCGAGACCTTGGTAGTCGTCCAGCACTGCGACTCTGAATTCGGCCATGACGAAGACTTCGCGAAGGGATAGAGACAGAGAGCGTCGGGGAGGGTTATGGTTGAGAGCGATGATGGCTGATGTGAGGATATGGTAGCTCGGATATGTGTACAGCCGGGCACAGTGTTGAGGGGTCATGGCATGACGGTGCAGCGCCATGGCGTGCTCACATGCGCACATGCGCATGCAATCAATCAGCAGCACTTCAACTCCTTACAATACACGTCCAACTGCTGTAATCGATTCTACAAGTACGGAACACTAGTAGTAAGGCGCTACGCTGCGGGGAAACAATCACATCTTACTGGGCATCCTCATCGCCCCATCCAGCCTAATAACAGTCCCGTTGAGCATGACGTTCTCAACAGCCTGCCTAACCAGCATGGCAAACTCGACTGGTTTGCCGGCCCGCAGCGGGAACTCCATGGCCCTCTCGAGACTCTTCCGCACCTTTTCCGGCATGACGCTCGTCATACGGCTCTCGAACAGGCTGGGCGCAATGGTGACGACGCGGATGCCGTGACGCGCCAGGTCGCGCGCCATGGGGAGCGTCATGGCCGCCACGGCACCCTTGCTCGCACTGTACGACACCTGGCCCTTCTGGCCGTCAAAGGCGGCCGAGGAGGCCACCATGATCACGACGCCCTTCTCGCCGTCGGGGCCGTCGCTGGCGCCGCGGGCCATGTGCGACACGGACCGGCGGACTAGATCGACTGTGCCCCGGAGGTTGACGTTGATGACAAAGTCGAAGTTCCCCAGGTCGAACGGATCGCCGTGACGGTCGAGGATCTGGTATAGTAGTCAGCACATGCATACTACCATGCATGGGAGAGAAAGGGGCCGGGGGAGGAGGAGTGGGCACGTACTGTGGCCGGCGTAGATACTCCTGCGGCGGGAATGACGCCGCCCAGTGGCTTCTGGGTCTCCTTGGCCCACTGCGCCGCCCCCTCCACGGCCTTGGCTACGCTGTCCGTGTCGAGGACATCGCAGACGAAGAAGCGCACTCTCGCGCCACCCAGGTCGCGCTCCAGCTCGGCGCCTGTCTCCTCATTCACGTCGAGCACTGCGGCGTGCCCGCCATTGTGGCAGATTTCGTCGACGCAGGCGCGACCTAGGCCGGAGGCGCTGCGTCATGTGAGTCAGTAGGTATTACGTTTCGGGTTCAGCACCGTGGGACGATGAGGGGGGACGCTGGGGATATGGTACCCGCCTGAGATGATGAATGTGCGTCCGTCAATCTTCATGGCTATCGATGGAGATGATGGAGAGGAGAGGCGCAGCTCATTCGAATATGGGTGAGACGTCGACGTGTATAAACGTGCACATGCATGAGCCGAGGTTTAGTACGGATTACAGATTACAGTAGCTCGATCCCCCACTGATACCGGTGACAGTTCAGCTGATCAGCTCACCCTGCCTCGCTTTCACCACAGGACCTGGATCGGGGAATTGTCCTCTTCCGCATATTAATACGGCGCACCTTGATTTCACGGTGATTTGTATGTATCTATCCATTTCCTTTCAAATTGCGTTGTATAGTTCGCTCCTGAGCTGCAGGGCTATTCCATCTGTTCGCATGTTGCCGGGGCTACTTACTGCTCATGTATATTGACGTAATTCTGTTTACTTGGAGTTGCCATGCTGCTGTGGGCATGTTACCTTATGTACATTAACACCCGTCGCGCGTGACGAGTAGTCAGCATCGGTGTCGACAAAGATGAGACTTCGGATCGATGGAATGAATCGAGAAGAAAAAGACAATTTTTTCTTTTTCAACTTCAAAGCGATGATTTCACACCTAAACTCGAGCTAACGCCCAACCCACGACACAACTGCGACGGCCAAAGTTACAGCCGTCAAAAAAAGAAAAGCGGCTTATATAATCTATACAGGGGTCCTCCCCTTCACTGTGCCTCCCCCCCCCATCCGAAGATTAGACCCTCTCCTCCCGCCCCCCCCGGTCATAGAGACAGAAAATGACATTCTAAATTACTTGCTGCCGCCCGTCTCGAGATAAGAATCTTGTCGTCTGAATCACCCACATACGCAAGCATCGCACAACCGGAGGCCGCTGGATACACCACCGAAAAAAAAAAAGAAGAAGCAGGAAGAAAAAAATACAGATCGGAGACCCCGCGAGCGATAGCATACATACACACACGCCACGATGACGAGACCTCGCAACTCGTCCGTCGCCAGCGAGGAGAGCGGCGGTACGGCGGTGCCGGACCAGGTGGGATGGTCTTGCCAAGAGAAGCTGATACACGCAAAGACATGACTGACTTTATCTGTGCGCACTGCAGGAACTCGGGAGCATGTATGACTATCTGGCCAAGATTATCCTCTTGGGACCCAGTGGGACGGGCAAGTAAGTTTGGCGACGCACCTCTGCAGCTGTAACCTCCCGATGATCTCCTTCCGACCTGACAGACAGAACACAGATCATGTCTTCTGCACCGATTCGTCAAGAACGAGTGGAGGGTTCTATCGTCGCAGACCATCGGCGTCGAGTTTGCCAGCAAGATAATCAAGGTCGGCACCGGTTCGCGGAGGAAGCGGATCAAGCTCCAGGTAGGACGCCGTCACGCGCACACACGCGCATGCACACACAGGGGAGCTTCTCTGGATGCTGACACGAAGAAAAGCTCTGGGATACAGCAGGCACAGAACGTTTCCGCTCCGTCTCTCGTTCATACTACCGTGGCGCCGCGGGGGCTATCCTCGTCTACGACATGTGCTCGCACGCTTCGTTTCGATCGCTCCAGCCCTTTCTCAACGACGCGCGCGCCCTCGCCTCACCCAACCTCAGCCTCGTCCTGGTAGGCAACAAGCTCGACCTCGCGGCCGAAGAAGAACAGCGACAGCGGCAAGACAGCCTGATCGACACAAGCATCCCGACACCCAGCAGCGTGGGATCCACGTCCACCATGGCGACAGCCATGGCGGCCGGACCCCCCTCGGCGGGAATCCCCTCCAGCTACGCGACGACGACGGGGTCTGTGCGCGACTGGAGCGGCTCCATATCCGCGGGGAGCACGACGCACCTGCGCGCTACCGTGGCCCCCGAGGGCCGCGAGGTATCCAACACGGAGGCGAGCCGGTGGGCCAGCACGGCCGGCGTGTCGGTCGTGACCGAGGCCAGCGCCCTAAGCGGCGAGGGCGTAGACGAGATCTTTGGCCGGCTGGCGCGCATGATTCTCACCAAGATCGAGCTGGGCGACATCGACCCGGACGACCCGATGAGCGGGATCCAATACGGCGATGGCGGGCAGTGGAACTCTGCGCCCAGCGACGGGGGCAGCATCAAATCTTCCACGACGGGTGTCACGGGCGACGACCTCGGCGGCGGGGGAGGCGGCGGTCCCGCTTCCGGGCTGCGCAGACGCCGACGCGGTAAGAGCCGCTCGCAGAACTGGGGCGGCCTCAGGGAGTGGGAGGAGGTCTTCACCCTCAGCAGTGGGCGGAGGAGGGGAGGCGGTTGCTGTTGAGGCCCGCTTCTTCCCTTGTCCTCCCTGTCCCACCTTACGGCACATGCTCTACGTACTTCATGACCCCTTTGTTATTCTCTTCATCTCTCCTTGTTCCCCCTTTTCATACTGTCCGATCCGCTCTCTTCTTTTCTTCTCTTCTTCTCTTCTTCTTCTTTTCTCATATCACTTCTCTTGACAGAAACTGCTGGGACGATGGATGGCAGCATTAATTGAGGAGGCATAAGCTGGAGTGTTGGATTCCATTGTTGAGCAAGCGTTGAACGTGTTCTCTTTTTTCTTCTTTCTCCTTCCATTACACCGTTCTTTGCTCCTTTTCTCATCTTCCTTTCGTTCACTCCTGCGAGAATAGACCTGTTTTTTTTTTTTTTTTTTTTCTTTTCTGGCTGATTCTTTTCATTTGCCATTTCCACCCTCAGGCGGTTGACCAAGGTAGCACATTCCATATTTCACTAGATGGCAGGAGAAGAGACAGACAGAAAACTATATGCTGTCTTTGAATACTCTGTGTTCCCTAGGTATCATGGTTGTCAAGTTACATCATTGGCCATCATCACTGGTGGGAATGAGTATCGACATGGTCACGCTTATGCATGGAGGGAGGGGACCCGGCCCCGAGAATGAAGACCCCTACATAATAAATGTACTGATATTGATTGATTTATTACTGTTATGATTATAGAGGCTTGGCGCTGCTGCTTGCCCCTCACTGAGCCCCTCTACGCCCCTCTCCAACGCGGGGGGTTCGCTCAGTGCCAGCGTAGGCATAACGTCTGATCTGGTATTTCGATAACTTGGACATGGGTTCGTCTGGGGATGGGGGAAGGTGCAGACCATGCAGTCAATCATAAGGCAAGCGACTGCTCTTTCCTTTTGGATGTTTGTGTTTCAATGCTACATACATTTGTGTATTTCCTATGACAAAAACATCATCTTCCCCGCTCTCTCCCCTCTCACACAACCATCTCACAACCATCCCTCTCATCGTCAATTCATCATCCCCTGGCCTTCAGACCGGCCCGGTCCCCCGATCCCCATCAGACGTCATGTCAACCCACACCGTCATCCCCATCAATGAAGATTGGCAGTTCAGACAGGCAAATAGTGAGGACGTAGATGACCCAGCCCACGATTATCTCCCCGTCAGCCAGTTCCCCACAAACGTCCATCTCGACCTGCTCCACCACAAGCTGATCCCGGACCCGTACATCGGCAAGAATGAGCTGCAGGTCCAGTGGGTTGGCGAGACTGCCTGGACGTACCGGACCACCTTCGGTACCCCTGAAGATGGTCGATCGCTGCTGCGCGACGACAGCGTAAAGGCTGTTTTGGCCCTCGACGGCCTCGACACCTTTGCTACTGTCATGCTCAACGGCACTGCTGTTCTCGAGTCGGACAACATGTTTGTCCCGCAGCGCGTCGACGTGACGGAGCAGCTCCGGGACGATGAGGAGAACGAATTGGTCATCACTTTTGACAGCGCGCACGTACGTGGCTGGAGGCTCGTCGAGGAGCATCCGGAGCACAAGTGGGGGTGTTGGAATGGCGACGTTTCTCGTCTTGGTGTCAGAAAAGCACAGTACCACTGGGTATGTGACGAGATGGAAATACCCAAAGGGTGGGATGTTATCACTGATGGAAAACAATAGGGCTGGGACTGGGGCCCTACATTGATCACCTGTGGTCCTTGGAGACCTGTCAACCTTGAGATTTACAAGTCAAGGATCGCCGATCTGTGGGCTGGTGTAAAGGTCGACGATGACCTGGCTGCTGCCCAGGTCACTGCCCGTGCAGAGATAGAAGGCCGCGCTGCAACCGTGCGCTTCGACATATCCCTGAATGGGGAAGCTGTGGATTCCCAGACAGTTGACGTCGCTGACTTGGCAGCAGCCGAATTCACAATTGAGAAACCCGAGCTCTGGTATCCCATTCGATATGGGAAGCAGTCCCTTTACGAACTCAAGGCGACACTCCTGGATGGCGCGGACGAGATTGATTCTTCCGCCAAGACTATCGGGCTTCGCAAGGTCGAGCTAGTCCAACGTCCCCTCGTGGCCCAGACAGGGACCAGTTTCTTCTTCAAGGTCAACAACATCCCCATCTTCTGTGGGGGGAGTGACTGGATACCGGCAGACAACTTCCTCCCTCGCATCTCCAAGGAGAGGTACCGCGACTGGGTGCGTCTGGTGGCAGAGGGAAATCAATTGATGCTCCGCGTATGGGGCGGTGGCATCTACGAGGATGAAGCCTTGTACGAGGCATGCGACCAGATGGGCATACTTGTCTGGCAAGACTTCATGTTTGGCTGTGGAAACTACCCTGCGTGGCCGGCGTTGCGTGAGTCCATCAAGCTCGAAGCGACGGTCAACGTCAAGATTCTGCGCCACCATCCGTCCATTGTCATCTACGCTGGTAACAACGAGGACTACCAGTACCGCGAGTCTGAAGATCTCACCTACGACCCCCAAGACAGGGATCCGGAGAGCTGGCTCAAGACTGACTTCCCCGCGCGCTACATCTATGAAAAGATATTGGCCGACGTGTGTGCCGAGCTGGTTCCCGACGTACCCTACCACTTTGGCAGCCCGTTTGGTGGGAAGGCAACATCAGACCCCACAGTCGGCGACATACACCAGTGGAATGTCTGGCATGGGACGCAGGAAAAGTATCAAGACTTTGACAGGCTCGCCGGCCGTTTCGTGTCCGAATTCGGAATGGAGGCCTTTCCCGACATCCGTACAGTTGACCAGTTCCTGCCAAAGGGGCGAGATGACCCTGACAGATACGCACAGTCATCAACAGTGGACTTCCACAACAAGGCCGCCGGCCACGAGCGACGTCTCGCCCTGTACCTGGCCGAGAATATCCGCTACTCTCCGGACCCGTTTGAGTACTACATCTATTGCACTCAGCTTATACAGGGCGAGTGTCTCGCATCGGCCTACCGACTATGGAAGCGTCAGTGGAAAGGTCCGAGGAAGGAGTACTGCGCGGGAGCTTTGGTGTGGCAGACGAATGACTGCTACCCCGTAACTTCGTGGTCCGTCTGCGACTACTACCTCCGCCCCAAGCTAGCTTACTACACGGTCAAGCGGGAGATGGCGCCCATTTCTCTAGGTATCAAGCGCCGCGAGCACCAGCACATGAAGGACCACGACGCGAACGGCCCCATAGAGATACGGACCGAGATTGCAGTGTGGGCGTCAAATTTGATGCTTGACGATCTGCAAGTCGATTGCGTCCTGAAATCCTGGGATGTCGAGACGGGCGAGGAGACATACTCGGACACGGTGGCCTTGGATATCACCATTCCGGCGAACCAGTCTACCGAGATCGTCGCCGTGGATGTACCCGTTGCCAGAAAGAACGCCGGTCTCGAGGCCCGCACCGTAGTGGCCGCCTACCTTGTCGAGAACGGCACGCAGATTGCCCGCTATGTCAACTGGCCGGAGCCCCTCAAGTACCTCCACCTCCAGAAGCCAGAGGATCTCAAGGTCCTCCTGTCGGACGATTTGAAGACCGTCTCTCTGTCGGCTGAGGTTCCTGTGAAGGGACTGGCACTCGGGTCTGAAGATGATTCCGTCCGCTTCAGCGACAACCTTGTCGATCTCGTCCCCGGTGAGGTGGTTAGGGTGGGCGTCGGGGGTGCGTCAGAGGGAACAGAGGTGACGAGCCAGTATCTGGGCATGGTGAATTGATTTGTACTCTCGGCTATCTTGTTTCGAGAAGTGCAACGAATACTACTGGTATGGATAAGATGGACAGCTATGTTGTAATGGACGAGAATTGATGCAGATGAAGCTAGAATGAGCGGTCTATATTAGCACATCAAAGTAAACAAAAAAAAAACAAAAAAAAAAAAAAAAGATACTCTGCTGAACAGTCACTTCATATAGCCGATACCAGATGGAAGAGGCCAGGGTGAAGCAACCGCTGCTAATGATAAATCAAGACGAGCGTGATGAGAAACAAGGAGAGAGAGGGGCAGAAGTGAACCGGATCACTTTGGGTACCTCGCAAGGAGAGTGACAGCTAAATACCGAGGTAAGTTGCACTATTCCGACCATGACCAGCGTGTACGCCGAAATAGGAGAGAAAGGGTTCTCGATGACCGGCATGAAGCAGGAAGGGGTGATGGCCGACGTCCAAGGTGCCCCCCTCACTGATGTCCCAGACACCCCTTGCCCACTCGCATTGGGCGGCATGCCGGAGATATCCGGGGACGGTGTAGGTGACGTCCATGTAGGCGCGGACGAAGGTGCTGCTGCTGCACAGGGCCTTGAGGGTGCAGCCCTTGCAGCAGATGCCGTACTGGGCGGGCAGGTAGGTCTGGATCAGCGGGGCAAAGTGGTCGGGCATATCGGCGAGGTGGGGGGTCCCGCGCTGGTTGAGGGTGGAGGATGTGTAGTGCGGGTAGGTGACGGAGACCATGAAGCGGCGGCAGAGGGCCTCCTTGGGGTGCTCGTAGCCGGGCGGGGGGCTGCGCAAGGCGCCCAGCCTGTACAGCTCAGCCCTGGCCCAGTTGACGGGGACGATGGACTTGAGGAGGGCGGCGGCCCGGCGGTGGGGCTCGGCGTCGTTGTAAGGCCCGGCGACGGGGAGGGGGAACTGGCCGAGCAGGCGGCGCAGGCGGGCGACGCTGCTGCGCACGGACCTGGCGAAGCGGCTGAGGGCCTCGACGCGGAAGTCCGGGTGGGTGCGCAGGCAGTTGAAGCAGGCGCGCTGGACGGTGGGGATGAAGAGGAAGTGGCCGAAGCCGCCGCAGTTGACGCAGTCGGAGCGGGCGAGGGCGCGGTCCAGGTCGCCGACGGTGAGGGTGAGTCCCATGCCGATGGCGACGACGGCGCGCAGCCCCCCGAAGCCGTACGTGGCCACGCGGCGCAGCGGAGGCGAGCGGCCGGCGAGGGAGTGCGCGCGGCGGTTGACCTGGCGGAAGCGCAGGAAGGTCTGGACCGGCATCCAGCCCATCACCATGGTCAGCAGCTCGTCGGGAAGGCGGTCCAGCTCGCCCAGATCGGCCTCGTGCGGGCCCGCCAGCAGGTGGAGGAGCCCCTGCTGGGCGATGACCTCGCGGAACCAGCTCCCGCCCGCACCGGGGACGCCCATCTGGTGGAAGTCGTTGCGGACGTGAGTCCCGACCCGCACCCTGGCTGCCTCCTCCGTCTCCCACGGCGGGACGGACCCGGGGGCGGTCTGGAAGACGGCCACGATCTGGGCCTGGACATCCTGGGGGACCGGTACGTCCGGCAGGTACTCCGAGGCGGTGCGCTTGAGACCTGCCCACGCCTCGGGGTACCACGCATAGTCGGCGTCCGCTCCCCCGGCCCCGGTCCCGGTCCCGGGCTGTGCGTTGGCGTGCTCCTGAATCTGCAGCGTGCCCATGACTTCCTGGACCGCCTGAACCAGGGTCGAGTCGTCTTCGCCGCCGCCGCCGCCGCCCAACATGTTGGTGTCTACGGTGATCTCATCCTGCGTGGCGTCGGCCATAGTCACGTCCTGATTGGGGCTAGCATGCTGCTGCTGCTGCTGCTGCTGTTGCTGTTGCTCCGCGTCAGATTCCATGACGTCGTCATCTTCACCTTGGAGATATATAACACTCGACTCACTTTGCGTGGAGGGGGAGGGTGGCATGTAGGATGAGTCGCCGTCTTCTTCGAAGTCGGACTCCCCCCCAAACGAGAGCATCCAGTCTTGTCCTGGGCTGCCTGTCATGGCTGGCGGAAAGGATGTTAGTAGAATAAGAAAGAAGCTGTTGTTGATAATTGGGTGTTTGTAGGTGTGTGAGATGATGATGGAGACGATGGGGGCTGAGGAGGGGACTGTGCATCATTATATATTCAGAGCTCTCGAGCGATCTTCGCGGTTGCGTGAGATGAAGCAACTGATGATGAGGAAGGACAATGCACCACCCCCTCCGCCAACCCAGCGGAGAACGACACGGGGTGTGAACATGACACAAAGGGAGGGGGGACAAGAGCGGAAACAAGAGATGATGCGGACAAGAGAATGTTTCAAGAACATGAACGACCGAAACAAAGAATATGCCCCCTAGGGAGGAGAGGGTGCAAATGACGGACGTTGAAAACCAAGCGATCGAGTAGGAGAACAAGGGGAAATGTTTCGAGAGCAAGAAGAATAATTCAAACAATGAGATGAACTGCGCCCCAAGAATTAAGACAAAGAAGTGCCCATGGAACGATGCGGCGGCGGGACGGTGATGAGAAGAACAAAGGGGCCTGTTGCCCTATGACAATACTAGCATGTTGATACATCAATACATGGTTCTCCGATGGCTTACACCGACTGAATACGACGGCCTTCCACCTGCTCATCTAGAAGCACCACTTATTATTACAAGATATCACATGCAGCTGTCACAGGTATCACCGGCGACAAAGGTAGAGATGGGCCTGGGACGACGACGACGACAACAACAACAACAACAACCGAGATGGAAAAAATAAGATGAAGAGGACTGTGTACAAAGTCTCCCTTTGGTAATAGCAGTTGACATGAATGCGATCGTAAAGATTGAGGTCCGATCCCCCGCATACACGACAATTGTGGTTCGTAGATATATATTATATACGAGCACGGATCACATTGATAATACAGAATACGCAACTCGTCTCATGTACATGTATTCTATGAACCCCGGGGATTGATCCATCAAGCCACACACGTACGTCCAAATACCCCCACGGTTCAAAGTTTTCGCCCATCTTCTTTTTTTCTCTTTCTCATATGATTAGCTGTCATCTTGACCATCGCCTCAGTCCCGGCCAAGGCCTACTACCGGTAGGGTTCCCACCTACATAGTGTCATCGACCACGTCGTCCCCCCCGCGCACGTGCTAAATCGATTCGCGCCAGGGAATCTCGCATCGTGCATGTACGGCTGGGTCATGTCGATTGCTGACATTTACAGGATAGATCGACAGGCACCCACCTGGCTAAGTAGTATTGATATTTCCAAGTTGCTCGCCGTAGTACATGTACTAATATCTCGGCGCGACGAGCCGGTCGGGGACTGCAGTATACTATACTGTACTTGCATGGCTCTCAAAGTACTAGATATCATGATGAACCCATTGACCCCTCTCCATCCGACTTGCCTTTCGAGGACAGGTTTTGCTGGCCGGTCGTGGGGGAGGGAGGGGAAAGAGGGGGGTACGCTGTTTAAGACCGTGCCAAGGGAGGAATTCCCATCTCTAAACTAGTCAGGTCCACAGATAGGATCACGAGTATAAGGGGCAACGAGCGCCATTGGAACATCCGACGGAACAGAATCCATGTCACGGTGGCTCCGTATACCAAACATGATTATATATATAAAGACGGCTGAACCCCAACCCCAGCCCCAGCCCCAGCCCAGCCAGCCCAGCCCAGCCAGCCCAGCCCCCTCCTCTTCCTTCTTCCTTTTAGTTAGCCAGGAAAAGTTTGTGTATATCCTCCAGGAATTTCTTGTCATTCTTCCGGTTCCTTCTAAATCTCCGTACGCCTCTATACATTCCCCGTCATGCAAAAGACTCTTGTTGCTCTGGTAGCCCTGGGTAGTGCTCAAGTCCAGGCCACGCCCCTGTCCACTGTCCGGCGTCGCGACATTATTGAAGCTCTCCCCGAGTCAGCGTCGGACGACGAGCTCAGGTTCCAGCCGCAGCTCGACTTCGACTCGGACGGCTGCTACCAGACCGCCGCCATCTCCCCGGATGGTACCTGCAACCCCGGCCAGGACGCCACCGGTACGCCCCAGGGGAACTGTCGCGACCCTCGCCAGCTGGAGAGCAGCAACACGTATTCTCGCAAGAGGTGCAACAACGGCTACTGCGCTTACATGCAAGTTCCCTTGCCCCTCGAGAGGATAGAGAGAGATGGAGGGAGGGGAGGGGAGAGAGGAAGATTGGACTGCATTGCCGATGGCAGCACCATACCGAGACTGACGAGAGCAAACAGGTACGAGCACTACTTTGAAAAGGACCAGGCCGTCTTGGGAAGCTTCCTGGGCGGCCACAGGCACGAGTGGGAGAATATCGTCGTCTTCACGCAGGCCGGCAGCACGGTGCGCGTGGCCCCCTCATGCCACGGCAAGTACGACGGCGCGAGCAACGAGTTCCCCGTCGACGGCACGTCCCCGCAGCTGGTATACCACAAGGACGGTGTGGCCACCCACTGCTTCCGCTTCGCCAACGACGACGACATCTCCAACCCGGCGAACCCTACCGGTTCCTTCTTCAAGGCTCCCCTCGTCGGGTGGGACTCCTGGTCCGACGAGAGCCTGCGCGACACCATGCTGTCTAACTGGAGCGGTGGCGTGGGGCCCAAGCTAGACGACGAGTTTACCGACTCGCTCAGGGCTGCTGCCGGTGACTATGTTCCTGGCTTCGACCCTTCTGTCGATGAGTGAGAGGTTCTGTCTTTCGGTGCATCCTCTCCGACTGCTGGATATGTATGTACGCGTCTTTCCCCCCCCCTTGTTTTTTTTCGGTTCGTTCTCTAAACTGCTGTCGAGACATGATGTGTTGGCGAGAGGGAAACGGGTACAGTCCAAGCCAGGGCAGATATAAAATTCTATAATGAAGGAAAAGAGTAACTGTCACCGATTAAAAATTAGACACCAATGTTCCGACATTCTTCTCCTTGGCCAGGTCTAGAATCTTGCTACCCGACACCAGATCGGTGACGCTGACGCCCACGCTCTTGTAGACGGCAAAGCCGTGGCTCGTCCAGGCGTCCACCTGCGCAGGGGAGAGTGCGCCCCGGGGGGACGTGGGCCTATCGCTCTTCCAGTCCAGCACCTGGCCCACCTCGATGAGCTGTCCGTCCTCCAGGGCGGCGCCGATACCCTCGCCGGTGCTCTCCCTGACCTCGTGGCGGTTGTCGACGAGGACGGCCCCCTCCTTCCGGGCGGCGTACCTGAGGATCTCCGGGTCGAGCTCGATCATCTGGGGCTGCCAGGCGCCGATGGCGGAGATGAGCGGGTTCCTCCTGCGCTCTCCGCCGCCCAGGACGTCGTCGAGGGAGAAGAGCTGGGCGGTTGAGGGGACGGTGCAGAAGATGACGTCGGCGCCGGCCGTGAGCTGCGCGAGGCGTTCCTTGCTGCCGGGCCGCGAGGAGTCGAGGAAGGTCAGCTCGGCCGACGACTTCCAGTACCTGCCGTTCTCCGCCTTGAGGGTGTCGATCATGGCCGACGCCGTCGACCCGGAGCGGTTCACGGCGACGATGCTCTTGATCTCGGAGCCGCGCAGGGCGAGCGCCAGGCGGATGTGCCAGAGGGCCTGCTTCCCCGCGCCGAACACGAGGATGCTCTCCGTGTCGCGCCTCCACATGTAGGGGATCAGAGCGCACAGCGACGTCCGGAAGGCGGTGACGCCGGCGGCGTTGACGAGCCCCTTGGGCGCACCCGAGGCGTCCACGAGGGAGAGCATGCCGCGCAGGGGGCTCTGGACCTTCCCGCCGTCGGCGTCGAAGGCGGGCGCCGCGTCGACGATGATCTTGGTGCCGACGAGCTCCGGCGACGTGAAGGAGCGGAACAGCACCTTCTGGCCGTCGGGCCGGTTGACCACCCCGGCTACGGGCTGGTACTGGCCCTCGTTCTGGACCGAGACGTGCATCAGCGACTGCGCCAGGTCCCGCTGGAAGTCGAGGATCTCGTCCTTGGAGAGGCCGATGAGCAGCTCGTGCACGGCGGAGTCGCCGACAACGACGAGGTCGGACATGATGATCTGCCGCGGGGTAAAGGGCGGGGTGGGGGAGCAATAGAGAAGGGTGAGGCGATTTATGATTGCACGCAACACTGCCCCGTAGAGCTGTCAGCGTTTATTGTATGGTGGCTGCTACTGTGAAGGGGAGAGATGGTAGGAATGTACAGAATCACGCAGGGCCCGCTATCACTTGAAATGTACATCGTCTACGAAGAAACCGAGCCTGGAAATCATGCCGGTCCCAGGCTCCGATTGAGGTCCGGTCTGCCCCCGCCGCTTGACTTCGGATCGTACGAGACACTGACAGCGTGCGTGTGTTATAATATTAGCTGAACCGCCAGCCACTCGGCCCATGCGCTGCGCTTGCGCAGATTCGTGATTCTGAGACGTACGATCCTGGAACATGATTGAATAAAGCAGTGGCTTACAATACAACCTGCAATACATCACCTTGACCGCTTTGCATCCCAATCCACCGTCTGCCACCTCTACCACTGAAGCATTGACGAATATCCCGTGTCATGGCCCGGATGTACAGACGGGACGCCCCTCCGGCCGTAATATTATACTCTCCACAGGCGTTCTTACAGGGTCTTGCAGGGCCTTACAGGGTCTTACAGGATCTTACAGAGGACTGACGGCGGCTTACAGCGGCTTACAGCGACCAGCCCACCCCAGCCCCCCGCCCGCTAGGATGAGCCCGGGCCTGGAATCCGGGCCGACCACTGCGCCGATGGTAGGGAGCAGGAGCAAGGGAAAACTCACGGGGAAAGTGCAACCCGCGACAAATTTTCCCCCTCACACAAACATCACGAAGAAGGAAGAAAAGAACAAGGACGTGCGGGGACGACGATGAACGACGACGACGACAACGACTGCCGGGCGTGAGCTGCGTCACACATGACGGCTATTGTCTCTGTATATCCGCTATACGAGACATGGGCAATGTTGGCCGTCCGTCGTGCACGCTCTCTCTCTCTCTCCTGGTCGGTACTCTGTCCGGTCATCTTCGTCACCGCTCCCCCTCCTTGATTCTTTCATTCTATCCTCCCTTCGTGCGATTCGCAGCGTTCCTAAGCGAGCCACTCGTACCTCATCTCCCACGAGTCTTCTCACGAAGATCCTCCGCGTCGAGCACGTCTTGTGTGAGGCGTTGGAGGCCGGCTGGCGACGCGAATATGGCGGACGGGCTTCTACAGCTCGTTCTGCCTAGCTGCAAGACCAAAGATATCCTGGACCATCATAGTCCGCGTCCGTCTCCAAAATCTCGGTTTTGTTCCTACACGGGCGAGGCTCCAAGAGCTCCAACAATTTCTCTTCTTCTTCCCCTTCCATCTTTCTGTCTCCTGTCTCTCTCCTTCTCTTCTTCCCCTCCCCCGAGAGCGAGTGCAGGCAACGTTTGTAGCGTCATAGATTGGATGTTGATTGGGTATTAGCTGTCATGTTAAGCTCATGCCGATTGAGCCGAAGACGTCACTTCGAAAGGGAGGTGCATATCTTAGAATCAATCAACGATCCTCTCACCAACATCACAGAATTTGCGTCTCTTCACCTATCTGCTCTGCTGTACGTGTGTATGCGTCGTTACTGTTACCATTATTGAATCTTGGTTGAAACCAACACCCCCCCCCCCCCCCAAATCATAATCATGTCGCCCGACGATAAAACCAAGCATTCCAGCTTCTCCCACTTACCCCTCAGCACCAGCGGATCCATCGACTGTGCCCTCAACGGATCCGCCCTCCTCAGCTCGCCCTACTTCAACAAGGGCTCTGCCTTCTCCGCTGATGAGAGACGCCAATTTAACCTGGCCGGCCTGCTACCTCAATGTGTTCAGACGCTCGAGCAACAGGTCCACCGTGCCTACGAGCAATACTCGTCGAGATGTGACAACCTGGCCAAGAATACGTTCCTGACGTCACTCAAAAACCAGAATGAGGTCTTGTACTACAAGGTATGCGGATATTCATTCTCCCCGGGCTCCCTTTGAATAGAGAATAGAAGGAGAGAAATTCAGGGGGAAAAAAAGAAAAAAGAAAGGGATGGGGGGGGGGGGGGCTCTTGAGGGGAAGGGAACTGAACATCGACAGCTTCTGCAAGACCATATCAAGGAAATGTATGGCGTCGTATACACGCCTACCGAGGGAGACGCCATCCAGAACTACTCAAGACTGTTCCGCAGACCAGAGGGCTGCTTCCTCAATGTGAATGACCAGGACCGCGTGATGACCGACCTGGCCCGGTGGGGGGCCGCCGAAGACATTGACTACATTGTCGTGACTGGTGAGATTTTATTTATTTATTTTTGCAGTCAGCCCACTGTCCTCCCTTCCTTTCATCTCCCCTGACACACCGATATAGATGGCGAGGAGATCTTGGGTATCGGCGACCAGGGCGTCGGCGGCATCCTCATCTCGGTAGCCAAGCTGGTACTGACGACCCTGTGCGCGGGGATCCGCCCGAGCCGCACCCTCCCCGTCGTTCTGGACTGCGGGACCGACAACCAGGAGCTTCTGGACGATGAGCTCTACCTCGGCCTCCGACAGAGGCGTGTCCGCGGTGTCAGGTACGACGAGTTCGTAGACACCTTCGTCACGTCTGCGAGGAAGCTGTATCCCAAGGCGTACATTCATTTCGAGGACTTTGGCCTCGACAACGGTGAGTTGCGGAGAACCCGTCACTCGTCACTGCCAGTACCCACCTATCTCGTACTCACAAGCATCCCTGCCCAGCTCGTCGACTGCTCGACCAGTACCGTCCCCAGACAGCCTGCTTCAACGACGACGTCCAGGGGACGGGGTGCGTCACTCTGGCCGCCATCATGGCCGGCCTCGAGGCTAGCAGCCAGAAGCTGAGTGACCTGCGGATGGTCGTGTTCGGCGCAGGTACCGCCGGTGTCGGCATCGCTGACCAGGTGCGGGACGCCATGGCGGCAGAGGCCAACATCAGCCCGGAGGAGGCCTCGAGGCACATATGGTAAGTATCACTGCCATCCGATACCCCCCAGATACGATTGTGCGAAAGCTCACGGTAAGTCCAGGCTGATCGACAAGTCGGGTCTCATCACGACCGAGACAGCCTCGTCGGCCGCGCAGAATCCCTTCCGCAAGGACACCTCGACGTGGACCGACGCGGGGACCGACCTGCTGTCCGTCGTCGACGCCGTCCACCCCAACGTCCTGGTCGGCACGTCCACCGTCCCCGGCGCCTTCACCGAGTCCGTCGTCCGCACCATGCACAGGCACGTGTCGCGGCCCATCATCCTGCCGCTGTCGAACCCTACGCGACTCCACGAGGCCAGGCCGTCCGATCTCCTTCGCTGGACGGACGGCCAGGCCCTCGTCGCCACCGGATCGCCCTTCGAACCCGTCGCCGGACCTTGGGGATCCGGCGGCGAGGACGTCACGATCGACATAGCCGAGTGCAACAACTCGGTCGTGTTCCCCGGCATAGGTCTGGGGTGCGTCCTCTCGCGCGCCTCCCTCCTCACGGACCGGATGCTCGTCGCCGCCGTCAAGGGCGTCGCCGCCCTGAGCCCCACCGAGTCCTGCGCCACGGCCCCGCTGCTCCCGGACGTCGTCGACGTGCGGAAGGTGAGCGTCCGCGTCGCCCGCGAGGTCATACTCGCCGCCGTGGAGGAGGGTGTCTCCACCGTAGAGGGCGTCCCGTCGGCCGCGGACGAACTCGACGACTGGATCCGTGAGCAGATGTGGGACCCCATCTATAAGCCACTGAGGCCCGTTGAGCTCGCAGGTGCGTCTAGGAGTGCGAGGGGCCAGCTGCGCCAGTTTGGATCCGTGATTCGGTGATTTCCAACTCGCGTCATGGCATGACGACGCTCCAAATCACGTCCCCCGGAATACAGCGTAGCGGATAATCTATAGTGAGATGATGTGTTACGGAAAAAAAATCCTACCCTCTTTCCATCTCTTGTTTGGGACATGGCAACGAAAGACAGCCCGATCCCATCTTTCTTCTTCCTTTCAGCTCACGGCCGAGAAGTGGCTTGCACAGTGCCGGAACTGAAGATTTGCCCAATTACCCTATTAGGAAATATTGAACCCCCCCCCCCAGTGTAATATAATTTCTTGCTTTTTTTTTTGGACGGCCACCGCGGCATGTGGGTAGACGGTACGTAGCTATCGATGGGAGAGATCTCTATATGATTGACGATGGTGGTCAAAGAGTCAGATGTGTGCATATCAGTCTTCATTATTCGTAGCGGGACAGCTTCACGGGCACATACGGGGTGATAATACATGGAGGCCGATGAGGAGTCAGGAAACAGGAAGCAATTGATGGGGTACGGACGTGTACATTTAGCAAACAGAAGAACATTGGAACAGCTCGACATGCCTAAGCGGCACTAACACACACATCTCTCATTACCAGCGACGACAGACCGCCTGTCTCGTCCTTTTGGCTAACGTCCTGTCGACAGAAGACCCCAATGCAGTCCGGCATAGACCAGTTCCTGCCCGCCAGTGATCCGGTCCGGGCTGGACGGCGGCGACAGGCCCCGAATTCCTCTCCAGCGGTCGATTCTATGGACGCATGGGCATGAGGTTTTCGAGGGTGGCGACGAGCGAGTTACGCAGGATGCGGTAGTTGTTGTCGTGGGTGGAGGCAAACTTGCAGATGGAGCGGTGGTCGGCGCTCATGGGGGCCTCGAACTCGTTGACCAGGTCCATAATGGCGGAGCTTTTGTCGACGATGAGGGAGCGGAAGTGGCTCATGATCTCGGTCTCGTAGAAGGAGCGGATGTCGAGGCGGGACGAGAGCCAGAAGAAGTCGTCGTTGATGGTCCTGACGGCGGCCGAGTTGCGCTCCAGGTCGCCGACGTAGGCCTTGTCGAGGGCGACGGCGCGCAGGAGGATTCCGAGCAGCCTGGCCGAGTCCGCGCCGCGGTGCGGCGTGGCGAGGAAGTACATGGACGCGAAGCGGCGGGCGATGTCGCGGTGCTCCGGGTCCCGGACCGCTCCGATGAAGGCCCTCTTGGCCACCAGCCCACCCATGCTGTGGCCGATGGTGATGATGCGCGTCCCCGCGCCCCGGATGTACGGCGACGTGGCAATCTCGGTCAGCAGCGACATGCCGAACTGGTGGATCCCCATGCAGTCCGTCCCGCTGCTGCCCTTCAGGTACCGCGAGTCGTAGCCGAACGTCGAGATCCGCACGCCCCTTCCCATGATAGCCGGCTCCTTGGTCAGCCATAGTGGCCAGAAGGAAGACGGCGAATGGCCCTTGCTCCACGTCTTCCTCGAGTCCCCCGCCAGTCCGTGCACCATGATGATGTCGATCTTGGGGTCTGGCGGCGAGTACACTAGGCTCAGTCCCAGAGCACCTCGGGTCGAGCCGGCAGCTTCGCTCGGGGGAGGCGCTTCTACCGCCGACACCGTGTAACCGTTGTTGGGCCTTGAAGTGACCTTGCCTCTGCCACGAAGCTGCAGCGGAGATCGATATCAGCCCTCAACCACGTTTTCAATCTGCAAGTGTGGTACCGCAAGGAGGGCCTAGGTTGTACGAACCATCATGACTACTCAATAATCGAACCGCAAAGGACGATCAATGCTTCATATATAAAAGTCTTTGTGAGTATGTAGTTATTGTGGGGGGGGGAGAAGAAGAGAAGGAAGAGAAAGCAATGTGTCGTCTCACGTTGATCTTGCCCAATTCAACCATGAAAATCGCGGCAAGCAACCGCCCTTTTTATCCCCAGATTCTTCACCCTCCAAGCGCCCGATTAAAGACTGTTGACCCGACCAGGAGGCCTGCCATGAAGAATCTCGGAGGAAGGAAACAGATGAGAGGTCCAAGGTCCCACTCAAAATCACATAATTGTCCCTGCCATCATTCCGTTAAGTTTCTGTACGCGCCTCCATATTACTATGTACATGTAAGCTAGAGAGCCTCCGAACATACATGACCGCAACCAACATCCATGCACCGTCGGATGCAAACCTCTGTATGGGCCAGACGCACCATGCAAGCACGCTTTCGCAGAGCTTCTCGGACACCAACGGGGCAATGTGGCATCAGGAGACTACGCGACCCGTCCGTGGTCGAGACACCAATGGCCGTGACCGCGGTGGAGCATCGATGCACGAACTGCAGCATGACAGGGTCCACGGCGAAGCGCGTCGAGAACCGCGAGACGATCATCTCCCTTTCCTTGCTTTTCTCTTCCCGCCGGGGACCTTGCTCCAATCAATCAGTATTGGCAGATCTCTGTGCCGGGCTGACCCAGTTCCGTTGCCGCCATGATCTCGTCTTCCGCTACTGCAGGAATCATGATAATAATAGCCGTACGCGCTGCCACGACGCCAACGCAAGGGGCTCACCATCACCAAGATGGCTAATATTAGAGTCCACACCCGCGCTTAACACTGCACGTCACTGCAGCCAAGACGAGACGATGGGTCCTCTCCTCTTCAGGCAGTCAGTTAAAACTCATTACCATGAATTCCTGAAGAAACATTCAAGGTATAGATAGCTACCTTCCGTATGACTACGTACGAGACGGAACGGAGTTAGGAATAGAATAATTAATGTTTATCCAACAACCTCCCCCCCCCCCCCCCCCCCCCCCCCCCCCCTCACACACGGGGGGGGGGGGGGGAGTAATTCCAGGACAGATCTCGTAGTAATAATAGTATCACTACAGATTAGTGGAGTCGTAACCAGGGTTCGGCACTGCACCTCCCCCCCCCTTAAAAAAAAAAAAAAAAAAGGAGAGATGCGCACTGATCAAAAAGTAGAAAGAGCGTGTTGACCGAGATGAAACAGAGTTGGTTCCGACAAGAGAAGAGTGAATCCCCCTCGTAGTCTAGTACTAGAGCAGACCAGCCCTCGCCGCCTCCCCGGCATTGTCATTGATCAGATCCTCGACCCTCTTCTTGCCGCGGCCGAGGCCGCCCTCTCCGACGCCCATCCTCCTGGCGACGTAGCGCTGGGCGACGACGCCGACAGCAAGGCTGAGCTGCTCCTCGATCCACTCGGCCACCCACTCGCGGGGGTCGACGCCGCCGCTCTCGATAATCTCCCTGATCTCGTCGGGCAGCTCGTCGGCAGCCGGATAGTCTGAGCTTCCATCTCCCTCCTGCTTGTTCTCGTCGCCGCTGCCCTCGCCGTCGTCGGTGGTGCGCGGGGTGAACTGGGCGGGGACGTCGAGCCAGCGGGACCAGCGGGCGGGGATGGACTGTGAGATGGTCGAGTACTCAATCTCGTGGATGGGGTCGAGGACGAAGACGGCGAAGCAGACGAGCTCCTCGTTCTCGGACTGGTCCTGCACCGCCGAGGAGTCCTTGTCGGCCGACGCGGACGCCGTCGGGGCAAACAGGGCCTTGTCGGTGTCCGTCGTGATGGCCTGGACGGACAGGAACAGGTCAGACGTGCGGACCGGGTTCGTCTCGCTGACGGCCTCGGTGGCCCGCAGCTTGGCCTCTGCCAGACCGCCGTTGGCCGCGTAGTACTCGCTGGCGTAGGCATCGGCGCCCGCGCGGCAGAGCTTGGTACCCTCCACCAGACCCTTGATCAGGCCCAGCTCGCGCGGCGAGTCAACCTGTCGCCACCAGGGACCGTCCTGCCATCCCGCAGAGGCGTCGGCCGACCGGCGGGAGCTGCTCTCGTGCCCGCGCTGGATGACCAGCAGGTCCCCGCCCTCTACCTGCGACATGACGCGGGCAAAGGTGGCGTGGATCAGAGGGTCCAGGGAAGGGTAGCCGACCAGGTCGTGAGTGATGTGGATCAGGAGCCGTTCGTGCGAGCCGATGGGGGGGGCCAGGGTGTGGAGGATGTTGGCAAACGTGGGAATGGCGCGCTGACGGAGCTCGTCGCCTATCATGCTTCTGCGTTAGCCTCGCGTCGCCGGTATATAGAGGGTGAACGGGAAGCATCTCACGATTCCCATGTCCTTACCGTAAGTGCGCAGGGTGCCGACATCGAGTCCCTTGATGCCCCTGACCTGCTCGGCCCACTTCTGGGCTTCCTCGTTCTGCTGAATCTCCTTGTACGCCGCCTCGGCCTGCTTCATGGCAGCCGTAGCCGTAGCCGTAGCCGACGAAAGGAAGCCACCCCACCATCCGCCTCCGGCAGCCTGCTGCGTCTCGGCCTGCTTGGTGTGCTCGGCGCCGCCCTTCTTCTCCGACTCGTGCGGCTCGGAGCTGGTCGCACTGGGGGTGAGGCTGGCCTTGAGACTACGAGCGCTGTCGGTCGACTTGCGGCCCACGAGGGTCGAGGCCTTATCGTCGGCGGCGGGAGGTGTGGCCGTGGAGCGCCTGCCGTCCTTTATGCGCGGCGTATGAGGTCGGGACAGGTCCTGGGCGGCGAGCTGGGACTCTAGGTCGGCGAAGGGGTCGTCGCCCTTGGCCTTGGAGGCGGAGGGGCCCTTGTTCGTCTTGACCGCCGTCGAGGGCTTCTTGGCCTTGGTGCCGTCCCCGATGCCGGAGAAGAGATCGTCGATGTTGTCGTCGGCCGTGGGGGCCTTTGTCTTCTTGGATGCCATGGTGTGTGCCGACGAAGGAGTGGGAAAAGAGCTGTGATGACGGATGCCGCGCAATCAGGAGGAGAATCGAGAGCAAGCTTCTTCCCCCACGAGTCGAGACGACGGCGGATCAAAGTGGGGAGTGCTGGGCCGTGGACGGGAGATAGCAGGTATGCGGTGCTACCAGAGGCCGTTGTTGTTGTTGTTGTTGTTGGATACTGAGCCGAGGAGCCTTGAAGGAGAGTCGCTAGGCTGTCGTCATGAGGTCGGTATAAGTGGGTCCGACGGTGGTCAGTGGTCATTGGGCTGTTGTTGTCTGCAGTCCGTCTGTTGAATCCGTTACGTGCGTATCACGGGTACGGAGTACTATTACCAGTACGGTGTCGCACCCCTACGGTTCTGTACCCCGTAATACTGCGTGCTGAGAACCAGCGTGTTCTATAGGCGGTGGCTACGGAGTACTGACAGTGCACATATAAGACTGTGACGGCGGGTAAATCTGCTGGACGGGGTAACTTCGGCTAAGTGTTCCCGTGCACTTGTCACCGGTATCATTGGTAGATGTATTAGAGTATTACTATGGGGCCGTACCGAGACGGCTTCTGGAGCTTCATTGGCCTGTGGGGCGATGCACTACGGGGCCATCTGCCTTCCATGGTAATGTGCAAGGAATTACACGCAATTATATGACACCTATTACAGGGCATTCTCCCAGGGCACTCCTACAGAGCACTCTTACAGACAGACCCCTTATGGATGATAGCAGCTTAACAGGTGCTGTATGCAGTAATAGGGAGTGCCCCAGGTGCTTCTTCTCCCCCTAATTGAGCCACCATTTACACCTGCCACTGACCGCATCGGTGCGGTCACAAGCCACTTGAGGCTTGGAAGGTGGCTTTGTTGATTAATAGGATCCGTACTTGTACATGTAGTAAGAAAGAGCGGCAATCGTCTCACACAACACTGATCAAACCCTCACCCGCCCCCCCCCCCCCCCTCCATTCCCTCATATCAGTTGCCTCACGCACCACATCCTCATCATACCTCTCTTCATCTGTGTCCTCCCGATGATATTTCAGAGTCCATCAGGATACTATCCGAGCTGTCTGTACTGTCTGCCAGCCTCTGCCACCGCAAGAGGCTCTTGTCAAATCTCTTAACACATGACACGCCCTCGCATATAGCGTGCAGCACAAAATTCTCACCCTGACTTCAGCATCCACGTCACTGCTCTGACGACTCTGATTACAGAGACGTAGAGTTCACCATTCGTCTGCTCACCTGTCCTCCGTCCTCTCCTTCTCTCTCTCTCTCCTCTCTTGACAGACGTCGGGCATCTCTCCTCCCCGTGGCACCGCTTCTACTCATTTGCGTACAAAAGGGTTGCTCTGTCTTATTAGACACCCCCCTGCTCTCTTACACTTGGCTTTAGCGCTCTTATCCGCTAGTCACTTTTCAATCTTTCCCCCAATTCAGTGGTCCGCCAGCGTCACACGCAAAACCGCTTATTGCTACTCCTACTACAACTACATCGCACACACACACACACACACGCACGCACGCACGCACGCACACACACACGCACGCACACACACACGCACAAGAAGCAAACCTCACCTCCACTTAACCCTCCCTTAAACGCAATCACCAACAACATCATAGCATTCTCCTCTCCCCCCTGACACTTCCCGCACATGATGGATCGCTCATCGCGGCGGTCTTCGATTCGTCGCCCATCTCATGCCAATTCTGCCTCGCCACCCCCGTCTGCTCAAGACTCGTCTCTGCGTAGACACTCTAGTGTTAGCCCTGTGTCGAAGACACACTCTTGGCATCAGTCGTCACAAGCTTCTGCTTCCGGTCCTCCCCCGGCCCGGCGCACTTCCAAGGCCAGTAGCAATCACGAGCTCACCATGTCTACTCCTGAGCCACGCCACGACTCTGCCCTCACGCGCCAGAGGTCGAGGGTCTCTGATGACATGGCTGCCGATGGTCCCGACGGCGACGATGGCCCGACAAAGGGTGGTCACAGTCTCCGTCGCAGGGCTCGCGTGAATTACGCTACTGAGCTGATTGATGACGATGTCACTGTCCCTTCATCTACTTTGGCAGCGCGCCAGAAGAGACGCAGGCAAGAAGATGCCCTCCTGGACTCTCCCGATGATTCTCATCATCCCAAGGCACGTGGTTCATCTCTTGGGGTGGATACTCCCAGCGGCCGCAGGCGCAATCCGTCACGTCGTCTCACCGAGAACTCGAAGCCTGATTATTTTGACGGCGTCGATGGTGACTTCGGCCAGCATCATGATTCGGACGAGGAGATTCACGACACTATCCAGGTCGGCCCCTGGACGTCGGCTTCGCCAAGCTCGTCGTCAAAGAGCGGCTCGAGGAATGGGAGCATCTCCCATCCTTCCGCTTCGTCACCGCTCCAAAATGCGTCCCGCCATGTATTGGATGCTAAAAAGGCGATTGCTGCTACCACGGACGCTGATGCTGGGCCCAAGGCTGGGCCTGAGGCTTCCATCGCCAATGGCGACAACACTCACAAAACGTCAACTACCAGACCCAAGAATGATCAGCCGGGAGAACAATCCACGGACCCCAGCAGACAACTCCAACATGAATCAAAAGAGTCTCAACAGCCTGCCGTCTCTACGAGCACGCCGCCTGCTGCTGACGCCCCTGCTGATTCTTCTTCCTTGGTCCGTCGCTCCCCGGACGGCGGGTCTAGGGCCCCACCGACGCCTCCCACCAATCAGGACGGCAAAGACACGCCGCACACTCATTCGCCAGACCCCATCCACAACGGCCACAAGGACTCTTCAGCTGTTGCTGCTACTAACACTACGAGTCTCACTACCTCCTCCGACAACTTGCCTGGTGTGAAATCAGAGCACCGCAGCCTGTCCATGCCTTCTGCCGTAGAGCCCAAGCCTAGTTCTACTGATGCCGCTGAGGAGGGAGAGCCCCCCAAGCATCCTTCCGCTCAATTGACAGCCTTGGAGAAGAATTCTGTGGACCCGTCTGCTGAGTCCCCTGCCGCCCAGGATGCTTCTCTCACTGCCGAGACTCAGACGAACGATGAGCCAGACGACCACAAGGGCTCCTCGTCACCCAGAGACACTTCCATGGCAGATACGCCAGCCTCGTCCCCCGCAAAGGATTGCCAGAGCACGCCCGTCGAGTCGCCCACTCCTGCAGCAGACGCCCCCAATGAGGTCGAGCCCTCCAAGCTGGCCAGTGAGCCTGCGGTGGGAACTCCCCTCAAGGAAGAAGTTGCCGTCACGCGCAGCGAACCTGTTTCGGATCCCCGTTGGTCAAGGCCTCAACCCGTCCCCCAGGGCCGCTGGTCGCATCTCACTCCCTACATTGACGGTGAATACACCGTGTACCCTGAAAGGAAGACGGATGAAGACGATGCCAGTGAGGATCAGTCGCCCGAGGAGCAGGAATCCGGCAAGGAAGCCACCGATGCCGATGCTCCCGCCGACGATAACGACGATGGCGTGGACGCGCCCGTCACCGAGGCTCCCACGCCAGCTCTGAACACGCCCACCAGGGGATCGCCCGTTCCCGAGGCGGTCGAGACGGTCCTCAACTCGCCCGCCCCTGCAGGCGAGGAGCCGGAAGAGGCCGACGTGTCCGATGCTCAGGATGACATGGAGAGGAAAAAGTACTATCGGTACCGCAAGCTACGCGATCCTGACGAGTTTGTCACGGCCATCGAGAATTACGAGGACATGACTACCAGCGAGCTGTACGACGCCTTGCAGGCCATCAACCTCTCGCTCGTCGGCTGGCAGGATGAGTGGATCGAGCTCGGCAAGATTGTCGACGACTACGAGAACGCAACGCGTCGCCGCATCGCCGATGCCAAGTACGAGACGCGCACGCGCAACCTGCACCAGCACGGCATCAACTACGAAGAACCCGACTTTGTCGTCCGCGGCTACAAGGCCAAGGAGAGAGAGCCCATGAGCGAGACGCGCTACCTTCAGAGGCAGGACCGCATCATGGCTGCCACCTACGGCTTCGAGTATGACCCACACCCGTCCAAGATTGGCCGCCAGAACCCAGAGATGCAGCAGGCCGGTGTCACGACGCGTGGCCGTGCCCTGCGGAACCAGCCCAGGCAGACTGTCAAGGCCACCGAGTCCGACCCCAACGTCGTGGGCAAGAGGCAGAGGAAGCCCGTCCAACCGTACGACATGGCCGCGACCCACGACAACAGCCGCGCCTCGAGTCCCGTCGGCCGCGGTGCCCGACGACGGAAGACGGCCAACCAGGACAGCACCAATAACGACGATGTTCAGGCCAGCTTCGCGTCGAGCTTCAACGACAACCACTCGGACGGCGAAGCCACAGGGCCGGGTCGTCGCCGGAGAGCTGGTAGGCCCAGGGCGTCTCGCGGCACCGGTGACGACTACCTTCCCAGCAGCAATCAGGCGAACGCCCAAGAGGAGACTCCCAGAAGCTCCGGCCGTCGCGGCAGACCCCGGGCCTCGGCCAAGTACGATGACCAATGGTCCTCCAGCCTGGACGCGGAGCCCAAGCAGCAGCAGCAGCAGCAGCAGCAGCAGCAGCAGGGCCGCCATCTCCTCACGCTCAAGCTCCCCAAGGGCCAAAAGTTCAGTCAACCCTCGTCCATCACGGACAACGGGGACTCGCGCCCGTCTACGGCGTCATCTGACTCGACGACCGAGACTGTCGAGTCGTCGTACTCGCTCCGGCCCAAGCGCCAGAAGCGCTTCCGCGACGAACCCGAGGATTCACCAGCCCCTGCCGTCCAACCTCCCCCTCGGAAGAGGAACAGGCGAGCTGGACCTGCGGCCGGGGACGGCGACGAGGTCATGAAGACGGGAGCACCGACGCCGGCTACGGCCACTCCCAAGGCAGCCGCCACCGCCGCCGCCACCACCACCACCACCGCCACGTCCGCCACGGCCACGACTACTCCCACGGCTGCGACGCAGAAGTCGGGTGGTGCTGGCAGCGCCTCCGCGTCTTCTCGCAAAGGCCACAAGATCAAGATTATGCGTGCGTCGGCCGGACCTCCCGCCCCTCAGGAGCCTAGCCGCAACAATACGCCCTCGTCACAGCTTGCTCCTGAGGGCGGAGATGAGCCCACCAAGGACTATAAGGCCATGACTAAGTCGGAGAAGATGTCGGCGTCCATGAAGAGTGAGTTCCCATACCCATACGCACACATAATCATCTTCTTCCTCTCCTGCCACTGTCGAAAGATGCGGGGGGAGGATATGAAAGAGGGGGAGAAGACAGAGAAGGAAGAAGAATGCACTGACACATGACAGACCGCTGGGCAAACGGCAACATGGCAGGCGCCGTGGAGAAGCGCAAGGCCACTCTCGCGGCCAAGAAGGCAGCCCAGGTAGCTGCCGACCAGAGAGTCGGCCCCATCGCCCCCAAACCAAAGGCCAAGCAGGCCAAGAAGGAAACGGCGCCTCTGCCGGGGGAGAACCCGGCTTTCATCCACTCCCATCACCACCAGGCACCTCCTCTCCACCCTCAGCCCGGACCTGGCGGCCCTCCTCCCGGCGCTCATCTCCACCACCAGCAGCCTCACCGGCAGCAGCAGGTCCATCACCAGCAGCCGCACCAGCCTCATCCTCATGCCGCTCCTCTACCTCACCATGCTCCTCTGCACATGGGGCCTGTTCCTCACCAGCAGCAGCAGCAGCAGCAGCAGCAGCAGCACATCCATCAACACCACATGCACCCTCACCCTCACTACGCCCCCCCCCCTCCTCCCCCTCCTCCTCCTCCTCATCCTTCTCAGGGTATGCACGGGCACGGACACCCTCACGCCCATGCGCACCCTCACCATATGGCGCACCAGCAGCATCCTCATGCTCATACGCCGCAGCATCGCCCTCACACGCACCCTCACCATGAGTACCCTGGTATGGGGACGTACCCCACGTCTTGATGACTCTTACCCCTCGGCTCTTTTTTTCTTTCCTAACAGGGCTCGCCTTGTTAAACTCTCCACCTTTCTAGTTTTGTTTTAGTCTTTCTAATTTTTTTCTTTTGGGCTCTTGACTTTGTTATTGTTGTCATATCCCACTAATTGAGAGACCCTGTATCAATATCTAGCCTCTAGCCGAACGACATTTTCATTCTCACCTTTTTTTTTCAAGAAGAAAAAGAAGGAACTCTGCTTTTTTTGTTTCCCGCTGTCTTTTTTTCTTCCTCTTTACTTTATCTCATTGTTCATTTTCCTTTTTTTTCTTCCTAACATTATTGTACAGGAATCATGAATTCTTGATCATAATCCAAAAAAGTCACCTCTTTCCGAGTTTTTTTTTTTTTGAGATATTTTTTTCTATTGTGTTTTTTTTTTTTTTTTTGGGTGGCGGGGGGTTGTTTAGTTTTTGTTTTATATTTTTT
>NW_023336189.1:557430-666993 GCF_012550715.1 Geosmithia morbida
TTTTTTTTTTCTTTTTTTTCCGGTTGTACTCCAGGGGGGGGGGTATTAAGTGGGGACGCTCCGGGTGGGAGGATGGGTGAACGGAAAGCATTTTAGTCTGCCTTGACATGTTCAACATGGATTGTCTGTCAACTAACTTCTCCCGGGGTGTTGTTTTTTTTTCTTTGCCGTTTCCTTGGTTTTGTATGTACGATAGCATAGCATCAATGCATTCGTCCCTCAAGTTGTCGACATTAGAGTTGTGTGGAGGTTGTAATATGACGAGTGTGAGTCGTGTAAGTCGAATGATGATACTTGAAAGCTGTAAGTGGTGGCGGCTGTGACATTGCTGCTGATACTACAGACTTAGTGCTGGTATTGCTATTCCAACCATGCAACGCGGGATGTACTGTTGTTCATTGGTTGTGATTGGATTGTCTAGTAACAAAGTCGAAAAAGATATCATCCGGGCATAATATCAATACCAGCCGGTGATGCTCGTTGCATCATGTCGGCCAAAGAAACTTGTAAGCAGATGCAGGGTAACTGACACGTTACTAATTGCGTGACAACCTATTAACAAGATGGGCAAGACCCCCCCCCCGAAATTTTACCAGTTTTGGGATCCCCACAAAACACGTCTATCTGCATGCTGCTGCTGCATGCATTCGTCCCAGGGTCCATCCAGGTCCTGTAACCGAAGTACGGCAATGAGTATTATTACCAGAGGGTGTCAGCAGGTGTATTATGTAAGAACACAGTATGTCATTGAGCTTTGCATATGAGATGGATGTCCTCCTTGTCCGATGGTTTCTTTTTTTTTCTATTTCTTTTTCTTCTTCTTCTAAAACACCTAATTGCAACAAAAAACACCTGATAGCCAGTTCCAACTTGAAGAAAATGCAGCCATGGTCTCGGGGTCGTTCGTCGTAAGAGGGGGAGGGGAAGAAGAGATTACGACGGAAGAGAGGTAGATAAGAAAGGCCAAGATGGTGTTAGAAAACACACATATTTGTGGAAAGAAAAAGAAAAAAAAAGTTTCGGGCGTTATTTCGTCTTGGATTTTTTTTGGTATGTTTTGGTTTCCATTTGGCCTTTTTTCCACCCTCCCCAGGAACCAGTTTTTTTGTCTTCTCCTCTCTTGTTATCCTTTTTTCTCTTTTAAAATCAGGGTTTTCTTTACATGACAACACCGGAGTTGCTGGCGATACGCTATTTATGCGGTCAATATACGCTTGTTCCCCGAGTTGAAGACAAGTGGGGCGAGAGAGGGAAAGAAGGGGTTTACTCACAGGCCAGAGCTCAGCAGCCTCCTTACCGACGGGACCGGTGATGGCGGAGCCCTTCATCTCACCCTTGGGGTTGACGATCTGGTTGTTCCATGTTAGTCGAGGTGTGCGTGAGAGAGGAAGGGAGAGAGGGGATAGAAAAAGAAGGAGAGAAAGAAACAAGGAAAGAGAGAGGGGAGAGACATACGACACCAGCGTTGTCCTCAAAGTAGAGGAAGACACCGTCGAAGCGCTTCCAGGGCTTGGCCTGGCGGACAATGACGGCGGGGTGGACCTTCTTGCGCAGCTCGGGCTTTCCCTTCTTGACGGTGGCCATGACCATGTCACCGACACCACCGGCCGGGAGACGGTTCAGGCGAGCACCCCATCCCTTGACGGAGATGATGTACAGGTTACGGGCACCCGAGTTGTCGGCGCAGTTCATGACAGCACCACTGTCAATCGTGTCAGCTCTGTTTTCTTGCTCTTCTCACCCAATTCAAGCGACAACTTCACTCGTCCGTCGGTTATGTATACTCCGATGGAGGGGAGGGGGGAACGTACACAGGGAGACCCAGAGACATCTTGAGCTTGCCACCAGGGGCACCACGCCTAGGGAAAAATGGTCAGCATCGTTGGCTCTTCTCTTTCAAACAGGTGAAGACGGGACGATTCCATTCTCCCGTTTCGATTCCTCTTTCCTTTCGTTTCGTCCGGCGATTTCTCTCTGTCGAAAAAAAAAGGACTCGGCTCTTGTCGGACACAGCACACACACACACACACACACACACACACGCACACACACGCATATGCATATAGCATTCCGTGATCTAGATGTCGAAATTTTTTTGTGGGCGCTTGTTCATCCTCCTCTTCAAGTGTCCTTTCAGTTGTGCGTGCGCCAATCGTCGGAAAAGAGAGAGGTAGAGAGCGGTCGTGTGTGTGTATCGCCAGACGAAAAACAGAGATAGACGGATATCGAACTGAGAATGGAAAGTATCGCCTGCAGACAAGACTTACGAGAGCTTTGCCATTGTGTCGGTTTGTGTGAGGCGTTACTTCGTGGAGAAATGCTGCTCTCTTCGGGGGAGGGGGGCGGGAGTATGTCGTCGTGGGATACAGCTTTGCGGGCGAAGAATTCCCAAGGCAATCTGTGTGGGGGGATGCAAAAAAATTAACCCTAGTGAGAAACTTGGTGCGTGCACGTGATGATAAGGACATTGTGTGTGCTGTGTGTATCGATTGATGACTAACATTTTGGGGGCTCAACTTCAGTCTTCCTTTAGAACGAACTTCAATCCGTGCGGTTAGTGGGGACTGAACATCTTGCCCCTCTCTTTTTTCAGATTCTCAACCTTTCATGCGCCCCACGCCCTTTAAATGGGACTGAATGGAGGAAGAGAATACAGACGAAGCGAGGACTCGTATAGCAAGAAGAATAATGAGGGAACTTTTTCTTTTTATATTATCATCGTATAAGTTTTGTTATTTCTTATCCAAAAATCCGAACCCGTTTTTGCTCCAACCAAGAAAAAAAGCACCAATACAGGTCGATGACGTCGTCCCAACAAGCCTTCGACAGAAAATAATAGCTCGTGTTTTCACTCCCCCTCCCCGCCGTCCCGGTCAGGGCTCTCATACTGACGACGATCCTCCTCTCCGTGCACGCCGTTGACCTGTCCCCTTCCCTTAGGGAATGAGGTGCGCTGGTCGCGACCAGGGCGTAGTTGATCCTGCTGTCCGGATCCCCGACCCCGGTCCTGTTCCCGATTCCAATTCCGTCCCGAGCCCGAGCCTGGTTCTAGCCCCGAATCCAGGTCCTGACCCTGGTTTTGATACTGGTTGTGGCCATCACCGCCATTGTCGGTGCTTTGCCCGCCAAGATGGAGTTGTTGCAGCTGCCATGAAGTCTGACCTATCAGGTAGAATCTATCTCCCAGCTCTAGTGGCGCCGCGACATACTCATCCAACGGGTCACTGTTTCAACGGATCAGATGGAATCTATCCAAAGCGAAGCAATGTCTGGAATGAGACGAACCGGATCGGGCCGGACAGGAGCGGCCCCCAAAAGTGGCACACATCATGACCTTCAGTCCGGGAAGCCCTATCCTCAGGGAAGGAACTGTTTTGAAACTTAGACCAGTGTCAAGAGGATGATGGGGAGAGAGGAAGAGAGAGAGAGAGAGAGAGAGAGAGAGAGAGAGAGAGAGAGAGAGAGAGTGTGTGTGTGTGTGTGTGTGTGTGTTGGATATACCCTTGGGTGGCTCTGCAAGTCGAGCTGGAATTTGGCCTTGTTCCTGCCCCTGTTGGCGCAAGCGTGTCAGCACAATGCTTCTTCTCTGTACGGAAACTTCCGGGGGGCCCCTTACCCCCTGGCATGGCGGTGGTGGTGGCTAAGGTGCTGATGTCTGTGTCTGCGTCGGCGATGATGTTGACACTGATGTTGGGCTTGACAGCCACCGGGGCTAGCAGCATGAGGCGGAAAGGGCGAGGAGGATGTCCCGCCCTTGAGGGTTATCGGATCGTCGATACCGGGCCAAGTATGAGCGGGGGCTATGGACGAACGGAGGACGTCTGTCCGATAAGTCGACACCCCGCAGTGTTGACGTTGATGTTGGCTCGATGCTAGCAGGTGCGGATGGCGGATATGAACGAACGGAGGGCGTCTGTTCAAGGGTCCGACACCCGCTGATGTTGGCACTGATGTTGGCAAGGAGGCTGGATGAGGGCTATAGTTGAGAAGAAATCATGTTGACCGGTGTGTGCTTGGGGATGGAGGTGCCGCTTCCAAGGGAACCAAGGGGGGTGATCCCAGCCTTCTTTATATACTTTTCCAGTCCTTCCTCTCGACACCTTGAGCACGACTGGGTCGCCCATGTTACACGGAGACCTCATGTGCATGTCTTGTCGATGCCGATAGATATGGCCACATCTCTGACATGTATGCACTTTATCCTGCTCCCCTGGAACCAATCCATCACTGCTGAAGTCTGACCCTAAGCCAAAACCGTCACACTGTCAGCAAGCTGCGTGACCTCTCTCTTGGAGGGAGGGTGCGCGCAATGTCCCTGACCGCTAGATGTGAGGCAACAACGCTCCGGACAAGAGGTAAAAGAGAAGCATAAACAGATGCAAGCTGCTGTGAATGTAAGAAATATGACAGAGGGTAGGGACCGGATCACCGAATATGTCAGCTCATAGTGCCATAACATGACGACGGTGACCTAATAAAGCAAAGTAAGTCGTACAAGGCGTCATCTGATCGAAGCGGTGGAGCTAAGCCAACCAGAGGGCAGCATTTAAATCTGGCTGCTCTTGAAGCCGATCCTGCATTTTGGGTATACCTCCGAATGAAGGCAGCTCGGAGTCGGCCATCTGTAGTGAGCCTCGTACCAGTAAAAATTGCCATGTGCAGGTATGTGTATTTCGGGTGAATTTTCCCGCGACGTAATACTCTCGGCGAACCACCCATTAATCGGTCGCACAGTGCATCCCTAGAAAGTCAGCAGTTGTCAATCCTAATTCATCGACGGGTATAGTGCCACGTTGTTGTGGGGTTCTATTATTTCCGCTTGGCTGCTCTACTCCTGATACCGCCAACGTGGTCGGAGTGGTGACTGACATCGATATGCGTGGGGGACGGACAAAAATTTTTTCTGTACATTGTCGTATCACTGCATGGGCGTTGTTGTCTCTTAGATTTTTCTGATAGATTGCATCGAGGGAACTTACAAAGTCTCGACCAATACGTGCTAGTATCCATGTATCCTGTATCACATGTACAAGATTAGAGGGGGGAAGTTTTTTTTCTTTTTTCTTTTTTTCTTCTTTTCTCTTTTTTTCCAATAATCTCCCATTCACTATCGTGGCGGCCCCGAGGAGGTTCGAAGCGGGTCTCACGGATGTCTAGCATGTATAGGTGAAGAGGGTTTGTATCTGTTTGTATCTATGCATTCGCGAACATGACGTCGGTATCTTGCTGACTCCTCTTCATGACCTAATATCACTTTTCATTTCTCCTCTGCTGCCTCTTTCCCGCGGCAACAAGCGTTGCTTCTGTGGGTGGCGTTCCCCATATAGAGCTGTCACGTTACAGCAGGACCGAATGGTACCGAGTGGTGTGTATGCGTGCATTATACGTCTATGGAGCCGTGTCCTCTGTCTGACGTCGTGACCTGCCCTTGACACGATCAGCGTGATCAGAGGAGGAAAGGGACGAGAAAACCCGCGTTACTGCCGTTTGACGCAGCCAGGCTTGGTGTATGGTACGGGATCGACGCGGCGGGAACAGACGGGGACATCACAGCCACGCGGTTCAACAATGAGTGCCCCCCGTAGACTGCAGCATAGTTTCCGTTTGCGGACGTGAAGCGGAGATGACGATGCCGCCAGGAACGCGGAGCGGCGCTCATGCGTGTTAAAGCTCATTGGTGTTTGCCAGCTCGAACCCTGGCCCATCATAAGGTGGCAGTTGACAGGTGAAACACGAGGGCGGCGTGGATGGGGGAACCTCGAAGAACGGCTCAAAACCCGTCAAAACTGCAGGGAGACGAATGAAAGTGGCTTGAACCGGTGACTGGCAGTGCATGCGTATAATCGAAATCATCGCCGCCGAGGTCATCCAATAAGCACCGGTTGCCCGGTTAGCTCAATCGGTAGAGCGTGAGACTCTTACTAGATCACTCGATCTAAGCAGTTCACATCTCAAGGTTGCGGGTTCGACCCCCGCATTGGGCTATTCCTATGTTTACGATTGAATCATTCCTCTTTTTTTTTTTCATCTTTTCCCCCCCCCCCCCTTTCTTTCTGATAGAGTCTTTGATATTAATGACTCAGAGCGAGGTGGGAATACTCATAGTCCTGTTGCCCCACTTTCAATGATGAGCCATACACATAATAGATATTCCCACAAATAATATTACGTCACGATCCGTAGGTTAATAATAAGACTACGTTATTCTTGTAGATGCGGTCATGAAATGAGATGTGATGCTCATCGAGTCACTAATGTTACGTATGGGATGCCTCATTTTCAAAAGACATCGCTCTGTCCAATGGCAGCAGGTATCCTAGGCCCAGATACCTTCGCCGAGAGCGGAACTGCACGAGTTTACATCCTGGTCCCCGTCTCTGTTCAGCAAGTGCCAATCACGGGCTGACCAATTAGTTGACGCCGATTGACCGAGAATTCGGTGAGGACGATTGACTGTGATCTATTGATTCTCATATGTACGGTACTATGTACGCATAACTCATCCACAGGCAGCGTTTCCTTGCCCATAGACCGCTTAGCCGCGGCCAATAGCGGTAGTATGTAGTAATATAGTACATGTCACACGTCCACCTACCAGAATAAGAAGGAGTAGCAATCTGAATCCTACGGTATTCGAGGGATATATCCACGATCCCCGATATGTTGCTATTTCGGTGTATCGGGTAGGTGTCAATGCTGGAAAGTTACCGAGGCGCCATGGTCTACAGCCTAGGATCTGTCACAGGTACGGAGTATTAATATTGCATTATTGCATATTACAGTAATGATAATACAGATTAGCCAAAACCTCAATACTAGTGACCATAATACTCGCTCCATGTACATGGGAACTGGCGCCGTCCGTTGTCGGACTTAACGGTGCGGCGGAGTTCGGGATTGGACAAGCCCGAGGGACATAGTAAGAGAAATAGAGAAGGGGAGAAAACAGCGAGAAAAGGGACAAAAAAGAAAAAGAATAACAACAGGAGACGCAGGGGAGTGAGAGAGAGAGAGAGAGAGAGAGAGAGAAGAGAAGAGAGAGAGAAGAGAAGAGAGAGAGAAGAGAAGAGAGAGAAGAGAAGAGAGAGAGAGAGAGAGAGAGAGAGAGAGCTACTAACTGGAAAAGCCTAGGCAAACAGATCATATCCTGGATCTGTACGGGAGAGAAGCGGGCATGAGCGATCGGGATAATCCATGGAGGGGAAAAAAATTATAGAGGGACAGGGCTGACAAAACATCGCCTAGGAACGTCCAGAGATTGTCACCATAACTCTAATTTCTCACTCCCTCACTTCCTCTTCTAGCCGATACAACAAAACAGGAATCGTACGGAAAACGACCGCTTTGATGGCCTGTCCCGAGGTTCAGCATCCCCCTGCCCACCACCTCTGCATGCACTACCACCTGCGCCACGAGCAGTGTCGACGTCGCTGAGGGCCACGCGGGACTGCTGCACGCATGCTACAGATACGCACACATACCCTCCACTCCCTCTTCCTCCTCCAACGACTCGCACCTCACCATGACTCCCACCAACGACCCCGCAACCGATGCGACGGCCAGCGCCGCCACGGCCAAACTCCCGTCACCCACGCCGCACACCTCTCGCCGGCCTCCCGGCAGTGCGACCGTCTATCAGACCACCGGCCCGGAAGCCTACACAGGCCCCATCATGTCGGCCGACGGATCGGGGAACCCCAGGCTCAACCCGCGGTCGTGCGTCACCTGCCGCCGTCGCAAAGTCCGCTGCGACAAGCAGATGCCCTGCTCCAACTGCCGACGCGCCCTTATCCCCTGCGTCTTCCCCGCCCCCGGCCGAGCACCCCGTCAACCCCGTCCCAAGGATCCCAATGCGCCGCCCAAGCCTTCCAGCCAGCGAGAAGCCGAGCTGGTCAAGCGTCTGCGCAAGCTAGAGGGCATCGTCGAGGAGCTGAGCAGCCAGCTCGAGGTCGAGTCTGGCGGGAAGGGCCCTTCCTCCTCGAGTGGCTCGCCGAATAACTCGCCCAGCAGCGGCACACAGCCTGTGGGCGGACTCTGGTCGGCTAGGCGCGCCGCCACGACGGGAGCAGCTACTGCGACGGCGACGGCGGCGGCGGCGGCGGCGGCGGCGGCCGACTTCTCCGGTGGTGCTACCTCTCAGAACCTCCTGGCCGTGAGCCGGAGTGCCTGGGACAAGGAGCGTGGTGCCGATGATGATTTCGGGAAGACGGAGACGCATGCCCAGCTGGGCAGACTGGTGCTCAATGATCACAAAGGCAACACACGATACGTGTCCAACGGTTTCTGGGCAAGGCTCAACGATGAGGTGAGAATCGCAGTCATTGATCCTTCGCCGATTCCGCCCATGCTGCTGAATCGATTTACTGATGTGTTGCCTGCCTGCGCAGCTCACTGCCCTGCGGGAAGATACGCGCCGATTGTCCGACGAGGACTCGGATGAGACGGATTACGAGGAGTCACCCGCAGAGACACCCGAGAGACGAGAGGATTCCGCCAAGGATCATCATGGTTTCATATTGGGATACCGATCCGCCGACGTCAACCTTCGAGCCTTCCACCCGATGCCCTCCCACGTTCCGTTTCTCTGGTCCGTCTACCAGGAGAACGTCGAGCCCATCGTCAAGATACTGCACGTCCCGACCGCCGACGCCATCATGCGCGACGCTCGAAAGTACCCCGACAAGCTCACACCGGGCCAGGAGGCTCTGGTGTTTGCCATTTACTTCAGCGCCGTCGTCTCCCTTACCGCTGACGAGGTGGGTTGTTGCTGTCGGCTCGTGAAGAAGGAATCCAGGAACAGTAATGCTCACACGCGCACGCAGATCATGTCCAACTTCAACGTGAACAGAGACGACCTCCTACGACAACACCGCTTCGCCCTCGAGCAGTCCCTGGCAAAGGCCAACTACCTGCACACGTCCGACCTGGTGGTGCTGCAGGCCTTCACGCTGCTCCTCCTCACTGCCCGGAGAGTCGACCACAGCCGGTTCTGCTGGACGCTGACGAGTCTCGTGGTGCGCATAGCGAAGGGCATGGGCCTGCATCGGGACGGCTCTCAGTTTGACCTGACGCCCTTCGAGACCGAGGTCCGCAGGCGCGTGTGGTGGGCCATTGTCATGCTGGATCTCCGATCGACCGAGGAGCTGGGGACCGAGCTGACCATTGCCGAAGCGACCTTTGACACCGAGCAGCCCCTCAACATCAACGACACCGACATATCGCCCTCGTCCAAAGAGTGGCCGCAGCCCAGGGAAGGCCGGTCCGACATGTCGCTCGCCCTGGCACGGTACGAGATCGCCACCTTCTCCCGAAAGTACCTGGCGCAGATGGTGTGCAAGGGCGGGGTCGTGAACCGGCAGGAGATGGATCAGCTGCTGGGGGCTGTGTACCGAAAGGTCGAGACCAAGTTCTTCACCAACGTCGAGGAGACGGACTCGCAGATGTACACGGCAGGCCTGATCTGCCGAGTGATTGCGGCGCGCATGACGCTGCACCTGTACCAGAGCCGGGTGTTCCCCGGCGCCAGCACGGGCCTCCCCGAGGAGACGCGCAACCGCGTCTTCGCGGCCGCCATCGAGGTGGTCGAGGTGAGCCGCACGCTCATGACGGACCCCAAGTGCGAGCAGTTCCGCTGGCTCTTCATGACGTACACGAGCTGGCACGCCATCACCTTCAACCTGATCGAGGTGTGCCGCCGGGCCTGGTCGCCCATCGCCGAGCGCTCGTGGCAGGCCGTCGCCTCGTTCGAGCGCGACGCCGCCGACATGGCCAAGGCGGGTCACCACAACGTCATCTTCCTGCCGCTGCGGAAGCTGTACGTGCGCGCCCGCAAGCATCGCGAGGCCGAGGTAGCCAGGCTGCGCAGCGACCCGGACCGCGTCCGCCGCCTGGACTACGAGTACCAGACCAACCATGTATTCATGCGGCTCAACCCCATCCCCGGACCGGAGAACCGTGCGGAAACCGCCCGGGAGAAGTGGTGGGCTCTCGTGCAGCCGGACAGGGAGAGGGCGGCCTGGGTGGGAAGTCCAGGCGCCATGGTAGACAGCCCGGAACCCAGCGCCACCACCGGCAACATCACCGGCTCCGACGCCCAGGCAACGACAGCACAGCCGCAGGCAATGTCCAGCGAGGCAATGCAGATACTAGAGGACATGCTATCCCAACCCACGAACCCCGCCATCACCACCCTCTACGGCCTCGACATGCCCGCTACCCCCACCACCACCACCACCACCACCACCACCACCACCACCGCAGCCACGACGACCGCCGCCGCCGCCGCCGCCGCCGGTCCCAGCCCGCAGCGACAGCACCGCAAACACACAGAGGACAACTCCCTTCGGCAGCAGGCCCTGGCTCTGCAAGCCCAGGCTACCGCCGTCGACGACGACGACCTCCCACCCTTCATGTGGTCTCACCCCTGGGGCGGGACGGAGAACGGTCCTTCTCCCTCTGGTGCCGGTGCCGGTGCCGGTGCCGGTGTCGGTGCCGATGCCGATGCCGGCGCTATGGATGTCACATTGGACAGTCAGAATGAGAATGTGAATGTGAATGGGAATAGGAACGGGATTGGGAGCGGGAGCAGCAATGCCGATCAGGATGTCATGGATAGCGGATTTGATTGGCAGGATTGGAGTCAAACGTTGCATTTCTACGATAATCTGGGGCATCCTGGTGCGCCATTTGGATCTAGTTTCACGTGAAGGGAAGTTTAACAATGAAGCAGCAGTAGCAGCTTGGATTCGGAAAATGGGGGAAAAAAGGAATCTCACGTGTACATGACAGCCAAGTAGCTCATCCCATCCATCTCATTCAATTAGAGTCCATCATCTATGTCATACACATGTTTATATACCAGAAGAGTTTCTCGAAGGGGCAAGGCTCCCCTCCTCTCACCATTACAACTTATCCTTGTAGGACTTCTCCTCGGCCAAGACATGAGCGCGCAGGCGAATCTCCACGTCCGAGAGTCCCCCCTCGGCAAACCGGACGAGGGCGACGCTCTCGTGGTCACCGCCCCTGGATGTCGTTGCCAACTCAGGACCAGGCTTATCCAGTCCAAGAACGACCCTGCCATCCGCCTTGCGGAGGAACAGCGTATGCGGACTGATGACCTTGTCTGCCCAGGCGATTCTCGACGTCGGATGCCCATGGGCCGCAGCGGAAGAAGTAGTAGGCACAGCGCGTAGAAAGTTGACAAGTCTCTCTCGCTGCGAAGCTCTGTGATCCGCTGAGCCGTCGCCGTCGCCGTCGCCGGGAGCGGGGAGGAACCTGGCGACGTGGTGCAGGAGGTAGACCTGGGGTGGAAACAGGATGATTTCCCCCCCGGCTGCGCGGTCGAGAAAGGTGGACGCGTGGGCGAAGGTGGCGGCCGTGTGCTCTACCCCGCCGTCGGGGGTGGGCACGAGCATCTCGGATGGGAGGGTGGTGTCGAGAGGGAGGAGATAGATGTACATTTGGGTGGTGAAGCGTTTTGGGACGTTGGCCGGTGTGATCCATCGGGTGAAGGGGATTAGATTATCTGGTCTCTCTTGTCAGATTTTCCTTTGAAAGAAGAAGAAGAAGAAGAAGAAGTGAAGAAGGAAGATAGAGATGTGAAGAGAAGAAAGGAAGAAGAAGAATCGGAGAGAGAGAGAGTAGTTACCTATATCGGGAACACCACCTGTAGATCCGACAAAGTCCATGAAGCGCACGGCATTCCCATGTATTCTGGTACGGGCCTCGTCGCGCTCCGCCGCCGTCCCGAGATGTACGAGGTCACCGTCCTTGTCTCCGGTCCTGGCCAGGAGGATACCGGTCTCCTCGAAGCACTCACGCACGGCGCCCAGCCTGTACGCGCGCCCGTCCTCGTGCCTCAGCGGGGACCCTGGCGGCGGTATGTCCCCGTCGTGGAAGGCGTCTAGGTTGCCGCCGGGGAAGACGTGGGCCGACGCAAACGACGTCGACGTCTTGACCCGGTGAAGGAGCAGGACCTGGTTATCCGGGGATACCACGACGACCGACGAGCTCGGTCGGGGGATCTGGGGCGGTGACCGTCTGGGTTTACCTGATGATGGTGACGAAGACATTGCTCTAGAGGAGCGATATATTATCATGTAGTTGGTGAATGTGCTGTGAGTGAACGTGCTCGTCAGACGGGAGATTGATGGAACGGTTCTACCCCACGGGGTCGGCAGCCGTGTCATTTTCTTCCTATATGCTGGCCTCTGTCCCTTTCTTTTGCGGTGGAGAGGAGGGGAGAGTGAAAGGGAGAGAGATAGAACAGAGCGAGAACTACGGGGAGGCGTGAGCCGTGGACCGAGGCTTTTTGCCTTTGTTTCCCCTCAATTGACCTTTTTATTTGTTTCTTTCCATTTTTTTAGCTGGATATTGGGAGAATTGGATCGTCGTATTTGTCCTCTCATCCTTCTTTGATATTGATCCCATCTTCATTCTATCCCTTGTAACTGCTAGTAGTATAATACCTAATCTGGTACAGGTTGATCTACATCATTATCCAGTCTAGTCAATCGGCCTTCATCACTGTACACGATGATGTCAACATTGACGGCATCGTTTACTGATCCACGCAGGGCCTGCATCGTCTCAGAACCCATCGACACGAAACACTACAAGGGTTAGGCATTCCAATGAGTTTCAGACGGCTTAGGGAGGGAATCCAGCTCTGCTTTGATATATCCATACCCTGTGATACCTGAGCCGTAATACTACATAGTCGTTGAATCCTAGAAAATGCGCCATCCATATAACGTAAATGCCAAACCTGAAAAAAAAAAAAACAAGGCTCGAAGTGCTCACCATGAATCCTATATATATATGAGAAAGGAGTAGGGAAGAAAACGGCTCAACACCTCTTCCTCTCCTTCCCCCGCAGATTTACCCTCCAGAGACAGCAGACACTTCTAGACTCGCACCATCTCTTCACCTCCCCGGGACTAATCTCCCAGTCATATCCCACCCTCGACAGCTGTCCCGCGTTGAGCCACCCGGTTATATCCTCGAGCACGATGGGGTCGTACATGAGAATCTTCTCATACCAGGAGGGGTTCGCCGGGTCCGTCGATCGGGGGGCCGTGGTCACTGCGCGTGTCACCTTGTCGAATAAGACGGCCTCTTTCTGATCATCATTCATGTCTGCAGCTGCGAGGGACTTTTCTGCATCGTCGTCCACTGTGACAGAGAGATCGATACCCTGTGAAGGGGAGGAGAAAGTCTGTTGGTCGCACAGCGTTGACGCGGGCGATGCGAACATGTTGCTGTCGTTGTCGGACGCTGAGTCGGGAATCTCGATAATCGTCTTGTTTTTTTTGGGGGAAGCATGGCGCTTTGGTGTCGTGGGAGACTTGCGTTGAGATGGTGGTGACGGGGATCGAGTTGTCGCTGCCTTGGTCGTCTTTCGGACCGCTGTAGTCTTGGCCTCGGCTTTGGACGGTGATGCCGCCGATGCAGTCTTGCGGGGTCGTCCGCGGGGTCGCTTGGCTGGCGATTCGGATGGCGGCTGTGCCGAGGGTGGCGGCTCCTGTGGTGTCTGGGACATGGCAGGGATGTTCTTCCTAGGCCGTCCGCGCGGTCGTTTTGGACTGACAGAAACGGCCGCGGAGTGGCTCGGTTTGGCAGAGGTCGTGACGGTTCGGACGCCGATCCCTGGCGGATGTTTACTTTGCCAGCACTGCTCGAGAAGCGCAATCATGGCTATCCTCTTCTTTACTGGCTTGAATCCGTACGACCTGATTTCACTCGCTAGCTGCGCATCCGTGTACATATCGTACTGGGGCTGGCGCGATGGTTCGGGGGCTGCAGTAGATGTCTGCAGTGTTGGTGTAGGAATCGTAGGGTTCGAAAGCATCTCGGATGCCTCGTTGGTGGTCATCGGTCGACCTAAATCTGAGCTGACCGAGATTTGGCTGCTGGAGAAAGGTATGCCGTCATCGTTCATTATTGGCGGCGATCGCCTAGGGGCCATAGCCGGCAGAATATCTGAAAGGGTTTCGAGGTCTTCGCCTTGAAGATCCTCCGCTGTACCTATATCGGCACTGGCGCCCGGTGTCTCTGGCTCTGCCCACTTTTCGGCTGGGCACTGAGAAGGCGGCGGCGGTAGCGGCAGGATGTCTGAAAGAGTTTCAAATCCATCGTCTTCGACTTTAGGAGGTACCGTGACAGCGACATCGACATTCGCCCCTCGTACGTCTAGCTCGACCGGCTTCTCCGCTAGTTTATGGCAAGATGGTGGTAGGACGTCCGGTAATGTCTCGAAAGGATCGTCATGTGGACTTCCGGGGACGGCATCGATCCTTTCAGCCTCAGGCTTCGAATAACTGAATGGGTTGTCGATATGGTCCCCTTCAGCAGGTGTCTTGGCATGGTCAACGATTTCCATGTCGAAAAGCCGTCCGTCAACGTCACGCGCACCAGCCTCCCACAGCCTTCTCCGCCGCTCCAGAGACCGATCTCCATCCCTGACGTTATCGTCGGCCGGGTCCCAACCCATTTGATTCGAGTCCCGGATAGCAGCTTGGATGTCGCGCAGGAACGTCGGCGACTGCTCCCTGACCAGCTGGCTTGAAGTCCCAAACACAAAGTCCTGCTTTGATACCTGCGCCAGAGCCGAGCTAGGCGAGAGGAGAATCGGCGACGGCGGCCTCGGCTTCCTTCTCGACTTCCTGGCCGCTGGTGCCTTCTTCTTCCCCAGCGCTCCCTTAACGGCGTTAGCACCTGGTGCTCCGGGGGCAGGAGCAGCGTGCATAGAGCCAGACGGTGGTGCAGTCGTTTCGTTCGGTGTGAAAGGTCGATACGCGGCCGTGGCTAGTTCCGTGATTGTACGCGGTTTGCGCTTGGCGGGTTTCTCCTTGGTTGGGGAGACAGAAGTTTCCGATCGCGACCGGCTAGAGTCACCGATGCTGACCACTTCGATGAGCTTGCGCTTCTTGAGGAAGGACGATGTATCCTCCGGAGCAGCCGAGTTTTGCCGGGGCAGTTGGTCGTTGCAGCCATAGTCTTCGAGCAGGTTCGTGAAGACGGCAGCTGTCTGGGCGCCATCTTGTGCTGAGGACGTAGCATCCTGCGTTGCAGAGACGTCGGAAGCAACCGGCGGATATGGCTGCTGCTTTTCATGCGGTGGCGTCCAGTCCACCCGCCGCGTCGTCGCATGTTCCAGCTGAAGGACGTCGTCCGATTCGTTCTCTTGGTATTGAAGTCGTTGAATACCACCATCGCCGTTACCACCCTTCTTCTTCGTTCTCGTATTCTTGGCCGCAGGCCTCTTACTAGCTTCCGCACCTTTCGACTGTTTTCCCTTGGTCCCGTCGTCGACCGCATCGGTACCCTCATCCGTAGCCTTCGCAGCTGCCGTCCTTCTCTTGATCGTCTTCTTTGTTGTCCCATCACACCTTGTCTCGGCCGGATTCTTTCGCTGTCTGCCCTTGGTAGGCTTGGGTATATTTTCAGGCTCGACCTCGACTACTGAAGCCTCCGCGTAGCATTCGGACTGGGTAGATCTCCAACGGTCCTCGGCAGTGGTGAAGGAAGAGGCCGAGGCACGAGACGGGATAGGTTGGGCTTTACTTCCGCTCTGGATTGCGGATTGTCGACCTGGAATCTGGGAGAGAAGCTGGTTCACGTCGGGGAGGTCAGGTGATGATGCGCCGGCGGCCGTGTTGGTAATGCTCGGGCGGTAGTCGCGCGCCGTGAGGGGTGTTTGGAACGGGTTCGGCGAGGACATTGCGAGAAGGCGAGAGCGCAGAGCGCCGCCTCCCAGCCCCCTTGCGCGCAGCAATATTGTGGGTGACGTAGCGGTTGTCGTTGTGATTTGCTTTTGCAGAAGACTTAGCTTTGCAGGAATCCTTGTGGTGATAGTGGCATGACTGTTGATGGCCTTGGTACCATGATATGATACAGGGACTTCGTCAATGCCAGGAGCATTGGGCGTATTACGTGAAGCGTGGGAAGGCGCGTAGATGAAAAAGGTACGTATCTCCTTCCCCGGAAGTGGGGGTACATCTCAATAAGAAAATGGGTCGCGAGACTGGCACGCTAACACGTGAGAGGTCACATGACGCACAAATAGCCCTGGCAGCCCCACGAATTTTTGCTAGGCCACACTGAATTTCAGTGCCAGGATTTCAATTATATCCTACTACTCTCTAAACACCCTTCAAACCACCCACAACAACCCCCCTCCCCCCCCCCAAAAAAAACGTCACAATGGAGAACGACCGCGGCGAGATTGTGGACCTGTGAGACTCCCCGTTTTCTACGATTTCTTTCTCCTTTTCCAAAGGGAGAACCGAATCATTACTCCTATGGGGAAATGCTGACCTTGCAAACAGTTACGTCCCCCGCAAGTGCAGCGCCACCAACCGCATCATCAAGGCCAAGGACCACGCCTCTGTCCAGATCTCCATCGCCAAGGTTGACGAGAACGGCCGCGCCATCACCGGCGAGAACCACGTTTATGCCCTGTGCGGCTTCATCCGCGCCATGGGCGAGAGCGACGACTCGTTGAACCGCCTCGCTCAGCGCGACGGTCTCCTCAAGAACGTCTGGAGCGGCCAGAGGATCTAAGCGGGGAACATCACGGAACGAAAACAAAAACAAAAACAAACAAATGAGCTATGTCGCTAGACGAGGAGGGACAAAACAATAAAATGTCAAATGAATAAAAAATCCAGGGCGAGCTCTTGTCGCAACCCGTACAACACGATCTTCTCCGACGGATGCTTTTCGGCGTGTGCCAGCGAATGATTATACGAATCTTGTCTTTTTCTTTCGTTTGCCACTTTGATTCGATACTTACTTGTCCCCGCCACTGCAGGGAAGATGGAGCACAGCTTCCTTTTACCAACGCATGGATGCGCAGAGCTTTAGCAATCTCCACTCGAGGGCGTCGTGCTCGACTCGGTTTTCGAGACAAGGAATCATGCATCTGCCCCTCGATGATGTACACACCAAATACCCGGTGTTTATGCGCCAACATTACGTGACTACACTTCTATGGAGTAATAATACTACCCCTTTCATGTCTTTTTTGTTTTTTTGTTTCTTTTCCTCCTTCCAACCGGCTAGCAAAGGCATCCTCGGTGGCTGAATACCCTACCAATGGGTCTCTGCTTAACAAAATAACCGGGAGCGTCTGAGGCTACTTTGATAGTCTTCCGTGCCGCAGATTGAAAATGGCCTTTTAAAAAGCCGTGGTGTGCGAGTTTCCTAACCATGGTACAGATGCGGGTCACACATGTTTTCATCTCTCTTTTCTGACGTTTGTGATGCTTCACTATTATTGCTATTCGGGGGGAACATTAATCTAGCTATCCATTACATGCCACTCTCCAGACCATTCTTGTACGCACCCAGCGCCCGTTCCCGACACCCCCTGTGCTCAACAATTGGCTCCGGATATCCCGCCTTCTTCGCCTCGACCCCAGCTCCCCGAGCATAAGGCTCATGGATGGCATTTCCCTCGACATTGGCCAGCTCAGGCACCCACTTGCGAATATACTCACCGTCGCGGTCGAACCTCTCACTTTGCAGCAGCGGGTTGAATATGCGAAAGTAGGGTTGGGGATCTACCCCAACGCTCGCGCTGAACCCCCAGCCACCATTGTTGCTCGCGAAATCCCCATCGACTAGGTGCTCCATGAAATAACGCTCGCCCATGCGCCAGTCGATAAGCAGGTCCTTGGACAGGAACGATGCAACAATCATCCGGCACCGGTTGTGCATGTACCCCGTGCTATTGAGCTGGCGCATGGCCGCGTCGACAATGGGGAAGCCCGTGCGACCATCGCACCACGCGGAGAAGTGCTCCCTGTCGTAGGACCAGGCAATGTTCGAGTAGGCAGGCTTGTACGGCTTGTTCATACTGCAAGGGCAATCTGTCAGAAATCTAATGACGATGTCATTCCTGCGTTTTGCATGCAAGTACTTACCAGACATGAGGCCAGGCGACGAGGACGTGCCTGTAAAAGTCCCGCCAGGCCACTTCTCCGATCCAGTTGGCGATGCCATTTTTGCCGCCATTGAGCTTCTTGGTCGTGTTCCTGTCCCTCGCTGTGCGGATGCACGTCCTCGAGCTGACTGTCCCGCTGGCGAGATGCACTGACATGCACGACGTGCCGTCTGCCGAAGGAGTGTTTCGTGCGTCAGCATACTCCCCAATCTTCCTCTTACAGAACGTTTCCAGGCGTGCAAGTGCCTCGTGCTCCCCGGATGGCCAGAGGGAATGCATGCGCTTCTTCTGTTCGTCCGAGATGAAGGATTTGTCCTTGGGCGGTGCGGGTATCGTGCAGCCGAACAGCTTTGCGAAATCCTTGCGCGCACTCTTCGGATTTGCCACGGGGGGCTCACGCAGTTCTAGCAGGCCGAGGTTATCGTGCACGTGGGCCAGCCAGGCCCTGAACCAGGGCGAGTAGACGGCATACTGCTTCCCCGCGCCCGTGTGCAGGCTCCCCGGGGGCACCACGCACGTATCGTGCACCACCTCGAACGACTTTCCATTCTCGGACAGGTCGCGAACCATGTATGCTTCCCTGCGCAGCTCATCGACCTCGTACTCCATGTTGCAAAAGAGGTGATTGGCACCCCACTCGCCCATGAGCTCGAGCACGCGGTCAGGCACCTCGTTCCTCTTGTCCACCGTCTCCACGTACAGCGGGATGTCCAGATTTTCAACATCTCTCTGGAGGACAGCCAGCGACCGCAGCATAAAGTCCACTCGGGCTGGCGAGAGCAAGTGCGCCTCGAAGTCCTGGGGGCTGACAAGGTACATGCATACAAGCGGAACGCCAGCCTCCTGGGCCCGCCGGCTGGCCAGCGCGAGGGATGTATTGTCCGCGTGTCGCAGGTCCATCTTGAACCAGTGCACCATGGCCTTGTCTGGTTTGACGGCCTTCCGCTCTTTGGCCGTCTCCTCGAGCGCCGCTTGTAGCTCCTCAATCGGTCGGGGTAACTCCTGATCCGTGTAGGCCTGGGCGCGAGCATTGCTCATCTCAGGAGGGTAGTACTTGCGCAGGACGATTCCGTGCTCCTCTGCCTCCTCTGCAAGAGGATGATGCTGGTGCGAGGACGTACCACCGCCAATCTTCTTCGCCTTTTTAGTATTGTGGCCGTTGGGCGGGGAGGCTGACTTGCGTTTGGCGTGGGAGGGCATCGCTGTGAACCTGTGTATGTGAAATACTGCTGTTCGGCCAAAACAAAGATGACAAGTGGTGGTCAAACTGACGCAACCGGCAAATTAAAACTGATATATAGCGGAATACCTGGGAGGTGCGGCTACCAGGTGGCACGTTTACATAAATACAGCGATTTTCCAATAGCACGGCATAGAGTTCGATCTCCGTGTCGTCATCGAGTATCCTGGAGATCGCGAGACCTGGCGCTAGCGCGCGGGCGGCCTGTTCTCAATCTTGGAAAGACACATGCAAAACAGCGGGGGGTGCATTTCTGGAGAGCTGTAAAGGTGTCTTGTATGTGCGTACGCTATAACAATATCATTATGAGACGTTTACGAGATGTCTGTTCAGAAGAAACTCGTCTTAGACCAAGGGCACTGTGGTGTTGAATGATCCCTGGTCACGCTCGAACGTGACTTTAGACTGTAGAATTGACGGGTACAATATCATCCAAAGGCGGCGGTCGCCGAAAGGGAAAAGTATGCTCCCACGCACTCTGAGCCTGTATAATGAGTGCCTCCTGGTGTGCCCCTGCCGTAATCTGCATCCCAAACGGCCGGCCGTTGAAGTCCAAATATCCCAGCGGCAGCGAAGCCACAGGATACCCTGCCGTGCTTGGGACGCAGAACATAGGGCCATCGCCGGGACCGATGATGACGTCGACGTCGTTCTCTGCGAGAGCCTTGTCTATTCCGTTCTTGCCACATCGTTCTCGTGCGGACGATATGATGCTGCGGTACTCGTCGTCGGGCATGTGTGCGCTTAGTGCGCGGATCAAGGTGTCCTGGTTGTCGGCGCCTTTCAACAAACATCCCGCGTATTAGTGACTGCTATCCTGCGATCTCTCTCAAGACCTCGGAGAGAGAGAGAGAGAGAGAGAGAGAGAGAGAGAGGGAGAGGAATATTGGAAGGAAAGAGCCAAGCTGGAAGAAGCACCTACATGGCGGCAGCTCTTTCTCTGCATGGTCTTTGTTGAATTGGACGAGTTCCTCGAGGGTGCGCACCTTGCAGTCATCCACGCTGGCGAGGTACTCCTCTAGAAGTCCCTTGAAAGTCGAATCTGCGTGAGCACACAAGGTTAGCTTCGATGCAGGATATCCGCAAGTATATGTGGTTCATCCGGTTGCCAATACCAAATGCCGTCCAGACTTTCCTTGCTCCATCAACGGTCGCCTCTTTGGGGGATATAAGCTTGATGGGCTTGACGACCTTGGCAACAGTAGCCAGCTTCTTGTACGCTGCCCTCCATTCACGTTGCTAGCCCTCCCTCTCTGCTGTCAATGAACGGCCTTCTTGATATGCATCTTGTTTATTGTTGCGTGAACTCACCATCTGCTCCGATGCCTGAGGCTCAAACTTGACAAAGTCGCGCTGGAAAAGCCACTCGTCACTAGGCTCGATGACGCCGATACGGATATCACCCCACTTCCCCGTGACGGCGCCCTTGTATCCCTGCTCCGGAACTTCTGTCGCAGTCGGATCGACGAGGGCGTCTAGCAAGAGGGCCAAGTCGAGAACCGACTTTGCCATGGGCCCCGCCGAATCGGACTCGAGCGTGATGGGTATGATGCCCTGCTGCGGCACGATCTTGAGCGTGGGCCTGATCGTGTACAGGGCTGCCCGATCGCTAGGTGCGATGAGCGAGCCCATCGTGTCGGTACCGATGGCTAAGGGAGACAGGCCGGCGGAAACAGCCACAGCCGATCCACCGGAGGAGCCACCGGGACTCTGTGACGAAGCATGGATGAGTACCTAGGCCAAAGGAGAGGGAGGTGCCCGTCTTACGCTATGACCGCCGTTGGTATCGTCCATACGGAAACCGCCGCGGACATATGCTGACTGTGTCTGGCCACCAACGGCAGACCACCCGCAATTGGCGGAGTTGGACCTTGTCACATTGAAGTTGGCGTGAGCGGCCTCGGTTTCTGCTGCAGGCATACATGAGTGAATCGACATACCTGTAGAATGCCCATTCCTGGACAACATCGTGAGCGGCAGTCCCTTCAGGGGTGGTTCAGAACGGTTGGCTATGGAACTCAACTGCTAGATTCGCCTTGGCAAGAATGATGACACCCGCCGCGATGAGCTTCACCAGCTTAGCCAAGTCACTCTTCCCAGGAAACAGGGGACCAAACCTTGTCGACGATGGCGGCATTCTTGCGTGGTCTGGACCCTTCGAGTGCCAGACTACCGCATGTAGTGGGTAGGCCTAACTCGGGAACGGTGGCGATATTGTCCTAGGGGCTTGTCAGACCTTGGAGCTGACCGGTACTGCATAGAGTAAGCGGGATCGTACCTTGATGACAATAGGGATCCCGTGCAGCGGTCCGCGGAGGATCCCCCGAGTGCGCTCCTCGTCGAGCCTGGATGCCGTCTCGAGTACGAGATCCTCGGGCGCGGTGGCAATGACAGACTTCAAGTAGCCGTCATACTTGGAAATCCGATGCATATACAGCTTGACCAGGTCCTTGCTGCTGAAGTGGTCTCTACAGAGCCTATCCTGCAACTCGGAAGCTGTCGCCGTCAACGGGTTGATGCTGGACGCCATGTTTTCGCGAAGATCAAGAGCTCTAGAGGGTCGATGGAAATGTCCGACTTTGATCGTGAGTTGAGAAGAGAATATGGAGAGGAAGGGGAGCAACATGCGAAATGATATATATATAAGCGATTTTCCTGAAATGGGCAAAGACAGAGAAGGAACACTGATGGGAAATCAGCATCGATTGCGGTCGGCAATACCTCAAGGCTGCAAGATCACGATGACTCTTTTTGAGTCATATTACAGAGGCAAGGAAAAGAAAGGGTCTGCCTACGTACACCATGCAGCGACGTATTATACGGGTTTCGATGGATTACTATTACTGGTAACACCTTTATCTAAGTACCCTCTACTAACACTCCGCACATACGAGTGCGGAACAGGCAAAACTACACCGGAACTACTCTTTATGTGTGTAGCATCATCGGTACTAGTGCTTTCTTAGTGCAGCCGACTGATTGACGCGCTTTACTCGATACGTTCGAGTGCGTCGTTGACTGGATGCACGAGTAATATGTGTACCAGATTGACTTAGTATTAGTATAATAATACCTGAAAGCACGTAATGAGATGATGCCGTTCTTGGGACAAGTCAGGAGCAAAAGTCAGTAACAGGCACCATTCAAGACAACTCGTCCCCCTTTCTATGTCGTCTCATGCGCGTACTGCAACTGCAATATCCCTGGCCACTATCCCTCTAGCATATTCCATCTCAGCAAACAGCTGATTGGCACATTCCCGGCTATCCTCATCCTCGTAATGTCCCTGCATATGCGCAGCAGCTTCCGGCGGCGACGCCTGCTTGGACCGTTGCTTGAAGGCTGGTCGGGAACCGGCTCGATGAAATGCCCTTCCGTATTTCAAGGCAAATTCGATATTCTCCTCCCTGTACTCCCGTTAGCGGCGTGTGGCGGGACGCACAGTCGAGGTAGGACAAGCGGCGTGCACGTGTACTTACGCCATCTCCTCAAACTCGTTGGCGAAGCGAAGAAGAAGCGACTGGTAGGCAAGCTTCTTGGGCTCGTGCATATAACGGGCATTCTTCCAGTGCCCCTCGAGAACAAAGCGGCGGATCGCACTTTATATGTCTAGTCAGCAGCGGGAGCCAGGCACTAATACGGGGTGGGACTAGACGTACTCTTCGCCGATGACCCTCTCCTGGGTAGACGTGTTGGACCGGTTAGGGAGTGCGATGTGTAGAGCATGTGCCTTCCGAAGATGGCGATAAAACTGATACGATGTGAGCACTATGCAGATAGACAGCGAATGTGGTTGTTGCCGGTATCAGTGTCTTATACCTACAGATGTTGTTGACTGAAACGACCGACCGCACATCCTATTCGAAGCATCCATGGGAGTGTCACATCTAAACAGCTCAGCATTTAGAATTAGAAGATGAGAAATAAAATAAATGAAATCAGATGAATGAAATAAAGGCAGGATATTGTGTTACCGTACTCACATCAACGTATTGATTCGTGATATACGAAGAGAGGAAGACCGTTGCGTTAGAAACGGTCCATGATGGTAACCATGTTCCGAAGGGTTCGTGACCGATAGTACATGGTCACCCAAGAAGTCGCCCAACGCCATGTCCGGCTTGTTTAGAATCCAAACAGATGGCTCTTACGGGTGAAGATTGATTTCAATGCCAAGTTCTTATCCGCCATGTGCTAGGATGCACTTCATCCAACTACATTTTCCTTCTCATCTACCCTTCGTTGGGCAACTGCTGTCAAGATGGCGGTAAGGCTCGTAGGGCAACAATCACGTGAATGCTTAGTAGGCGAGTTGGTCGGTGGCATATGCCGTTTTGTTTATTGCTTGAGATATTTGGTGCATATTAAAACACCCGGTTGGCACATGCAAAAATGCGTTTAGTTCATGCCTCTCTCTCTCTCTCGTTCTCTGTCCCTCTCTCCCTGTTTATAGATAACTCCAATACTCTTACTATGTGATCAATATTACCGCGTACATCGAGTATATCATATACCTTGAATTTTCCATGATTACCACCCCTCTCTATCTGGGATATTGAGCTGAGAAACAATGGTGATGGTAATGATACCTGTAGACCCGCAGCTCCTGAATAAACTGAATCTCCGCTGGATTTCCAATCTGACATCACTGTTGCCTCGGAGCGCTTGGCTGTGCCTGGCTGCTGCCTGCGAAGATCGAACTATCACCCAACGCCTCGCTCACGCCCATAGCTCAATGCCAAACATCAGCTCAGCCACCACTTTTCATCCATAGGACTCTTGCAGTCATTCAATATCGCTCTTCTCTCACCATAGTTTCATCCCCCCCCAAACCTGCTCGTGGTATCGACCTGGAATGTTCTGTTCCCGGCGGGCACTCTATGGAATGCGGCGATGATCTCTCAGGCCTCGGTGCACACGTCATCTCTCGCTCATCAAAGCCATGTCATCCCAACCGGCATGGCGGCCGCTGCCGCTGCCTCCCTCGACCGAGCTACCAGATCTCCTCATCTCCATCTCGACAGGAGCCTCCGACTACACCATACGCATCACGGACATGGCCAACACGTGGGTGGAGAGCCTCGAGCGCAAGGCCATCTGCATGAGAGCATGGGGAGAGAACACCACCATCGACCCGAGCGACACGCCGGAGAACATGACCATCTTCCTCTCTGCCGTACGCTCAGCTCTGGACCCGACCTACGACGGCCACGACAAGACGTCGCTGAGCCTGTCATCAGCCTCACCGACGGATGCGGGGGAGGGCGGACTCACACTTCGATGCACCTGCGACATCCCCGGGCTGAAGCCTCTTGAGTGGCCGATACATCTGAGGAAGGCCGCGTCCTCGGCCACCGCCACGTCTCTCGTCCTTCCCCTGGTTCACGCTCAGTACAGCCGAGCGAGGGAGGTGGAGTCTCTCGCCGAGATGCTGCGTGACAAGGATCGTGTCATCGGAAAACTCGTCGACAAGCTGGAGGCTAGCGGGATGGGAGTCGAACATGTCTTCAACCCACTTTCGGGGAACAGGAAAGTCAGCCGATCCGTCGCCGAGGCGAGAGTCAAGGGTCTCGCACCCTTTGATAGGAGTCAGTGGCAGGGAGCTATGGACCGAGAGACAGGCCCCGACAGCACGGGAGCCTTGCTAGGTGACGTTTTCGGTCCTTCCCGGAAAGTACCAGGGTGTGATTGTTCGGGAGGTGAGGGGTTACAGAGACTGGACAGATGGTGGCTTGACCTGCACCAGACCCTGAAGATTCCTCGCGGTACTGAGCCGTCTCAGCCTTCTCAAAAGTCAGCCAAGGCTAGAGATGAGACGTCCGACCCCCCTGTCGAGGAGGACGACGATGACTTTCAGATCCAGGAGACACCGCCGCATCTCAGAGCTTCAGAAAAACAACAGGACCACGCAGCCGATGACATGCCCACGGAGAGCGATGATGATGATGAGCCGTCTCCTGCGCCGCCACCCAAGCGGGAGTACGAAGTGCCTGAGCAGAGTGCCTCTCCCACCAGACGCATCGGCGGCGTCGGCGCCATGGGCAGCAGAAAAGAAACTCGCAGAGAGCGCTTGGAACCTCCCGCACAGAGGGATGAGCCAGATTCCCCTGCCATCACATACGCCGGCACTATAGGGACCAAGGAGGAGACTGTCGAGGAGGAAGAAGCCCCTGCGACGAAAGAGAGAGCCCAAGATCCGGATGGATCCGACACTGCCTCGGACGTGGGCGAGGAGCAAGGGGATGAGACAGCCTCGGAGGTATCGGAGTCTCCAGCACCAAATCCACCTCGTCCAGTGCCCGCAACGTCCCAGCATGGGAGGCTGGGTCGCATAGGTGGCGAGCGAGGCTCGTCCCCCCCGCCCAAGTCAAGAGATGGCTATCCTGCGCAGGGCCGCTCCCCAGAGAGCGTCGCTCATCGGCCACGCAAGCTGGGCATTATAGGTCAAGGAAAGACAAGAGAGAAGGAGGAGGAGGCAGAGGATGGAGAACAACGCGGAAGGTCCACCCGGAAGGGGGAGATCAGGTACGAACCGAGAGAAACGTCGACGGAACGTGCAGACAGGAGGCGGGAGGAGCTCAAGCGTGAACTTGAACGGAAGGCCGCAGCAGGCCCTTCCAAAAAGAAGAGGAAGTTCTGATTGGGAAGATGTTCTGACGATCAGCTGCGTTTGCGTCCGAACTCGTCGCTCCGCACAACCCCCCCTCCCCATCTTTCTTTAAATCTTTGTTCCCCCCCAATCATCTCCTGTATTCCGCATCTAAGAGCACGGTCCCCCGCATACACTAACGACGCCATCCCCGTCTGATATTGGTCGAGGTCCGACCTAGCCTGTTCTTGGAAACGAAAGATACAGGAGCGTACGGTGCTCACTCATAACGTCCTGCAACGAGGCAACTGCATGTACTGGCTCTGACTCGGCGTGGCGTGGTGGTCGTGTAAGATCTGGCCTTGGTATCTCGGGGGATGTCCGTGTCGCAGATGTGGAAAAAATAACGGGACAGACAGATGCTATGTAACGATACTACCTGTACATGATGACCAATTCCGTTTACTGTAGGAGAGAATCTCCCTGAAGATTATATGAAGTTTCCTGACTCTCTCTCTTCTGTCACTGCCATCGCGATTTGTCCTGTTTGTCCTTGTCGCGTCATGCCACGAACGAAAGCATCCTACCTAGATCGACGCGCCCCCCCCCCCCTTTCTCCTCCCCCTGGCTAATACTTTTCAGGGAATCGCCCCGTCCCCATTCGTTCCTGGGAGCAAGAGAAGCTTGGACGTAGAGCATGCACGCCTCCATGTGATGTGTAGAAAATAGGGGAGAGTAAGTGGCTTGGGAGAACAACGTTGAGAGGGTTACAGGAATGTGCTTGTGTGGACACGAAGTTCTCCATCCCCCTTCCTCTCGCACCGCGCAAATAAGGGGTCTATCAGAGAGAGAGAGAGGAAGGAGAAGAAGAAAGCGAGAGGTCTCGATCTACGCCACGGAGATTTCCTATTCCGAACGGGCGCATCAGCAATGCGACACGCCACCCCGGGCGTGGGAAGTGTGCTCCAACAGGCCGACAGAGTATAACGCATGTGCAGCTCAGATTTTTTTTTTTTCTTTTAACCTCCCACTGTTTTTTTTATTATCTTGATATTTAACGTTAATCTTCTTGATTTTTCATCTCTAGCTCTTCGAATGCAATGCACGCACCAGGCGTGCAAGAGTAGACCGCAATGCACACGGAAGCCTTTGCGGGGCGAGGGCTGGGGGGTTCAACATGATATCAAACATGGCTCCTCTCTTTCCACTCCCTTTCCTGAGCAGTGGGTGTATCATGTATCATATCGGGGGACCGACGAGTCGGAGCTGAAGCCGGACTCTTGAGCGCTAAATCATACACTTGCGTGTGCTTGATAGTAGGGCTGGAGCTGTCCCTTTGGTGTCCTGATCTCTACTTACTTACCTCTCTCGCAATACTCGGGGGATATGTGCGATATGCGCGAGGTAATGAAGCAAACGCCATGCAGCAAGTTCCTCCCGGCCCTTGTTCTCCTCTCCTCTCCCTATACATTGTCCACGGTATCCAAGGTAGTCACTACTCTTCTTCCCCGGCTTTTCAGCTGTTTCGTATCCTTCTTTAGACTGCAGCCACCAGACACACACACACACACACACACACACACACACACACACACATACATACATACACACACACATATATATACATACATATATATATATATATATATAATATACGACGATCGATAAAAAGATGGGTGTCCTCACGTAGCATTCGGTTCAACGTACGTACGCAGGTTCCGTGGAGGAACAGGGAGAAATAGCACGTAGGGCATATACACCACCCACGAGGAGAGGGAGAGGGGACTCCCGTACAGAGAGAACCGATATCCGAGCAGGTCACATTAGATGCTGCGGGTATGGTAGGATTTGCAATTTACAATTACGACGCACATCATCAAGCGTAATCAAAAGAACGTCACGGGGAGGGAAGTATAAGGGCAGAGTGATATATACAATACGGAGTACAAGGGGGTTAAGATTAAGATAATAATATATAATATATAGAAAAGGGGGGGGTTGGTGTGAGCGCCCAATGTAGGCGTGTCCGGTGATCTCCTCACCCCCTTCAACCCCCCTCTCAACTCGGCTCTCAACTCGAATGCTCAAATGCTCCCATCCTCCTGGCCAAAAGCAGTATCGGTATATGGGTATGTTATCAGATGTGCAAGGTAGCAGACTAGGCAGGATGGTTGATTGGGGGGTCGGTCGTACCAGCTACCGGCCACCTGGGTATTCCCAGTACGCACATCTTACATCTCAAACCCAGCCTTACCCAGACCTTTTCTTTCTTTTTTCCATTTCCCCCGGGGATGACCGTTGGTGCATGATCAACGTATCATATACGTGACAATCAACCACAACTGGATAGTGGAGTAATACTATTAGGTCTCCACCTCGCCATGAGCAAGTCAGGATAGAGGATCTTGTGAATCATGGACACGAGGATACTCTGGATATCATCCATCCACACAGCTCGTATCCTTAGCCATCAAGACGGGCAGGGGAGGGAGGGAGATACGTAGATGAGCGGTGTCACTCGGCTTCGGGAGGGGCCAAGTAGGAAGTCACCCGGGCGACATCGTATGCGCGGTAGCTTTTGTGCTGTCGTAGCATTGAAGCCCAAAGGGAGGGGAAGGGGAGGCGAGGGAAACGACGATGAGGCAAGCAGAGCCAATGGAGGGAGAGATGGAAAGATGGATATATATTAGGCAGAATGTTGGAGACATTAGACGACACTCTTACGGCTCTGAACATATTAACGTCAGTCTGATATAGGTCACCGACCTTCACCTCGTACTTCCTCGAATCCACCGTGGAAGGATGAATACATGTGCAAGCCTCTATGCGTCGACTCTTTCAGTCTCGATGCAGTAGCTATGGAGGATGAGAAAAAGGGGGGGGGGGGGGGGGGCTGGCCAAGAGACGATTTACGCAATGTAACACGACATTCGCAATACAAACGATAGCTTAACGGCTACTAATAAAAAAGGGAAAGGCCTTGTTTTCCCTCTCATCTCCTCGAAACCTCCTCTCGCTCTCGCTCTCTCGCCCTCTCGCCCTCTCGCTCTCTCTCTCTTTCACTCATAGGGCGTGTGTGGATGTCCCACGTGGACCCAGAAGGCCGGATATGAGGTTTCCATCACACACCCATACAGCCGCATCTGACCCAAAATGGAAGAGGGAAAGGGAAAAAAAAGAAAGGAAAGAGGGAGGGAATGTCTCATCCCTAGGACCCCGAGAATTGCCAGAGACAACGGCTTCCACAGGACTAGTAGCTAGTTCAACCACCTAGCTTCGGCTCTTGAAGACATGAGAATTGCCGGCCGATTTCTCTCTCTCTATCTCTCTCTTCTCTCTCTTTATCCTGCAATGTAGTCATTTCGAACAATGGAAAGAGAAGAGGAGAAGGAGAAGGGGAGAGAGAGAGAGAGAGAGAGAGAGAGACAAGATGGTCGGCATCGAGGAAATACGAGTACTACATTATCAGCCTTACTCTTTCATCCCTCACTCAGTAATGCTCATTATTATATTATAGACAACCTTCATATCTTCCTGGTTCATCCTGATGTCGGGAATAATACATGCACGCAGCAAGAGAGATCTACCCCCTAGATACGTTGACAAGGGTTCCTCCACCTGCCTGCCTACTCCTCCTCTCCCCTTCCTCGATGCAGTGATGATGATTGATACGAAGCTCGTGGTGGAAAATCCCGGTAATGATTCCTACGTAGTCGGCGACCTCGATGGACATGTACCTGTACCTCGGGTGTATGGATGATGGATGGGGCGTCACCGTCGATGAATGATGCGCGTCGCCTTACCATTCATAAAATTCATCACCTCTCCACTCACACACATACACATGATGATAACAATGTCCGGATGGAAATAAAAAGAAGAAAGAATAAATGGTCCCCGGCCCCGCACCCGCACCCGCACCCGCACCCGCCGCACATGCTGTCAACCCGACCTTTCTATGTTCCAACCGGGACAGGAGACACATGCATCCGGTAGGCTGGAAACCAATTGCGACCGCGACCTTGATTTCCTATTAGGTCAACTCGCTGGAAGGCTTGGGAAAGAAGAGGGAGGAGGGTTGGGGGTTGAGGGTTGGAGGGGAAGAGCTGCTGTGCATCCCATCATATGGTAATAATATCATAATAGCATGTCTGAAGATGGTAATACTTGCCGTCAGGCTATCCCATATTCGAATGCCAAGCTTCATCTGGTAGCTGAAAGGAAATGAAAGAAGGGATGAGTGAGCGACGCAGACCATGATACAGATTAGATGCTCCTGATCCGTACGACGTACATGTCCTGTGATCATTCCGGCACCTTTTCTTCTTTTTCTTTTTCTTCCATGTTTCCCACATGGACGTCAAGACCATGTCGAGAATTGAAGAGAGAGAGAGAGAGAGAGGGAGCTTGTTCATCATCGGGGTTTGAAGAAATAGCAAGAAACCTAGTATGAAAACAGAGTTGCAAAAGAGGATAGGATCGCCGCACATAGTCCGAGTCGTGGATATTAGAAACATGCTCGATTAGAACTGATTGAAGAAGGCGAAGAGCCCCATTCCTTCATTGTGAGTAAGAGAATACCCTCAGGATCCCGAATCAAGGCCACGTAAGATCAAACGCCAGAGAAGGGGAAAAGCACGACCGCAGTCCGAAGCCAATAGTGATACGCAGAGTCTCTTGTCTATCAAAACCAATCACCAGCCAACAACCAACGAGGAAAGAAGAAAAACATTACATCAATGGAAATCAGCAACCAGATATCAAGAGCAAACCATGTGCAATTCGATGACCAGTTTCCTCGGGGTGGGGGGGGGGGGGGGGGGGGGGGAGGGAGGGTTTTTTTTTGGTTTTTATGTCTTGTTCTTCTTTTTCTTTTCCCACAATTCCCTGCCCTCCTTCAGATGCGTATTATCCCCATCCTCATCAAGCATAGAGTGTGTGTTATTGCACTTTTAGTACTCTCAGATCCCAACCTTGCTCTTCTCCCTCTTTCTTCTGTCTCTTCCCTCTTTTTTTTTCTCGCACTCCTGCGCCGGCTTTCGTTTAGGTGACGGCATGGTCGACATGAATATCCGGGTAAGGTGGAACCTCCCAGGATGGGTAATAGTCATGTTGTTGGTGGCCGAGCTGGTAACCGTCATCTGTCAACTGCCAGTCGCGGTCGTTGTATAGGCTGCCTGGTTCCCCTGCAGTAATACCGGGTGCCCCGTACTGGTGGTCGAGGACTATTCCCGCAGGAGGGAGAGGTGGGCTCGCCGCCACCGTCGTCGTCTTCATGGCCATGGCGGTGTGCCAGGCAGCGGTTGCGCCCTCGCATAAGGGGGGATACTCCTTCTGAAAGGCTGAAGGCGACCCGGCGGCGGCGGCGGCGGCGGGCGCATCAGGATGCATGGATGGATGATATCCCTGACTGTCGTGACCACCACCATCATAGTAGACCTGGCCACAGTACTGTCCCTGCGTCGTCGGAATTCCTGCCACGGGGTGGTGCTGGTGTGGTACAGGTGGGTAGGCCGGCAAGGCCTCTGGAGGTCCTGGCGGTGAGGGGGGTGACATTGCGGCGGAGGAAGAGTAGGACGAGGACGAGAATGAGGGCATCATGGCCTCGCCCATGTGCGTCCACACCTGCATCTGGCTGCTTCGGCTGCTGCTGCTGCTGCTTCGGCTGCTGTCGCTTCTGCTGCTGCTGCTGCTGCCGCCGTCGCTATTCATGTACTCGTACGCCCCGTCTGCAGCCAATCTCGTCGTCGTCGCAGCCGCCGCCGCCGTGGGCGACAGTGCCCGGCGTGCGACCAAGTGGTGTCCGGGTATGGTGAGGGGGAGCGACAGGGGTGTCTGGACTGCTGCGGTATGACCGCGGCGGGTCGCCTTGCCGTCGGCTTTGGACACCCTTGTCGATCCGAACCTGCTGCACGTTCCATTTCCGTACATGCTCGTGGTGATGGCCGCCGTCGACGACGACGACGACGACAAGGACGATGACGAAGACGGCGACGCGTTATTGGCCGAAGCAAGCGGTCGGCTAATGCGCACGTCCTGCCTCCTCGTGCCGCTGCCGCTGCCGCTGCCATTTCTGCTGACGCTGAGGCTGACACCCACGCCGCCGACCCCACCTCCGCCGTTGCTCTTCTTGTTGCGGTAGCGAGTCGTGCTCTGGATCCCGTTGGCGATGGCCTCCTCTGTGAGCGCCCACGACGTGGTCCGCGTGGTCTCGGCGTTGGTGGGACCGTCCCCGGCCCCTTCCGCGGACTCGGGCGCTCCCTTCTTCTTGAAGCCCTGCAGAGGTCATCGTCCCACACATGTCAGCATCTCCATCTGCGCCGCCCTACATCGCCCCAGGTGGGACTTGGAAGCTGAGGGAGGGAGAGGGGAGAGAAGGGCTTACGGCGTTCATGCTCAGGTTGTGCCTGATGCTGTTCATCCACCCGCGCTCCCCGGGCTTGCACTTGCTGGTGTTCTTCTGGAACCAGCTGTAGAGCTCCTGGAGGGACATGCAGTGGTCCTCCTTCTCCATAAGAGCTCGGTGGATGTACTGGGCGTAGGGCGTGTGCTGCTCCGGCTGCTGCTGCCGCCGCTGACTGTGGCTCGTCTCGCCGGCTTCGTAATGCCTCTCTGACGAGGTCCCGTCGAGGCAGCTAAGCTCCCCGGTCCCTCGAGTCTCCGGGCTGTCCGTGACGGTCCCATCCAAGGATTCAGAGGCCTCGCCAGCCGCCGGAGGCGATATCGACCCGTAGGATCCTCCCTTGTTGCCAGCCGGGCCGTTGCAGCCAAAGGAAATTCCACCGTCGTCGTGGGAGACGAGGGAGGTAGAGTGTCCATCACCGGCCCCAGGGCTCTTCAGGTAAAACTCCTCCCATGCCTCAGCCTTGTTGCATCCTGCGGATTCTTGGCCCTGAGACGGGGTGGCCGGAGTAGCCCATGCCTCCCCCTGGGCATCGACATCGCTGCAGTCTTGATCATCGGAGTATAGGATACTGTCTCTGCTGTTGCTGCTCTCCACGTCTCCAACCACCGCAGGTCGTGCGTTCCATGCAGGATGGCTCCGGGGCGGGCAGCCGTACATGAAGGGAGCATGTTCCGGGCCCTGGAAGTGCTGTGGGTAGGAATCTCCGTGGGATATCTGGGGAGCGGAGTGGCCGAAGGGATGCGAGGTGGCTGCCTCCCATCCTCGGTGCACCTGGGGCATCGAGAAGAACGTATCTATCTCCTCCATGGGCATGGGTGCCGTGAGAGACAAGTCCGCGTAGGCCTCGGGCCGCTCGTCCCTGCAGGTTGGCGGATGATCCATCTCGCCCATACAGCAGACGTACCAGGTTATTCCCTCGACACAGGGAGTTGGAGAGGAGGAACAGGTCGAGATGTGATGACTTGTTTGGATCTTTTCCTTGTTTTTTTTTTCGTGTGTGTGTGTGTGTGTGTGTTTTTTCTGGGGAAAATAAAACCCCCCCCGGGAGGTAGTCGAAGCGAAAGGTGAGAAAGGTGAAAACAAGTTTGCTGCGGGAAGGTTTAAGGGATTGATAGAGGAGAAGGAGGAAACAGATGTGTCTGGTCTATGACAAAGGACGAGACTTGGCCTGTATAATATGCCTAGGAAAAGTGCAAGTGAATGGGAAGAAGAGGGAAGTAAAGGTAGCCGATGGGTGGACGGGGCACCTTGTGTGATGTGACTGATTAAACCCTGGGTGTAGAGAGACAGAGAGAGAGAGAGAGAGAGAGAGAGAGAGAGAGAGAGAGAGACTGATAATCGTCCCACAAAGTTGTCAAGCAAGGTAAAAGGTATGTATACATGTATTCACGGACGGTTCAGAGTGCAGTAACTCATCAGTAGTAGTGGCGGTTACGGTACGTAGTAGCAGCATGTAGTAGTATTTCGAAATAACATGGATGGCACGAAGACGCCCGTCAACGGTGTTTCCGTCGTTGTTCTTGTTGATGTTGTTGCAAAGCCCTCTCTTGGTCGTTGCGCAACGCAAGGTAGACTGGCAAGCAGCACATTGCCCATGTACATGAGCTCTCACATCGGATGAGAAACTCAGGCAGGGATGTAGGAGATCTAGCACTTAGCTGGGAATGGACATTGACTACAGCTCACTTTTTTCTTTCTCTCTCGCCCGGGAATAGAGCGAGGAGGGGTGTGTGTGTGTGTGTGTGTGTGTGTGTGTGTGGAAGACGTGGGGTGCCTACATACGAGTAGAGAAGAGAAGCGACCAGGGGGGGGGAATCGGGGTCAGGGTTGGGGATGGGGTTAGAAGGGGGCAACGGACATTAACTGCATGGCCATCTTGTCTAGCCTTACGCATGTAGGAGGCTCCCTTTCACCTTGAACTCACAATCCCTCTGCATTCCTTGACATGCGTTCCGTGATACGCATAGAAGCAAGAGAAGAATGGAAGGAAGGAATCGTGATGAGAGAAGCTTGCGATGCATGCGTACCAACTTGTTTCATGTAGATGCGTCTATTCAAGAGCATCACCATGAATGAATGCACCTCGCTCATCAATATGCACCTCTGTGTATACCTTCCACTTTCCTTCCTCCTCTCTCTCTCTCTCTCTCTCTCTCTCTCCCGAAACAGACGGCCTAGAACGCTGCTAGCAGTACGCCACAAGTCAATCCCCCATGCTACCGACTGGGCCTACTTCTGCTTCCTGCCGTTTACAAACCTCTAGGACGGAGCGAAGTAAGTGACGGGTGTCGTACAGGTGGTGTGTCTTGTAGCGATAGTGGCGTGCGCGTGTATGCAGTCACTCTCTCTGCCTGGCTGTCTGTGTCCATCGGTCTGATGGGGCTCAGACGAGATATGATATTCCTTCGTGCCAGGACAGGGGCATTTAGGGGGGGGGAGGGATATGACAGGTGGCAATACGCTCGATGGGCCCTTACTCTCACCCCTTTATATCCGCTTGCCTTGTGTGACGCTGCAGATCGCAAGAGTTTACATAACCGAAGAAGGGAAGGGGAAGGAGAATACTGAGCCAGCGACTGCCGAGTACACGTATGAAAAGATAACGAGAGCTGGTCAGGACGTATGCCGAGCTGAAGCATCCACTCGCTTCCTAGAGAAAGAGACGCGTATACACTACTCTTATGCAAGGTTACCAGATGTAGTTTCCCTTGCTCGCATACGACCGCTGGACTGCGGACGGATACCCAGGTTCGATGGGACGCAACCCCCTCCCCCTTTCTCTGGCACTTTTCCAGCTCCAGGTGTGCAGCTAAGCATAGCGTGGCAATACCAGTGGGAGTGTCTTTCTCGTCTGTGAGCAGATCGTCTGCAAAGATACTCCCAGAGACCGAGATTTACACGCCAGACCCCAGGTGTGTTGGAGCAATGATTGTGAGCTATGATAGGGGGCGGGCCGGGGAGGCCGGGCCGGGGGGAGTCTGGCCAGAGCCTAAGAGTCTGATCTATCATGTCCTTCTTCTATCCGCGGCGGACGACTCCGTCCACCGAGAATGTTTTCCTCTCCTTCTTTCGCCCCCCCCCTCTTCTTCCTACCAACAATATGCGAGCGATGCTAGATAGAGGCACATATCAGCAGAGCCGTCCGCATCAGTGCTATGCACGCCATGTATCTCTCTCTTCCAGAACATTCGTGACGTGAGGCAGGCATCAAACAGGTGTCACGGCCGTTCATACATGACTGTCCCTCTTATACGTGCCTTTCCATTGACTCCGGCTGCAGGCGAAGAGGCTGAAATCTAGATATCGGTACGTTGCTACTGCAGTCTTCCTTTTTGGTGGCTCGGACGTTACACGGGGGCGTCCGTGTGTATAATACATGGATCGTGGAGCGTTAGATACATTCGAGAGGAGTAGAAAGAGAGAGAGAGGGGGGGGGGGGGGGGGGGGGGGGCAGGGAAGAAATGATAGAAACAAGGTGTATGTATCCGAGATTAAACAGGGAGTGTGGATTTGCAAGGAGTCCGGTTCCAAGGAAAAGGGAAGGGGGCCGTCCGGGAAGGGGCGTGTACCATGATGCGAAGAGCAGAACAAAACAAAACAAAACAAAGGGTCAGGTCAGTAAGAGCGAGCTCTTGTGTAACACAAGCGATGGAAGGCCATCCAGTTTACCTGTAGGGGATGAGAGAGACGAGAGAGATGAGATAGAGAGAGAGAGAGGTCGTGGGAAAACAATAAGCGAGTCGCGCCCGGTCGAGGGGGACAAGACGAGACACTAGCAGTTGTTCGAAAAGACGATGGAAACGAACATGACGTTTCTCAATGTTCCTCTTGTTCACGTCTTTCTGTGTCGAGTTCTCAGACAACACGCACCATGAATCTGTATCCTACCTACTATGGGACTTTCCTGAGAGAATCGTTCGTCGCCGTCCACGCGTTGTCGTCCCTCAGCTTTTGTACACACAACCCACCACGGACCGTGCTCACAGACAGTGGGAGGAATGACGATCTCGAGATAGATTTACGTGTTTTATTATAATGTTTTCCTTGGGTATGCGTGGCGTACAAAATCTCCATGTTTGCCGCTGTAAACTAGCAGGAACAGGAGTGCCTTCGCCAAGGTAGGGGGAACCAGACGTCTCACGTACTGCTTCTACAAGGCCTCCTTTTCCGAGTAGTGTTATAAACCGTCCTATATAGTGGGTGATAGAGTCGAGGAGCATGCGGCTCCCACCGCCACTACCGCCGTTTACTTTCGGTAGAAGATCTGGAAGATGGTGAATCAGTCAGTCATCGATGATCTAGCAGTAAGGGGGCACAGTGTGCACGTGTGTGTGTATGTGTGTGTTGTGTGTTGTGTGTTGTGTGTTGTGTGTTGTGTGTTGTGTGTGTGTGTTGGGGGGAGGGGGGGAGGGGGGAGCTTACCTTTTTGAATTGGAAGTGTAGTTGCAGGATACCCTGTATGAGAGAACGGTCAGTGAGAAGCTTCTTTGTTGAGCAGGGTGTAGCCGAGATGTCAAGATCAACCATCCTCTGCTGGGCCGTCTGTGACACCCCGTTGGGGGGGGAGTGCAGCAGCAGCCATGTGCTACCATGTTGGGGGAGGAAGAGTCGAGAAGATATAAGAAAGAAACGCAAGAAAGGAATATGGATCATGGTCCGCGTGGGTAGAAGCATGGGAAAAGAAACGGTCCAGTGTGTGTGTGTATGGGTGTGTGTGTAAGCATACCTTGTCGAATGAGCTCTTAAACCCCCTCTCCCGCTTGGAACTGTAATCCCATTCACGGTCGACGATGCGAAAAGCAATATCCTCGTAGGGCGGACCGGCAATGAACCGGATGAGACAGGTATCCGTCTCACCGGCGGCAGCAAAGGACTCTCCCCTGCGTCGCCCGTGCTCGCGGATGATCTTAAAGGTAGGCGCCTTTGTCTTGTCGATGAGCTCCGGGTAGAAGATGTTGAAGCGGTAACCCTGAACCACCTTGGGTGGCGGGTTGCTGTAGTCGTAGTGCGTCTGGTTGTACTTGTTCCACTCGTAGCCCATCTGGACGCGGTTGAAGTACCTGGGCTTGCGGGGACGGTGCTGCTCGGCCCAGGCGGGGCGTCGGGCGCCGGGGACGGCCTCCTCAGCCGTGAAGACCTCCTCGTTCTCCGAAACACCACGCGCCGCCTCCCGGTGGTACAGGGCGTCTGTGGTCGCCAACTGCGACGAAGAGTCTCCTTGCCCGTCACCGCCCTCCTCCATCTGTGAGAAGCGAGCTGTCCCCGGGGGCGGGGGTTCATTGCGCGGACGGGCCGCTGCATCGCTGGGCTGTTTTGGCCCCTGCTCCTGCTTCTCCTGTTCCGGCTCCTGCTCCTGCTCCTGCTCCTGCTCCTTCTCCTTCTCCTGACCTTGGCTACCCGTCCGCGGAGCTGCAGCAGAGGCAGTGGGTGTCGCCGCAGCAGGTCTGGCGCCGCCGCCGGAACCAGAACCGCCTCTCTTCTCTAGCCGCTTCTGCCGCTCCTCGGCAATGGCGTCGTACACCTTTGCCAGCATGGCCTTGGCCTTCCAAACCGCCAGGCTCCTCAGCAGCTGCTCCCAGTAGTCGATGTCAATGTCCTCGTCGCTCCGCAGCTTGGCCTTGATCTGCCCCTCGAGCGCCTCGAGCTGGTCGTACGACTTGGGGGCCAGGATGCGGTCAATGTCGTCGGACACGCTGCTGACCACTCGCTCCTCGTTCTTGCTGCCCCTGCCCACGGGTTCCAGCTTGGCCCGCTGCGTCGCGCACAGCGCCTTCAGCGCCTTCCAGTAATCCCGGTTCCTGCCGTTGGTCTCGAGAACGTAGTACGACTCCATCTCGGCCTCCAGCTCCGCTAGCTCCGCCGCCGTCTGGACAAGGTCCTGCACCACCGATGAAGGAGCCGGGACGTCAATGTCCACGTCTGCCTCCTCGTCGTCCAGGACGTCACGCTCCTCGTCAATGTATCCCAGGTTGAAGGCTAGGTAGTCGATAGGCTTGGCACGCCCCTCCCGCACCCGTATTGCCGCCTTCTTCTTTGACTGTCGCAGCACAAACTTGTCCTCATCCGCGACGAATCGCCGCTCCTGCTCGTCTTGCGTCAAGTACCGTGGATCCTTGTTGTTTCTTCCGTTTCTTCTATTGTTGTTCCTGCTGCTCCCTCTGTCGTTTCTGCTATTCCCTCTGCTGCTGTGGTCGCTCAGCTGCCTCCCTCCTCCAGATGACCTGGTCGTGCCGTGATCTGGTCGCGCCGGCTTGGTCACGCGTCTGCTCGGGTCAAACTTGGCCGACGTCACGTCTCGCTTAGGTGGTGACTGCCACCCCTCAATCATCGCTCGCCGGGCCGGATCCATTATTTTCGTTATCGTGAGAAGAGGAGATGAAAGGAAAAAGAAGACCGCTGAGTTTTGATGTGTTTTGTATAGACAGCAAGCAACCTTTGTCTGCTGGTAGCTTCATGGGTGCGCCCAACTTTGGTACATTTACGTCACGTGCTATGGAGTCGTTGGTCTTACCCGGGACTGCGGAGCACCCATCTTCATTTTTGTGTCAATGGAACAATGCTCCAGCATTGTTCAAGTAAAACAATATTGAGATATCCAAGATGCAGAACATATAGTAGTATGTACATAAAAAGAATGACCCAGAAATTTGAAGAGGAAGGGTAAAAAAAAAAAAAACATGCGTGATAAGCAACTTAGACTCTATACTTGGCCTGATCGCGTCCAATCCAGCTGTTCCACGTGAAACCATGCCACTCACTCGTGTGTATATCCGTCAATGACTCCTTTATCATTCCATACCATCATAAAAATCATGCCCGCAGTATGTCTCACAGGGGATTTACTAATAGAAAAAAAAAGAGAAGAAGGGGAAGGAAGAGATGGAAAAGTGCTGTGGCCCGAAAGGAGAAAAAAAGTATCTGCAGACAATAGAGGTGAAATAAATGCATCTTCGAGAATAAGGAGAGAGAGAGAGGATAAGAGAAACGAAGCCCCTGTGTTGAACTGTCCTTAAACGGCTGCTGCTTCTGTCGGTGTCGACTGTTGTTGCTGCTGCTGACCCTGCTGATGATCTCGCTGCTGCTGCTGTTGGCGTCGGTGCTGAGCTTTGGCCAAGCCGCTGAGTTCCTGGACGGTTCTGGCCATGGTGATCCGGCTCTGGGGGTTTGGGGAGAGCATATCCTTGACGACTCGCTCGAGGGTGTCACGAGTATCCAGCGCCTCCTTGGCGTCGTGCACCTCGACGAGCCACGCGCGCATCTGGCTGGCGGCCGGTTGCCCGTTGCCATACTGCTTATGGGGCACATTGGCATTATGGATGGCGGCAATCTGCCAGTAGAGAGGCCGGGGATCATTCGGCCGGGCTCGGGTATCGGGCAGTCGAATCTTCCGCAGGACGTAGAGCATGGTGACGCCAAGTGCCCAGACGTCGGCCGGGGGGCCGCGCAGCTTCTGCCCGATGAACTCTGGTGGGAGATAGTAGGGAGTGCCACCGCCCAGTGGGGGCCTGGCGGTCTGTGTGGAGAGGCCAAAGTCGCAGAGGACGGCGCCGCGGGCGGGCGAGTAAAGGAGGTTGGCGGGCTTGATGTCGTTGTGCACCAGGTTGCGGCCGTGGAGGTAGCTCAGGGCATCCGATATGTCACACAGTATGCGCACGGCATCCTCGCGTCCTCCCTGGAACCAGCCACTCAACCTCCAGAGCGGAACGGCCGTCAGATCCCGCGCATCCACGTGTTCCATGTACAGCGAGAGATGGCGCGCGTCGCCACCGTAGTACTTGACAATAGACCCATGCTCCAGGCCATCCTGGGTCTGACTCTCACGCAGCCACATGTCGGCCTGTCGAATCACGCTGCGCTCATGCATGTATGGCTTGTCGCCGCCATTGGCCATCTGCGTCTTCAGGACTTTAACCGTGATGACGCTGTCAGGTACCTTGGAGTGTGATGCTGTGTACACAGCTGACTGTTGAGAAGCGGCGATGGGCTCGTGCTTGGTCAGCGTGTACTTGTCCAGCTCGCATACGCCAGTGACCGCCACAGTCTCATCCTTGTCCGCATCTAGAAGAGCGTGGCTGTTGGCCGGTACCAGCTCCCTAATGCGTCTTCCTCCTTCCCCTCCCTCCCCCCCCCCATCTCTTCCATTTGGCAGAGGGAAGACAAGCCGGTCGGGCAGGAACATGACGGCCCCATCGTCCAGCTTGGCATCATCATCCGGGCCCGATATACGGCGTTTGACTCTCTTATCGTCGTCAATATCGGCACTCCTGGCTCGTTTGACGCTGGCGTTTCCCGGACTCTGGTCCGCGCCCGTAATCCGCGGCGGGGAGGACCGGTGGTGGATGGCGATAGGTCGCTTTTCTAGGATCCGAAAGTCGTAGACAGGTGTATTGCGGACACGTATCCTCCAAGTTCCTGGCTTGAGGCTTCTTGCAAGGCCCGGGTTGACCTGTCTAGTCTCCTCTGGTGGAACGTCCAGGCAGGATAGATGGGGGGGTGCCCTCTCTAGCATGATGGGATCATGCGACTTGTTGACAAAGACAACCCTGTCGCTCTGAGGGTCATAGTAGAGCTCGCACCAGAGGAGAGGGCCCTGGGCACCCTTGATACTATCTCCAGGGATCCTGACGGAGAACTTGATGTCCTTGGATGTCTGCGTCACGGCCAAAACCTTGTGCTCGGGCTCTTTCGAGGACGCGACCTCTGCGCGGAGGACGAGCCACTGGCAGTTTCCATCTCCGTCAGTACTCACTGTCTGGGCGTTGTGGAGTTTGGTGAGTGGGCGGAGGAGGAGGCGGATGTTCTGGCTGTGGTGGTGTTCCTCCAGCTGGAGGTAGTCTAGGGGCACGACAAGCTCATCGTCTATGAGATGGCCGTGCTCGTGCTCACTATCGTGAGTGCGAGCACTCCCGCTGAGCCTCATGTCTATTTCGGATGGCGGGATGGGCTCCGTCTTCTCCTCCGTGGGCACCGAGGTCTCAGCTGCGAGCTCAGCCATGAGGGGCAAGGCCGCAGCGGCAACGGTACCCCGACTCCCCGTCTATGTGCGCAGGAATATGGACTGAGGCGCGAGGGCACACGAGAGGCTGGAGACTGCTGCTAGCGACCCACGATGACGAGTAACGGAGTGCGGCGTTGATGTGCGGTGTGAAGGGGCCGTGAATTGTCGTCAAGACGGTGGTAAGCCGGTATCACAGAGTGGCACGAGAGGTCAGCCCGATTAGCAGGGCAGGGTGTTTGATGAGAGGAACGGCGGAGCTCGTGACAGGTCACCAACTATTCACGAATAGCCGGGTTACGATGGTATGCTTATTGTATGACGTGCAAAGAAGAAAGGAGACTGACTGAAGAGAGAGAAAGGTGCCGTAAGATGCGTCAGCGTCGAGGACGGGGGAAGGAGCAAGTTGGGTTGGATGTATTGGTAGTTGGACAGTTGACAATGCAGGAACAGAAACAGCAACAAGAGGAGAAAAAAAAAAGGAAATAGGGCTATACAAATGATTGCGAACGTCAGATGTGTAGTGATCTGGGCGAGGTCTTGTCGCCGACAGGATATGACGAAACGAATGTTAAGACTTTCTGCTGGTTCGAGTCATCATCCGCCTCATCATGAGGAGAAGGAACGACGACGGACTAGGTAGCATGCACCACCAAGTACGAAACGTGTACTCTGGTTCTAGTGAGTCGGGTGTGCTGATACTCGAGCACGTACTATTGCGGACTAAGACGGGCAAGTATCGTACAGGGCAGAGTTGTTGGACAAATCCGAAGGCGCAGCAGGGCGACATATGCCAGCGTGGTACTTGGGCGCGTGCGGACTTGAATGCCGTCAGCAGAGGTACCTCTGTATCAGGTGCTGGAAGGCAGGTGAGCTGGACCAGACAGACAGAAGGAGGGTGTTGGGTGTACAGAATAATCTGTACCATAATAATATTGTCCCCGCACACAGAATATCGGACATAAGCACCGGGGCGGAGGGGCTTACGTGATGTAATATTGTCTGTTGATGTGATTGATAAAGGGGGTCGAGAGACAAGAATAGTCAAAGTTTTTTGGAGGACGAACACTCGGAGTGTACGAGTACAAAGACTCTTTTCGTAAGACTACACAGGATCCACGGAACGAACGATGTACGTCGTATGAGGAAATGAAAAGAAACCAGGACCCAGGGCTAGTACTTGTAGCTAGTATTACGAGAACTAGCAGAGTTGCGGAGAAGAAGGAGCGGGCCGTTGCTCCTGCCCCCGTTGGCTCCTAGTCGGCGGTTAATGAAGAGACTCGTCTGGCCTGTTTCTCGGTGAGATTGACTGCCACGGCGCCACAGCGCTACCAAGTGACAACGGCCACACTCCTCAACTTCTCAGCCACGTTGAGGCTGTGACGAGACAGCCGCCAAAGTAAAAGAGAGATGCTCTTACGCCCGACGCCGCATTATGCCGTAATACTAATATACCATAAGCCACCAACACGAGTGCAAATTGGAACAACAAGGATGTCCATGTCAAGAGGGGCAGTGAAAAAAAAAAGTAGAGTCGGTGATGCCGACTACGGATAATGTTATCACTATAGGTATTGCAAGGCATACACGCAACCTCCATCGTGCGTCTCATTCAAAACCGACCATTGTGGTTATGCCCCCTCATCAGTCTGATGAGCAGTCTGCCAAGAATCGTAGAGGCACGGAGTAGTGATGGAGCAGAAGGAGGGGGCTTGTGATGCAGAAGACGTGCTTTTTCTTGTTCCTTTACATACATGTACAGATTACATACAGATATGTTACGAGACGTGTACTCCGTATGGATGTGTGGTGGTGTGCAAAGTGTTGGAACAAACAGCTGAGTCATCGGCCGGAATAAGTTGTTCCGGCCCGATGGGCAGTAATCCCAACAATAATAAGGCCACTTCTACAGTCACAATTACCCTCATATATAGATATCATTATCATTATTAGAGAACAAGAGAATAACCCCGACTTCTACATCGATATGAGTGATATGTTTACTATTATTATCTAATCAATTCCACTAGATTATTCCTCTCCCGATCCGGTGGATTTGATTGGGTAAGGATATCAAACAGATCACATTTATATGTGAGGAATTCTGTGTGGCCTTCTCATGCGGCCTTCCCATTTCAGACTGAACCGAATCAGGAGAAAAAAGCCTTTCCACCGCCGATGCAATGCACAGTGATGCCTAGTGGGGACGATAAAAATGGACCTGGAAGGATTTTATTGGTATGTAAAAGTGGAACGTGACTCGAAATGCTGTCACAGCGCTGGAAGTGATTGGATTAGCAACACAAATCCTGTTGCAGGGTGCTGATGCTGACCCACCCACACAGAGAGGAAGTTACCAATCACCTCCTCTATAGGGCCGAGACCCACCGCCCGACGCACCTGCTGCATTCAGTCCTCCCCTCGTCTCCCACCCCTGCTACCTTGATCCCCCCCGACCATCTTTCCATGGCTTTGTCCTCACTCCCTTTTGTTATCCACGGTCCCAATCCCCTTTTCTGAGTCCCCATTCCTGACTCCATCACGACCAGTTTCTCACCTACACTTCAGTATATGCGAAAGTACTTTCCCCGTGCAGTCTAGCAAACTGCCCAACTCGTCCATCTCACCGAGCATAATCAACATCAACATGCCATCGAGTTTCGCCCTCACATAAATCCGGCCGTTCGTTGACAGACGTCTGCACTGCTGCTGCTTGGCGGACAGGCCGGATGCCCAACGGCCCTGCTTCTTCTCTCGGTTCTCACGACTCTCTCACCTGTTGCTTAATACGCAGACCATACGCTACACTCCCCTCCCCTTTCCACCTAGCACACCATGGAAGACGACCCGTGCTGGAGTTGGCCAGCCTGGAAATTTGGCTTAAAGAGGGGCGACCTTTTCACCTCTCTTCACGACCGCTACAACACCTTCACCTTTTCCCTCCAAGACCCCGAAGCCTTCCACGCCGACGTGTGCGAGGTTTCCCACGATGCCGAAACTATAGAAGAGTTCCATGGCCTGATGGCTGAACGTCGGCAGCAGCGTCTCCGGGAGCTTCACGAGTCTCTGGAATCGCTCGCCGTCGAGATCATCGCCAACCCCAAGCTTATGGATTCTGAACACTGGGACTACGCCGTTCAGCTCTTCCGCACCAAGTCGTTCGACTCCATCGTACGATACTTCGCCAGCTACCTTCCCCAACCAGATGGCCCGCCATCATGCGATGAGAACATGCATACCCGCACCCTATCAACCGACTCGACCGTCACAGATGCATCAAACGTTTCTGCCGCTAGCACTGCCGTCAGCAGCACCGCCCCACTCGATACACTCTTTCTCTCTGCTGCGAAATACACGTCGTTTTTAGATGAAGGCTTCGTGACGGAGGAGCCGGATACTCTCGACGACGACGTTGAGCCCACAGCCGGCGAGCCCCTATTCCCTCCTGAATCCAAGACGGCCAGCTCACCTCCGCGAACGGACGACGGTCAAGAATCGCGACTTCACTCGCACCCTCTCTCTCGTTCCATGTCCTTCTCAGGGTCCGAAACGGGTGGCTTCGGCCGCACCTTCGACCGCGCCGGTCTAGACGACGATGATACCTCATCTCAATCGGACAGTGTCGGCGCGACCGACTCGTCGGCGTCGGATTGCGGCGAGAGCCACTCCTCTCTTGACTCTCTGGATGATAAGAGGCAAGACACATTTGTCACTGCTGATGATGAAGATGATCTTGTCACTGCACAGTTCCCCGAAGATGCGTTTGACGCCTTCGATAACATGAACCACGTCGGCTCAGTCTACGAGACGACGGAAGAATCCCGTACGCCGACACCTCGACAGGAAGGCCTGTCGGAAGAAACGACGACGGCGGTATCGCCGTCTTCGTATATTGACTACAAGTCGATGTTCTACCGTAGACTCGTTTCACCACATCGATATACGTCGTATGTCAAATCACAGCGATCTGCCACCGGTGGCATGTCGCCGCCTCGCGAGGTGCGCAGGAGCCCTGACGAGGCAAACAGCAAAATCCAAAAAACGAGTCCAGATATCTTGCGGAAGAGATCAAGGGGAAAGATGAATTAGAGTGGACGAAAAAGAAACAAAGCAACTGGGAGAGACAAGCAAGAACAAAGCAGAAAATGGGCTTACCCGTGTATATATGCCAACACCACTTGTATCATCTACCAAGCCCCATGACAGCAATGACACTCACAAGAACAAAACCGCCCTAGCTACGCCTCATCTGCTCACCTCTTGTGCATATGACGTTCCCTTTTTTTTCCCCCCGAGAGGGGGGTTCTAGGGGGTTTACGGGGTCTCGATGACTACCATGACGATTATTTCGGTGCTAACAAAGTGATGGCTGCTACGAGCAAGGTTGATATCTATACATTTCATGTCACGTTTACCCGTCATCGACATGACGATCTCGTAGCCATGGTACTTGGTCGGCGTTGGCCGCGACTTGGGGACTGGTCAGGTGAGTTTGATGATGAGAAACGCGTTCACTTCCCAAGGGAATGATAGCCCACGTCCTTTCGTTTGTAATGTCATGATATGGATGCTTCCCAAAAAAAAAATACTAACCTCTGCCACCAATCTCATAAATGATTTTTTCTCTCGCTGCGGCACCCAAGCTTGTATTACTAAGCCGTCAGAGGCTGCTGCCACACTCACATCTGTAGATAACCTCATAGATTTCCTTTCCTTTCAATCAATCAAGCGCCAAGACACACACTTGTCGACCCAGGACGTACCGGTAGGCAGAGACCACTGCATCACGTCTACGGGCCATCGCGTGTTGTCACTAGCAGGAAGCACAATGCCTCGTCAACCGACAGCTCTTCAAGATCTGCCCTCTTTTACCTGACATTCTTCTGCCTTGCTTCGTGCTTCGTCCATCCTGACCCGTAATACTTTCCAGGAATCCCCTTGACTCCGCTCCTCCTCCTCTTCCTCCCCAATGAACGATTTCTCTCTCCTCGCCCATCAAATGCAATTCCGATACTAGTCCAGAGCCAACCAAGGCAGATCCGATACTCGGTATGGGCCACTCCTCATCCCCGACCGAGACTATTGATACTTATCGCTTTTCATGGTATGCAAAGAAGTACGCCATCTGAGGCAGCATCTCCTCTTCTTCTCCTCCAGATCAAGTGGACAGAGCTGCACGAGCCACCTATCGATGTGCTGGTGCGCACCTTGCTCTAGAGGTCTGATCTCGGCCAGCAAACACATCTTCTCAAGCTTACCGGGGGGGGGGGGGGGGGACTGCCCTGGTTTCTGAGGATGATGATGACGTAGAGATCAAGCATGCTGTGTATAAAGTTGCAGTCAGAGAATCATCGTTTGAGGGCCTGGTCGATATCTGACTAGAACAAAAAATCTTGTGCGCAGATGCTATCTAGCGAAACACGTCAACTCTACATTCGACGTCTTGCGTTTTGAAGCTCGAGCAGCTGTCAACTGAGATGGTTGGCTGTCTCCTGGGCCTTTCATCTTGGGTTCCCATCAAGAGCAACCTTTTTTTTTTTTTTTTTTTTTTAAAAAAAAAAAACTTGTTTTAGCTGTCTGGATTCGATCCTCCCGCCCGCAAGTGAACGTGTCCGGATGAGCTCGGACATGAGTTGTAACATGGACTCACAATATTTTAAAGACCGTGTCATATATCGGTAATCAAGTCAGAACTCGAGAGCGGGGCAATGGACTTTCCTGCCCATCTCGAGACGATCGAACTGCCTCTCTGCGCATATACCGACGGTCCGACGGATGAAACCTGGATGGCACTTGAGCATCTTGAAAAGAAGATCTCGAGTTCAATGTTACTTGGTCATCCCAAAACGAATGTAGAGACATTGATACCAACAAGATTGAATGATGAGTATCTGCTTTTGTTATTGAGCGCCCTGCAGTATGGTTACATCAGGTATTGGACGACGTGGAAGGACATCTAGATACAGAGAGTGTGGGATACATAGATATATATAATATATATATATATATATATATATTTACCACGCAGAATGTCAATGTATCGGGGATACTTCTGGGTTATATCAAAGTTGACGAAAGTCGCAGACATGGATTTTTCATTATCATCCATCGCAACAAGCTCTGCCGCAACGACATGAGTCCCCATGGGATCATGACCACGCCCAGAGCAGATATGCACGTTTACATCGCTCCACAGAATGTTTTCCTTTGCGCAGGTCTGTATTTGGCCGATCATGGACTCACCACCCATCTGGCTGGAAAATTCGCAAGGCTGGTTCTCGATGCCCTGCAGCAGATGCTGGATGCTGAGCTGATTCGTGACAAGATTGCACTCCTATCTGTCCTGTTCTCGTGGCAACGGTTATCTGGGCGGTCTTTGCCATGCCCTTCATCATGCCTGCCATGCCCCTTTCCCAAGTTTGCCTGCCTTCCTATCGCGTTCGGCCTCCCAGGTGCTTGGTACGTTGCAGTACCCTCGGCGGTGCTAGAGAATGACGCTTGTCTTGCTTCCTTACAAGTTCGCTCTTTCGAGGAGCTTTGGGGTCCACATACGTGATTACACGTCCATGGCCTTTTCTGCCCCATCATCCACATCACTGCCCTCCCGATGAAACAGAGCATTCTCAAGCGACGAGTAGACGAGGTCACTGTCGGACGACCTCCGATCCCCCTCGTTGGCAAGATCCCACTTGGAGCGGAGGAACCTCTCGAGGACGGGGTCGGACAAGCCCACGAATCTGAACTGCAGGTGGCTGCCGATATACCGGCGGAGCTCCATCTTAAGCTCAACAAGTGCCATGGTACCCGTGACATCGATGAAGGGAACCATTGTCATGTCGAGGACGACGTGACGAAGCCGGGCCAGGTCTGCACGTATCGGGGTGATGCCCTTGCGACGACGCAGCCGGGGGATGCGCTTCGTATCCGAGACATTCCAGGTGCGGTCTGGGCCGTAGGAAGACGACAGGCTCACGTCCGTGGTGGCTGTCGGTTCATAGCGCACCTTGATTGACTCGACGATGGAGCTCTTGAGTCTCTCGGCGTTGGGGAACAGAAGGTCTTCCGTAAAGCGGATGTAGTATGCCTCTGGCGGGACTCGGATGGCATTGCTGGCTGGTAGGGGGCCATTCACCCTCGCGCCTCCCTCGGACTCGGACTCGATGTTGGATAGCTGTACTGAGCGTGGGAAGGCCAGACGCAGGAGCGTGACGACGATGTTGAACCCGACTGCTGCGGCTAGACCGATCTCGGTAGACTCGAATAGGGTGACCCAGAAGCCTAGCTGGGAGGCGACAAAGTCGACGAATGACGTGCGGTAGTAGAGGTAGAATACGCGAGGAGGGGAGATCAAGTGGGCTACGGCCATGATCTATGTGTCTCCCATCGATCAGATGAAGAAAGAAACAAGTATTATGAGGGAGGGACGGAACATACGATTATTGCTGAAAGTGTGGCCTTTGGGATCCAATATAATGCCGGTGCCAGTTCATACAGAGTCAGGATTATGAAGCCTGCTGTGAAGAGGAAGTTGACGGGGCTCCGGACATTGCACTCTGAATTGACGGCAGTTCGGGACATTGCACCTCCAGCTGTGTCTTCGTGTGAGCGTCTCAATACTTCACGTACTTTTTTTTCTTTTTTTCTTCTCAAAAAAAAAAGGGGGGGGGGGGGGRGAAAGAGAAGAGAGAGAGAGAGATAAACTCAACTCGTCATGGCACCGAAGAAGCTGTTACATATATTCTCGACCCCGAGGAAGAACAGCTCCTGGCTCTTGTCAATTTTGTAGTTGTTGCGTAGTCCAAATGCCTTGCCGACGCCGAGATGCTCGACGCTCATCGCAATGAGGGGCGCAAAAGCACGTCCGGCCACCTTCTGTACGAGCTTCATGTCGTGGGTTCGAGGTGTCCACAGCCCTCTCGTCTCGATCTCTGTGACATCCCACCTGTAACTATCCTTGTCCCGCCGCCGATTGACGAGGTATGAAATGATCGTGTAGACGACGAGGACCACGACAGCACGACTGGTACACAGCAGCTTGAGGAGAAAGTGCCTGCCCCCCCAGCGCCTGCCCACATGCTCGAGGACGAGGAGCACGAAGATGCCGGTGAGCCCGATGGCCAGGGTGCGCGGCTTGATCCGGTCGAGGTTTCCCAGAATCTCGCGGATGATGGCGGCGGTACCGGAGTCGACATCCATGCCGATGAGGCTGCCGACCTGACCTAGGAGGATGACCATGGCGACGGCGGAGATCCAGCCAGACAGGACGGGGGCGGAGACAAAGTCGAGAAGGAAGCCGAGCTTCAGCAGTCCGATGGCCGTGGTGTACACGCCCACGATGAATGCGATGGCCGATGCTATGGCGGCTGCCTGATATCCCTCGCCGGACAGATCGCTCACAATCTCGGCCGTCATGAGACCCAGAATGGACGTGGGCCCGGTCGATAGTTCTGGATCGAGAGAGAGGCAGGGTCAGTCATACGGGAAGAGTGGGATGACGAGAAGGTCTTACATGCCCTTTGAGGTGCCGAGGAAGAAGTAGACGGCTGAAGGGATCCAGCAAGAGTACAGCCCGTGCTCGATGGGTATGGTGGCGATCTTGGCGTAGGCGAGACCCTGGGGGATGAACATGACTCCCAGCGTGATGCCGGCAACGGCGTCATGGACTATCCATCTCGGGTTGTAGTGGGGAAGCCACTGGACAACCGGGAGCTTCTCGGCCAGGTAGTCGGCCGTGGAAAGGGGGAGGCTTCGGGCTACAGGGCCAGCATATCTCCTCACCTTGTCGATGTTGGGGTCGGTCCTGTACGACTCCGCGATGCGTTGCTTGATTGCATGCAGGCGGTCCATCACTTGACGTTCTCGAACAGGGGAGAGAGAGGCTTGGGAAAGGGACGAGTGCAGAATGGAGCAGTGCAGAGTACGTCTGGGAAGTTGGAGCTGAGTCCTGGGAGAGAGGGGCCGGTTGATAGGTGACGGCTGTCTTAATATATCGTCGGCAGTGAATGAATACCGGTAGTCTGATGGGCTGGTCACGGAATTGGATCACGACCGATGCCGCCTCATCGACTTCGGCTCTATCAGCGAAGCCCAGATCTTGACAGTCGATCTGCCACAAAACCCAAGAGCAGGTTTTCCCCAAGCGTTCGAGACATAGGCGGCCTCGTGCCGTCCCCCTCATCCATCTATCCGCCCCATTGGCTCAGGGGCCCAAGTTTTCAAAGAAATGTAGTTTCCAGACGAAGCCCAGGTTGTCATACATAACGACAGGTTGCATCAACAGGATAGCCCACAAGTATACGGCCCATCACGATGAATAGAGGGGGGGTCGGAAGTTGTGATGAGATTCGTCCCGCTCTGATGATCCCGCGCCATCTCCTCCCGTCTTCACCGAGCATCTTGGTCTGCATGAAACTATCATTCTTCTCCCGTCTCGTTCAAAGTTCCCTGCAGGAGGATATCTGAGCTCAGGCTCTGGATAAGAGAAGATATTGTCACGTCTACATTCTGCAACGATTTTCCTTGTCGAATCAGGGAAACAGATAGCTCTCCGGTCCGAATCTTCCTGAATATATGATGAACCTTGAAGCTTCACCTCAGCTGACGAATCGAATTATACGTCTTGCCAAAGGATCGGCCAAAGAATTATAGCCCCCCCCCATTGACGGCTAGCCTCGACCGTTTCCGCCGAGAGCGTCGAGACCGGTACGGGAAGAGCAAGTGGTCGTAGACAGCTCTGTGGTTGCGAAAGGTATAAGACGCCAAGACCGAGTGGACGTGCCGTATCATCCGAACAGCAAGGAAGCTTACGAGTACATCCAGATGGGACCCTCATGAATAAGGAAGCCCGACTTTCAGAAAGGCGACGGATGATTCCGAATGGCAAGATGGAGGGTGATCTCGAGGGTTCCATTTCTGCACAATACCGAGAGTCGTCCGAATCTCTTCCCATCATCGAGGCCATCCATCTCCATCAGAGGGTCAAGTGGCATTCTTCTCATCAACGCTGACATCTCCTCAGGGAAGCTCACGCTTACCAGTTCAGGTAGTGGCTGCAGCGGAGCAGACGACAGCTGCATCTGCCGTCTACGCATACATGCGCCCTGATATGCAGGCCACGATGGTCTCCGCTCAGCGGTGATGCGGGGGAAGGGTTGAGAGGCATCCAGACGTGCTTGTTGGTTGGAGGGAGCCATTGATCTTCGACGAGTTCGTGGCCGGTATATCCGGGTGGTTCCCGCCCTTCCCTGGCCCCGTACAAGCCTTCCTTTGATTCCCATGATTTATCCCTCCTCTCCCCTATTTCTTGGCAACACCCATGTACCGTCTCTACGTGGGAACCACATCGCAGAAGATGAAAACAGGAAATACGAAGAAGGAAAAAAGAGGAAAGACATTTGGGGAATCTGATTGGTATATGCAGTCTGTAGTGTGATGGACTACTCTCGTGTGTACGGTGTGTGTCGATATTCGTAAGCGTGCCCCTCTGACAGGAAACCGCTTCTAACGATGGGAAGGCTCTGTACAGAGGCGGCTTGTGGCGAGAACCGGTGGCTTCAACCCCATGCGATGTCACTCGTGAATCCATCCGTATCGGCGAATCATCTGTGCTATATCAGCACCGAGTCTGGGATGATGTCGAAGCGTGACCAGACATGCGCCGGCTTAAAGACGAGGTGATGAGTACAGGTGTGCTGGAGAGCATGAGCAGCACGATATTACATTACCTACACTCTCTCTCACGATGGGATCTGAGCGTGTAGGCCTCGGCTATGACGAATCCTGACGGTATTCTGGGAGTCTGCATGCTACGATTGACTCATACTATATCGAAGTGTAGACCCAAACGAGACAGCTGCGCGAGAGTGCCTATAGATGTAGAAGCCCAGAGAAGAGCAAAAGGGCAGGGCCCTCCTCACTTGGTGATGTCATCCTTGTGGGCATCCTTGACCTTTTCCCAGAACCTATCTCCGTTCTCCTCATCGCCGGCAAACATGGTATCGACGACCATGCGCTTGGGCGACTCGCCCATCCACTGAAATAGAGAGAAGTCGCGAAACCGGTCACTTCGGAAGACCTCGAGCATCTCTACGGGCTCGCGGCCGATATTCTCGACAAAATGCCCCATGTTCTTGGGCACGATGCCGACATCACCGGGCCCGTAGTTGAAGGTGCGTGCCGTCCCCTCGGCGGCAAAGACGGTCACGCGCGCCCGGCCGCTGATGAAGAAGGACCACTCGTCGGCGAGGGGGTGCCAGTGCATCTCGCGCAGGGCGCCCGGTTCGATGACGGCGTGGGCGGCCGCCACGGTCTTGGAGACGGGGAAGTTGGCCGAGTCGGCGACGCGCACCTCCCCGCCCGAGGTCCTCCTGGGCTCCTGGTCCAGCAGGCGGTGGGCGAAGTCGTACCTGGACCGTCTGGCCTCCCTGCCCCGGGGCCGCTCCTCGTCGACGGTGCCGGGCTGGCTGCCCTGGAAGATGTACTTCTCGCCGGCGGGGAGGTGGTCGAACACCTCGGGCGCCAGGTGGAAGTTCTTGGCGATGACGGACCTGGGCGTGTGCGCGAGCCAGTCTGTCAGGACGAAGGTCGAGTCCTCGGAGAAGGCGCCGCTGTCGAAGACGAGGAGGAACTCGGTGCCGTTGTCCCCCAGGCCCTGCAGCGAGTGGGGCACCCCGCTGGGGAAGTACCACAGGTCCCCCTTCTTCAGGTCGTCGATGAAGTTGCCGCCCTCGTAGTCCAGGGCGGTGACGCGCACCTCGCCGTCCAGGACGTAGGCCCACTCGGCCTCCTTGTGCCAGTGGAGCTCGCGGATCGCCCCGGAGTCCAGGCGCATGTTGACGGCTGCTAGCTCCAGGCTCGTGGGCAGTTCACGGACCGTCGTCTGGCGGGTCCATCCACCTTCCTGCCGGTGTGTCAGACCTGCCGCCCTTCTGCCCATCTCTTCTTCTTCTTCATTTCCTATTCCTCCTCGTCCTCGTCTTGGGGGGGATAGCTCACCTCGATCCGGATGTGAGAGTCTGCAAAACTCCAGCGCATGTTGGCGATGTTCCCGTGGTCGGTGCTGGGCGGCCTGACGAGATCGGGATCCTGCCGGGAGCGGTCCGGGTTCCACGGACCGAGGACGGATGCTCCCAAGCCATTGCGCCAGGGCTTCGGGTCGAGATTCTCGGTTACGGGATCGACGGCCTCATCGTAGGGATCACGGTGACCGGGTGTGTAGGGCGTTCCCTCGTCCCGAGTCTTGGGAGAGCGCAGGTACCGGTCTGGCAGCTCCAGGCCGTTGAGGAGCCGCTGACGGGGGCTGTCCAGGTGGGGGAGGGCGGAGGTCAGGCCGATGCCGACGAGGAGGAGGGTTGTGCTGCTGCTCTGGAGCCTCATCTTGACGGATCGGGAAGGAATAAATCTCAAGCTCGGGGGTTGGATGGGGGGAAGGGGTTGGTGAGGTTGACGTAGGAAAGCTTCGGAATATTTGTAGGTACGGGAGAGAGAGAGTGAGGTGACGTAAACGCCGTGCAGAGACAGAGAGGATGAGGAGCAGACAATGTGCTCGCTCTCGTAGAGGCACCCATCGGCCAAGTCCCAGGTCGGTAAAAGTCTGACTATCCCTCACCCCCCCCCCGCCCGCTCGCGGCAAGTTCGCCCGATAGACAAGATGACCAAGTCTTGTCGTCGTTATTGATCTGGCTCATCTCTCATTGGATCTGCTACCCAGCCTCTGGCGGTCGTCGTCATCGGAGCTGCATTCTGCATGCTATCGACCATTACACGATGGGGTAGCAACATGGGTTGTACACGCATGCGGTACGGAGTAGGAGTGATATTATCATTAAATGATCATTAATACCGAACCAAGTCCGACAGGCAAAGGGGATCCTTCCTCGCAGCCGGTCATACATATGTGGAGGAATATCATCTCAAGCCACGATAATATGTATGCAGCTCTCCAAGACTGACTGTGATCAGGTATTGATACCTTTTCCTTTACTTGTTTCTGCACAAGGAAATAATCTATGAAAGAATAATGCATGCATGCATATGCATGTATAGTACTGTGCTGGAGTTGTTCAGCAGTGACTGCCAAGATAAAAGGAAAAGCGAGGCATCTTCTCGCTTTGCCTACTACGGATATCCTTGAATGTAATAAATGTAATATTCAATCCGGCGCATTCGACCGCCCACACCCCTCCCCCCTTTCCCCGCGGTAATAGCATGCATGGGCCCTCCCTTGTTCCCTTGTTTCTCTTGTCCCTTGCCTCCCCCGCATTTCTCATCAGTCGATCGGGTCCCCCCGCCATCCGACCCATTCCGTCGATGTTGGCCATCTCCCCAACCTGCATTACGTGTGATAATAATAAATCGGTAACCTGTACATGCATACGATATCTCATCATAGTAGTCATACTACTACGGACTGCTCACCATTGCTGCTGCTATGCTCAACGGCCATCTCTCCGTGGGGAACCATCACATCGGACATCCTGCACAGCCAAAACCCCAGCCGCTCTTCGATTAGAGAGATCCGAACCCATCCGGTCTGAGAGAGAGGATGGCCAGCACTCGCGACGGCATCGTCACCGACGAAGAGCAGCAGCCTCTTCTGCGACAGCACAGTCCTCCCGGCCGGACCGTCCTATCCAGGCTTGGCAGGTCGATGCACGCCGAGGTCGACCGCTCATGGGCAGATCTTGTCCTCCTGCTCTGCTATTTCGTCACAGGACTGCTCGACAGCTCATCCACGCAGGTCTGGGGGGCCTTCGTCTCGATGCAGACCGGTCCGTCCCGCTCCCCCTCCGTCCCCGACGGGACGCCGCCGCGCAGTATCGGCCCAGCTGACAGGAGAGGGGGGCGAGCCATGTAGGGAACTCGGTCTACGTGGGCCTGGGCCTGGCCTCGCTGGCCCACCCGCCGGCCAGCTCGCGCCTGTGGCGGTCGGGCGTGTCTCTCGTCTCGTTCTGCGCGGGCTCATTCATCTTCGCCCGCTTCCACCGGCACTTCTCGCCCAAGCGGCGCTGGGTCCTGTGCGCGTCTTTTGCGGCGCAGGCGCTCCTGACCACGGCGGCCGCGTCCGTCGTCGGCCGGACGTCGCCGGCCCAAGATCCGGACTCGACCGCCTGGAACGTGCTGCTCCCCATCGGCCTGGTGGCCTTCCAGAGCTGCGCGCAGGCCGTGACGAGCCGGGCGCTGCGGTACAACGCGCTCACGAGCGTGGTGCTGACCAGCATCTACTGCGACCTGTTCTCCGACAAGGACCTCCTCGCGCCCGTCAATGCCGAGAGGAACCGGAGGGCTGCCGCTCCCGTGCTGCTGATCGGGGGCGCCGTCGTGGGCGGGCTGCTCGCCCACAGTGCCGTCGGCATTGGGGGTGCGCTCTGGCTGGCGGCCCTGCTCAAGCTGCTCATGGTCGTCCTCTGGATATTCTGGCCTGCCGAGAAGGAGGAGTGAGGTGAGGCCCCCCTGAACGCTCACTCCCGATGGTCGGCTTCCCCTGCGAGGCGCCGGTGGGTGACGAGAGCTCGGCGGGCATGAACTTGTCACCAACATCCTTGTTCTCCTCAACTACGAGAGACCAGCCGAGGCCTTCTGTGATCGGGTATTGCATACCGCATGCCATATCATCAGCTCGTCAGCTACGCCGACATCGATCATCGACATGCACGTCGGACTCGGCGACGCCCCAGCTCTCGAGCTGCGCTGATCAGACTGTGTGATGATGGCTTGAATTCCTCATTCCTCCCTGCCAAATCGATCCAGGGAACCGGGTATCCCCCGGTCAAGGAGGAGCCCGAGATCAAGCTACGGGACTGGGACGGAGAAGCACACACCGAAGACGACGACTTTTACAGCCGAGACCGCACTGTACTGATATCACGGTCCAAAGTCTCTCGGGTACGAAGGCGAGGTGTGATGGCGAAGGGACCTAGCTACGTGGCCACCGACGAGGTCCCCTACCCAACCCTTTCGCCTCCGCCCCCCCCTTGGTCTGACGGAGCACCGATCATTGAATAGCGGAAAAAAGGTACCGGCATGGACATCGTTCCCGCACGAAACAGCACGAACAAACATGTTTTTTTTTTGGGGGGGGGGGCGATGGAGGGGAAGGTAATGGTACCACCCGGCGTGCGACACATAATGTATATCTGCTGAGTCATGCATCGGCTACACAGCGACCCGAGGTGAAGGGGGGGGGCAAGGGGAGGCGAATTACAGAGGCGAATTACACATGTACGAGCATCGGTAGTCCACGTTACACGTAATAATCGCTGCAAGCAGTTGAACAAGATGATTGGCTAGCGTCTGAGGCGTGGTGAGTGTCGAGAACAGGGGATATCCCAGACGGAGAGGATGAGATCAGATGTTTGGTGGCCATCGAGATGAGGGTCGGCGATCGCAGAGTCAGGATGACGGCGGCGACGATGTAGGCTGCACCGCACCGCACCGTATCGTATTCTGATCGGTGGGAAACAATCGTGTGGCCCGTCTGATTTCGTATCGGTAACCTGCGAGCCAATAAATATGATGCGAATACAGGCAGGGATGCTAGAATGAATATTCAATGCAACTGGCCTGTGTACGATCATGTCAAGGTGGAAAAAAAAAGAAGAAAAAAAGACTTATAAAGATGAAGGTGGAACTTCAAAAGGTCAGGTTTTTCTTCCGTTCTTTCCTGTTTCTCTTCATCGTTCTTTTCCCTCTTGTATCTAGGCATTTTATTACGTAATCTCGCACAGGAATTTTTTTTTTTTTTTGGGGGGGGGGGGGATATATATTTGAATGTAATGAAGGGTATTATTATTATATTTAAATATATATATGAATATATATACTTATATATACTTATTTTCCCATCTAACCTGTCCATCAATCATCTCTCCATGTTTTTTTTTTCTCTCTTCTCTTCTCTTCCCTTCTTTTCCATCATCTTTCGAGACAGCTTGGCTGATCAGAACATGATGTCTTGGAGGGGTCATGGTAAATACTGACTCCATCTATCAGTGATTGTCAATCCATCGAATGATAATTCACTCCCGTTCCCCTTCTCATGACCCAGACCAAGGCAACAGCCGGGCTGGAGGGCGGCGGTGCGCAGGGTCTTACCCCCCCCCCCCCCCCTCTCCCCCTCCATCTCGGGTCATGACGTCGTTGGTGGACGTCATAGGCGTAATCTGTTGAGAGAGTAAAGGTACAGGTATGTACACGGTATATGATTGACGACAGTGGCAGGGGTCAAACCATGGCAGGGTCATGGTGGTAATATTACTTTGGGCTCTACCTGGTAATAATGTATCGATATATACGAGGAGGCGACGGTAACAACCTTGTCAAATCTCCTCTGCCCGATGTCTGCCGTCGTACCTTGCAATGAGGAACACGGCGCGTACGGGTAATGATAATATTGACTGGTTCAGTTGATTTGGGGTGGAGGGCGGTAGGCGGCGCATATGTTTGATGGGAACTTTAAAAAAAAATTGTGCGAGGCGTCGGGAAACAGAGTTCATCGTCATTGACTGCAGAGGCAGCAGAGTAGCGATGCCGTGTAATGATGAATGATGATAGTACTGATTATTATCTTGCTTGAATTGCATGCAGGAGTTACGAGTACGGATGGTAGAAACCTCCCCGTTGACGGTGTCAAGCTTGCACGCTTCTCCACCGGGGGACTGCAGCTGGGAGGGATTGGGAGTGGCACCTTGGCCGTCATCAAGATCCGCCAGTCAGGCCTCAATTTCAGGGCGGACCTGGGGTTGATTGACCTATCGGTGCCCGTATTGATCCTGGACGGGACGTGGGCAGCAAAGTGTCGCTGCCGGTGATGATGGGAGTTCATGTCACCACGACACCAACCTGGAACCGGCCGTAGAGATGTGATTGTCTCTACTGATGATATACAGGTAGCAGCGATACCCAAGAACAGGTGTACCCGGAACGGATGCGCACCTGACACGTACCGGCTCTGTATTGTATCGATGATACCCTCCACCACGACACCACTGCAACTCTGCAGATCCCCTCTGCTTTACTCCTCTGTTTCACTATCAGACTAGTAGTTGCTGTACGTATCCGCCATCTTGGACAGCCTCTGACTTCATTCCCTCCTTCCCTGTCAGCTTCATCATACTCGTACAGGGACTTTGATGACTGTTGCTGCACTCGAGTACTCAGACTCTGGTTGTAATACCACCACCACCACTACTGCTGCTGCCGCCGCCGCCGCCGCCGCCGCCGCTGCTGCTGCTGCTGCTGTAATACGTACTATCCCTCACTGTATTACTCGTAAAGAAATCGTAGACTGCTGCTACGACCATCGACAAATACTCCGTAATACATACCACTGACGAGTCGATACATGATTGCATATCGACACCATTCTCACCATACCATCACCACGATTGTTATGAATTACTTTAGTATCCGTGATGCTCACCACGATTAGAGACCAACTCTTGACGGCTCAACTGACTGCGCGGGTGATAAAACAGATAAATAGCAGTCCCAGAGCCTGAGTCCCCGCCCCCCCACAACTTTCCATCTCTTCCCTTTCCTAAACCAGCCTAGGCCCCTGTCCACTTCCTTTTTCCAACTCGTCATCTCCTCTTTCAAACAACCATCACGACTTGTCACTACGTCCTCATCTTCTCCCCGTCTTCTCTCTCTCTCTCTCCCTCTCTCCTCTTCCTCCATCTCCTCCTCTCCTACTTCTGTCCCGTATCACTCTGCCATACTCTTCCATACTCCTAGACTACCCTCATCATCCCCTATCTGTCATCCCCCCCCTCACGCCATAGTCTCTCCTCCTACCCGGTAAAGATCCTAGCACTTGTGGTTTTTTTTTTCCACCACCTCTGATCCCTCTTCGACCCCGCATCGTCATAAGGGCCCTGACGCCATATTGCCGCGTCCTTTTCCCCCCCCCCTTCACTTTGGGACTTTTTCTCTCCTTCTTTTTCGGATTCCAGGGTCCACAGAGATAGAAGTCGTAAGAAAAGAAGAGGATTTTCCACTGCTCCATCCATCAGAAGAGCCGGATTCGTACCCTCTCTTCCCCTCCGTCTTTTCTTGCCTGTCCATTCTCCGTTTGTCATCCCCACACTCCAACCAACCAACGCCCGACTGCACCCTCTCGTCCGTCTCTCCCTCCCCTCACTCTTCGTGCCCCCTTCGTGCCCCCTTCGAGCCCGCCCGTCGGAGGCGTCCCTTGGGCAGACATGTCGACCATACAACAGCTCAAGAATTTCATCCGCCACGGTATGCCCTTCTGCTCTCTTCTTTCCCGCCTTGTCTCATGTCGCTTGCCCTGCTCGGCCTTACCCCTCTTCTCCCCTTTCCCCGGTCAGAGCTCCGGCAGGTCGCTCTTGACGACGACGCACGCCTGGCTCTTCTCCCACCATACGTAACCCTCCCTCTCCCCTACCTGCTGACTGACGACGAGAAAAACGGGCGCAGGCAAGCAAGCTCGTAATTTCAACGAAGAATCGTCGTCGTCTCCGAGAAAGGACGAGCAATCACTTCCTCAACCAAATGTCGACAGGGGAGTGCCGAGCGAACCCGTCCTCGCCCCCTCCGCCTCTGCTCCTGCCGCTGCCGCCCCTGCCGCTGCCGGCCACGGCCAGGCCCACGAAGCCTTCTCCGAAGCCCCCGGCGACGCACAGAACCGCGTAGCCCAAGCCGGTAACATCGCCGCCCACCATGCCGACCTAGCCCAGAAGGTGGCCAGCAGCAAGGCCGCCGCCGCCGCCGCCGCCGCCGCCGCCGACGAGGCTAACCTCGCCAGGCTCGTTGCCGAGGAGAACGCGAGCAAGAGCAGATTTCCCCGCTACCCGGGCTTGGAACGATGGGAGCTCACCGAAAAGATGGGCGACGGCGCCTTCAGCAATGTCTACCGCGCGAGGGATACCCGCGGCGACTACGGCAATGTCGCCATCAAGGTCGTTCGCAAGTACGAGATGAACAGTATGCAGGTGAGTGAAAGGCGAGGCCGAGCGCATCATTTCTTTTGGTTTTCACCTTGATATTCGTCCTCCTCAACTTCTCTTTTTCTTTCCTCTCCCCTCTCCTCACCCTTCTACACGTCTGTCCTCTCTCTGAGCATCATCTCCGTATCCACCATGATATACCTCTTTACCTCCCCACCTCGTGTACTTGGCTTTTGCGTCGCTTGAAGAGGGAGAAGGAAAAGCGTATGAGAACCGGAAGCCAACACCGGTTATTAGGGAAACAACCATCTACATCCGGAATTCAAAAAGGTTCCCAAAGCTGCCGAGGTGCGACAACACGAAACCCCAAGACTCCAAAACCCTCTTGAATGCACATCCCACCACAGAACGGGAAAAAAAAAAAGAAGAAGAAACGAGACAACATGGCTCCGAAATACCCCCCCCTTTCCCTTTCTTTCCGTCATATCCGCCCCAAGGGAGTGATATCATAGAGACAGTTGTATGCTAATTTCTGAAATGTGCTTCGCAGCGATCAAACATCCTGAAAGAGGTTCAGATCATGAGGCAGCTCGACCACCCCAACATTGTCAAACTCATTGAATTTTCCGAGTCGAAGCAGTACTACTACATCGTCCTCGAGCTGGCTATCGGCGGAGAGCTCTTCCACCAGATTGTCCATCTCACCTACTTCAGCGAGGAGCTGTCTCGACACGTCATCGTTCAGGTGGCAGAGGCACTCGAATACCTGCATGAAGAGAAGGGAATCGTGCATCGGTACGTCACCCCCGGGGCTGTCGTGCATTGCAGAGACACGAGGACACGTCCTCTCAGGCGTATCGTGCACCGCATATGGCGAACTGGAAGTGACTGACAGACTTGCTTCGCAGAGACATCAAGCCTGAGAATATCCTCTTCAACCCCATCCCCGTGGTGCAGGCCAAGGTACCCAAGCCCAAGCAGCCTGGGGATGAGGACAAGGTAGATGAGGGAGAGTTCATCCCCGGGAAGGGCGCCGGCGGTATCGGCCAGATCAAGATTGCCGACTTCGGTCTGTCCAAGATCGTCTGGGACAACCAGACCATGACGCCCTGCGGCACGGTCGGTTACACAGCCCCCGAGATCGTCAAGGACGAGCGCTACTCCAAGTCGGTCGACATGTGGGCCCTCGGCTGCGTCCTCTACACCCTCCTCTGCGGATTCCCCCCCTTCTACGACGAGAGCATCGAGGTGCTCACCGAAAAGGTGGCCAGGGGGTCCTACACTTTCCTCTCCCCCTGGTGGGACGACATCTCCAAGTCGGCCAAGGACCTGATCGCCCACCTCCTCACCGTCGACCCGGAGAAGCGCTTCACCATCAGGGAGTTCCTCGCCCACCCCTGGGTCAAGGGCGTCGAGCCCGAGGACGCGGCCCGGCAGCAAGCCGCCGCGGCGGCGCTGCAGCCCGAGAAGCCCCTGCGCGCCTTCGACTCGACCAAGTTCGAGGACGCCGGCAAGCGTTACGACTTCCGCTCCCCCGGCGCCGTCAACCTGCGCGAGGTGTTCGACGTCGGCTACGCCGTCCACCGCCAGGAAGAGGAGGCCAAGAGACGCCAGCAGACGGGCACCAAGACGGGCGTCGACAAGTTCCTCAACGCCCTCAACGAGGAAGACGAGGACGGGGGAGAAGACGACGACGTCATGGAGGTCGACCCGCAGAGCGCCGCTGCCGGCAAACAGCAGTCGGGAACTCAGGGCCTGGAGCAGAGCATGCGTGATGCCAACATCGGCGACCAGCAGCATAGGGGTCGTGAGAGGGAGAGGGCCTCCGACCAGCAGCGCGGATACGGCCAGCATTCGGCTACGGTGGCCAACGCGGCGCGCCAGCAGGTCCGCGATAAGAATCGTCGAAAGGGGCCTTTTGAGCTCAACCTTGACAATGCCACCCTCCTCGGAAAGCGGAACAAGAAGGTTCCCATCGGGGCGTAGTGGCCTCGTCGGGTTGGTGGATGCGAGCCAGCCTTGTCCGGCGGAGATGGCGCATGCCATCTTCCCTCTGCTCATTCTCTCCACCCTGCCTCTTCAGCTTCCCGCCCTCACAGCAAGGATGAATACACAGAGCGCTGCTGGATATGCGGGAGGGGGTAGTTTGGTGATGAGGACAGAACGGAGAAGGTCGGGATAATGATGAGATGGGGATAAAGACAAGGTCCCAGGTTACGAGTACAAGTACAAGTTATAAATGGTTATACCAATCGGCGCAAAGGGTAAACACTTTTTTTTTTATCTTTTGAAATTCTTTTTTTTTTGGCAATGGGCTTTCGTTGGTAATGGAATACGCGCGGGCTGGTCTTTTTTTTTTTTTTTGTTCAAGTCTCCATCGTCCTCTTCTATTCTTTTGTTATATTCCTTGCGATTGTCCTTTTCTTTTTTTTTCCAAATCTTTCATGGCTCTACCATAACATGTATTACATTGCTCTCACGAAGAAGATGCAGTGAGAGCTACTATTCTCGGTTATTCCTCTCCTCTCTTCTCTCCTGCTTCAGACTGTTGACGATTTGTGAAGTCTTTTTTTTTCTTCTTCTTTTTTTTTCCATCTGTAAAAAATTTGAAACGATGGTTTGCACTCCTTCTGCGAATGTTTGATCATCATGTAATGATAGTGGTTGTGAGTACAGATCTGTAGGAGTCGCGAGAAAATTGACGGACGAGGTGCCCCCCGCTATGCTGCGCTTTCCCGGCGCCGACTATTGCGCCGCTCTCGGGACTGCATTCTTGTAAAGTTGCCCGTCTGCGGCGACGGCGACGGCGACGGCGACGGGCATCAGTATCGACGTAGAGATTGATACTGTAAATAATGTTAATAATGATCTACTCTACATGTTCTTGACATCTCGTCTAGACCGGCGCTAGACGACTTTTGAGGTCCTATTGGTGGAGACTGCTTAACATGGAGGGGATGGGGGCACACGGCACGAGGGACTAAGAAGGTTATTAATAGTATTTTCTATTATAATATTATACGTATACACACACACACACACACACACACACACACACATAATATATATATAATATATATATATATATTATATTATATTATATTATACAGGGTGAATAGATAACACTACAGCCAAGTAGAGTCGCCTTTTGTTGATGAAATGTCAAGGAGAAAAAAGATTGGTAATGACGATTAGTATACGGAGCAGTTCAGTAGTAATCAAGAACCTGTGATGTATTCTTCCCCACGCAGCAATTTTCAATACTAGCATGAATTATTCAATCAATCAAATCATCCCCATGGCCGACTTCAATCATCCCCAGAATCAAGGTCATCCCGCTCCCCGAGAACGTCACCCGTCACGGCATGTGCGCATCGTCGCATCCACGCGTCCTCCAGCCTTCTCTGTCGGACTTCTCCCCGCTGTTGTGTGTGTGTGTGTGTGTCACGGCTCGTGAGCGACTGATTCCCCTTGGTCTACTACACCGTACATGGTTTCGAGGTCGAACGTCTAATAGGTATCGATGATATTACCTAGATGGAGAGTCGGGACATGGCTCTCAGCTTGTAATGTTCTCTGCCCCCCTTTGAAGAGGAAAAACGAACTCTGGGGTCGACATGCAGATATCGCTTTATTCTATAGCCTTCTCTTCTATATTATCCACACGTTTCACTTTATTCTTGAATAGTACATTACTCTTCAATTCTCTACCACAAACCGCCTATGCAGATCTAGCCACTCAACCTAAACGCCCACAATGTAAAAAAAAAAAAAAAAGAGAAGACAGGAGAAAAGTGGAAGTAACAGAGATATGAAGCCGTGGCCTTGAAGAATGACCGAGACCAGCCCAGTGAATTCTCCGTTCTTGAGATCCAACTTGACAATGTTAAAAGTTGGTGGAGATATTGAACGTTGGGGGCCGGGACGCGGGTGCCCTGACGGCGAGCTCAGATCTGCGGTTCGCCCTGGATGACCTCGCCGGCCGGTCAGTCCTGTCGCTGCGGACCGCGGCGCTCCGGGTCGACCTCTGCGATGCGGACCGACTGGGGCTGAGAGGAACGAGGCTGGGGATGCCCGTGTTGCGGTCCTCGGGCCGAGCAGTCTCGGGCACCGCGATGCCGGCGTCGCGGAACAGCGCTGCCACGTCCGGGAACGAGAGCATAAAGGGCATCCAGAAGGCCCGGGTCCGGATGTTCCTCGACGTGGCAGAGTCGAAGCGCATGCCTCGCCCGGCCATCCGGCCGAGGACCCAGCGCACATCGTCGGCCAGCCCACGCTGCTCGGGCCAGGGCATCGCGGCCAGGCCGGCCACATACTCCTGCGCGAGCTCGTCGGCCAGGACCGCCAGGCACATGACCCGAGCGGTAGCGTGCCCCTGCCTGAGGCTGTAGTCGTCAACGTTCAGGTCCGTGTACGTGAACTGGACAGTGCGGACCCTGTCGACGCCGCCGACGAGAACAAACAGGTCGGGATCGTCCGAGACGCAGCGCATACCTCTGCGGACTGCCCAGTGGCGGGCAATATCCCTGTACCACCACGGGAACGAGACTGTCACCCGTCTGGGTATTCGACCCACGTGGCCGTACAGGAAGATGGCCACGGGTCCCGTGAATGCGTGAGGCACGTGCCGGTACATCTCTGTCACGGCCGATACCGTGTCGAGGGTCGGGCCCGGGTAGAGTTGGCAGTTGACGCGACCGATTATAGCATCGTCGGTGTCGACGACGGCAGGGAGCCCCGGGCCGAGCACAGGCTGACGCTGGGCGGGGCCGGCGACAGCGCCGGCGACGGTAGGGCTGTAGACTTCGGGACGGGCGGCGGTAACGCTGAAGACGGCGTCAGCAGGAGCGGTGGGGACCTCGGCGATCCTTCCGGCGAAGGGGTGGATGGGCTGACCGAGGCCGAGGTCGGGCTGGGACCGGCTGGTGAGCTTCTCGGGCACGTCCTGCCTCTTCCTGAGGAGGAAGTTCCTGATCCTGTCGGTCTTGGTGCTCTTTCGGAGCTGGGGCTCGGACTCCCTAGCATGGACGAGGTTAGAGACGAAGCGGCGGAAACCCATCCTGCCGTGCATGACCCGACGGTTTTCGGCACAGAGAAGGGAGATATTTCCGCGTGTAAGAGGAACTCACGAAAAGAAGAAATACGGTATGCGTCAGATGTATGTGTGTGCGCATGTGTGCGTGTGTGTGTGTGTGTGTGTGTATGCCTGGAAAGAGTGATGCGAGTATGTGTTATGTGTGCAATACGGTAGACTGATTGAGCGCGATGCGTGATGAGCAAAGAGCGGGATCGAAGCGAGCGGGAAGGCATTTACTTATAACTTGATAGGGACCGTCCTTCTCCATGGTCAGGACATTGCGATGTCCATGCTCCATGGCCTCGTCCGTGTGTTCCTCGCCCTTGTCTCCGTTGTTGTTGTTGTTGTTTTTTTTGGTTTTGTTTCTTTGACACGTATCGTCTTGTCTGAGGCATAGCCCATGTGGCTTGTCTGCTCTTGACAAGGCCATGTCTTCTCTGTGTGGAAATAGAGAACGGCGACGCTGTTCCTACTCACCCACAGAGTCAGGGACTCTCTCAGGGGCTCTCTTCCATGAGAAAGACCGATATATGTTCGAATCAGAGATGTGACGAGCCTTCTTCCTTCTCTGCTATCCATGACTTGTTCCATGTCCCTGAAAGGATGGACAGACTATTTCAGGTCAAAGGAAAGAGCGAGTTGACATGTGACAAGATGGGGACGTCGTTCTGATCATCGTCACCGTCCTTGTCATTGTCTCGTTCCTCTTATGGGCAGAGGACCAACGCGCGCTGTTCCGTCGCTGTCATCACGTTCTCATCATGGACAAAGGGCCACAGACGGCTGTTCTGTTTGCACGGTAAAACGGAAAAGGTTGAACACCCTTCATTCGGTATCATGATCAGCACCGGCAAGCATAGAGGGAAAGATGGGACGAGGCACAGGTTGAGACAGCAGGGAGATGTGAGTTGAAGAAGAAGAATGATCCCAATGCAATGGTTTCGTATCATCAGGCCTCTAATCGCCCAAACTGTGTGCGATTGCCAAGCCTCAACGCCGGTACTGGTACAAAGTCATCATCAACATCTGCCTGTACTACTGAAAGATTTCTTTTTTTTTCTTTCTTCTTCTTTTTTTTTTTTCTAGTTCTCGTGGGTTTGGGTCAGGTAACGGATTCGTTTGTGCTGTCATGCTGGTTCGGTACCTTCTTCATAGCTCCTCTTCCGTGTCCATCTGGTCGCCATTAGCCGCCTGTTCGTCCTTCTTTGGTACCGTCGCCTCCTTGTCAATCATCTGCCGCGAGACCGAGACAATGTTGTCCTCGATGAGCTCCCGACCAAGGTCCTCGAGATGCTTCTTGGGGTCGAGCTTGCCGACGTAGCGGGTCTTGAGCTGGTCCTTAGTCAGCTCCGTCTCCTCCTTGACCCGCTTCTCGTAGCCGTCGGCCAGGCTGACGAGCTGCTTGAGGCGGTCCTTGTTCTTGCAGCCCTCGGCGCGGAAGTCGTCCATCTCTAGCGCCTCGGTCCACACGTGCTTGTGCAGGTTCATGAGCATGTTCTCCTCGAGCGCCGTTTTGCGGTAGTTGATGCCGATCGAGTAGTAGTGTCGGTTGAGGCCGTGGATCAACGCCTGGATCGACGGCTTGTTCAGGTGGCCCACGTTGCTCGTGCTCTGGCGGGGCTCCTGCCCCATCATCAGAAGCTGGGGGTTGATGAGGCGGAACGCATCGATCACCACCTTGCCCTTGACCGACTGGATGGGGTCGATCACGACGGCGACGGCGCGGGGCGTGAGCTGCTCGAACGACTGCTGAGTGTTGATATCGACAGAAGACAGCCAGCAGCCGAAACCGGGATGCGAGTGGTACCAGCCCACCACGGACTCGGGCCTTGATTTACGCGTACAGCATTAGCCATAGGGTCCTTCTGGTCCTCCACCCTTTCTCGCGTCGGCTACTGTTCCATTCTCGGCTCACCTTCCTGTTTGCCGCAGCATGTCCATCATCTTGGTCTGGAAAACAGGGTCGACTGCTTCGACGCTGACGCCGGTACCGCTCTGGGGCATGGCAAAAACATCCATGACCTTGACGGTGAAGTCATCCACGAACTCTCCAAGCATGAGGCCCATGACTTCCATAGGAACACCAGCGCGGCCGTGGCGGAGCATCTTCAGCAGCGCAAGGGAGGAGATGTACACCGTTTCGGAATTATCGATCAGGTTGGAGTTGTCCTGATAACATCCGTTCAGTTAGCCATGAATCCCCTTGCTCGACAGTCGTGTATCGTGTGCAACCCGGTATCTTGTGGCGTAGAAGGGTAGGAAGCAGCTTTACCTGACCAGGTGCAGGGCCACCGAGACCGCCCATGCCCGCACCTCCAAGCAAGTGCCTGAAGCGATCCATGATGTACGTATGTGCTGGGAAATTTTCGGGCTCTCTAGTCTGTGAGTCGGGGAGTATGTATGCGCGGTTCGAGGCAGACTACCGCAGCAGCAATGTCGATGTGGTAACGCGGTGGATATGAGCTGCACGGCAGGCGGCGGGATGACGAACAAGCTTGGTGTTGGACTGACGACAGTACTGCAGCCTTGAGCGAGCACAGAGCTCTAATTGTACGATTAGTCATCAAAGTCACGTGTGCGTACCGTGGAAGACGCCAAGCGCCAGCCTCGCCGGTATGGTGGGGTTGGAGTCGGACGCTATCCAGTCATAAGCTACGGAGTACAAGACTATCTACCGTCAATCCCGTATGGACTGTAAAGCTCAGCCTTGCCGCTGCGACATTATTCCGAAGCTTTTGCTGTAAGAGAGAGAGCCGACCGTTCTCTGGCAGGCTTCCTGTCCCCCATCCAGCTGCCTCGTCCCGCCACGCCTCTGCCACATCTTCTTGACTTTTCTTTGTCTCTCGTCACACCCGAAAGCCTGTCTACGCAAAGGTCTGGGGCAGCTTTCTTTTGCTTACATACGTTCTCTCTCGACTCTTCCCATCCTCATCTTTCTTCTCTCACCATCACCGACCACCCCTTGTTTACACCTGCTGGAATCCATTCTGTACAATGGGCGACAGCACCATGGCCCAGCTGGGCTCGTCCGTCCTCAACGGGTCCTCGACGCCCAAGAAGGTGGCCTACTTTTACGACTCGGACATTGGTAACTACGCCTATGTCACTGGTCACCCGATGAAGCCTCATCGTATCAGGTTGGCGCATAGCTTGATCATGCAATACGATCTATACCAGAAGATGGAGATTTACGTAGGTAGCATCGTCTCGTCGCGCGCGCGCGCGCACACAGCTTCCCCCGCCCCGTCCCGGGAGCAAGACGATGGATGAGTCGCTGAGGCTGACCCTGATCTCAACGACAGCGAGCAAAGCCAGCCACCAGAGGCGAAATGACCCAGTTTCACACGGACGACTACATCGATTTCCTTCAAAAGGTCACTCCCGACAACATGGACAGCTACATGCGTGAGCAGGGCAAGTACAACGTGGGAGATGATTGCCCCGTATTCGATGGTCTCTTTGAATTTTGCGGCATCAGCGCCGGCGGCAGTATGGAGGGTGCCGCTCGCCTGAACCGGCAAAAGTGCGACATTGCGATCAACTGGGCCGGAGGACTCCATCATGCCAAGAAGTCGGAAGCCAGTGGCTTCTGCTACGTGAATGGTAAGCACCGCTCAGAGGGGGGGGAAGAGAAGAAAGAAAAAAAAGGTTTCTCTGTGTGTTTCTGGCCACAGATGTTAACAGACCACTTCCAGATATTGTCCTCGGCATCATCGAATTGCTCCGATTCAAGAAGCGCGTTCTATACGTCGACATCGACGTCCACCACGGCGACGGTGTCGAAGAGGCCTTTTACACCACTGACCGCGTCATGACGGTCTCTTTCCACAAGTACGGCGAGTACTTCCCCGGCACGGGAGAACTGCGCGACATCGGAATCGGCCAGGGGAAGCACTACGCCGTCAACTACCCCCTCCGCGACGGCATCACGGACGATGCGTACAAGTCAGTCTTCGAGCCCGTCATCGAGAACGTTATGCGGTACTTCCAGCCCGAGGCCGTGGTCCTGCAGTGCGGTGGCGACAGCCTGTCTGGTGACAGGCTCGGATGCTTCAACCTGAGCATGGACGGACACGCCAACTGCGTCAACTACGTCAAGAGCTTCGGACTGCCTACACTTGTCCTCGGCGGTGGCGGCTACACCATGCGCAATGTCGCGCGAACCTGGGCCTTTGAGACCGGCGTCCTCGTCGGCCAGGAAATGGACCGTACCTTGCCGTACAATGAGTACTACGAGGTAGGCTGAGATTGCCGGAGACGCAACATTTCCAGAAACCGGGCTGACCCAGAGAGCAGTATTACGCCCCCGATTTCGAACTCAACGTGCGATCGTCCAACATGGAAAACTCCAACAGCCGCGAGTACCTCAACAAGATCACGGCGGCCGTCATCGACAACCTCCGCCAGACCGGCCCGGCTCCGTCGGTGCAGATGCAGGACGTGCCCCGGAAGCCGTTTGGCGGCATGACGGACGAGGAGGAGGCCGAGCTCGATGATCTGGACGAGGACGAGAACAAGGACGTGCGCATGTCGGAGCGGCAGTTTGAGAAGCACGTCGAGAACAACACGGAGTTCGAGCCCGCGGGAGACGAGGACCTCGCCAGGACAAACGGCGTCACGGGCCGGGGCGACAGAAGCAACAAGCGAGAGTTCAACGACTCGCACCTGGAGCCCGTCGAGACTGGCAGTGAGAAGCGCGCGCGATCCAACCCACCCGAGGCCGCCGCCGCCGCCGCCGCCGCCGCAGAGGAGAACGCGCAGGACCCGGACGATACTATCGAGGACCTTGGTTCGGCCGAGAAGGAGACGGAAGAGAAGAAGGACGATGAGAAGAAGGACGGGAAGTCTGGAGAGGCTCCCGCCGAGAAGGAAGATGTGGGCATGCCCGACGTCGAGCCGGCCGAAGACAGCATGGCCATCAAGAAGGAGGACGGAGAGCCCGAGGCCGCTCCCGTAGCCGCCGCCACTACGACTACTGCCACCGCTGAGTACAAGGCAGCAGAGGAGGACAAGACTACGGGAAAGCCAGACGACTCTACCTCCACTGCCGCCGCCGCCGCCGCCGCCGCCGCCAAAGAAAAGGAGGAGGAGGAGGAGGAGGAGGAGGCGCCCAAGGAGGACGGCAAGGAGAAGTCACCCCCCAAGCCTTCAGAGGAAGAATCCACGGAGAAGCCCAAGGAGTCGGAGCCCGAGGCCATGGACGTTGATACGGAAAAGGACGATGGCCCCGCCAAGCCCGAGGAGGGCAAGCGTGAGGCAGAGAAGACGTCAACCTGAGCGACCTACGGCGTGCGAGTCACTCGCCCAAACCTGTCATACTACCATACACACACCCCTTGTCCTCGGGGAGGGGGGCAGCATGTGTATCATTATATCCTTTTTTATTTCCTTCTGCTTTTCCAATCTCATAACTCGACGGCTTTGTACCGAAGGGAGGCTCAGGGCGTTTTCTTACGGGCGTTTTCTACTATATCAAACCACTGGAGGTGGAGGAGGTGGAGTGTGGGTAGAGTGGGTGGACCAGGGAGCAACGCTTTTATGCAAAGATGAGTTTCTCTTATTCTGATGCGAGGTAGCATATACAGTTGAATGTTTATTATCCAAAGTATTTCCTCTTCTATCATGTCTTGTCTGAGGTGATGTGGCTCGATGTACGAGCAAGCACGGATATGAATAGAGTTGGAGTAATAATGGCAGTATCACTACCGAGTTATTCATATGTCAATTACCCGTTGCAATGTAACAATAATGAGACGCCCCCGACCGAACAACAGCTCGTCCCCCACCAGCGCAGGCCCCACTAAGAATTTGCTTGACCCTGCAAGGCTGTCGGTAAACCGTGACCCATCGATGCGGGGCTCATCATGAACTTTTTTTTTTTTTTTTTTCGACTGTCCAGCTTCCTTTTTTCTCTCTCTTGTCCCTCTCAACTAGCTAGCCGGTCATCTCGGGCCCCAATATACGATCACTCACTACTTGAATCTGCATCATCCTGACGCTGATGCTCACCTCGAGAGAGTGATTACGACACAAGAGAGAAATTCCATCTCTTCTTCCCCTCCCCTCCTTCGTCCTCCCACCACCAAGTCCCTACGTTTCCGGACTTCTCGACCACCGAAGAATAGAATAAGGGATATACATATAAAGTCCTCGCTCGAAAGCTCCAGACACCCCAGCGAAGGAGGGGGTTGGACCACCTGTATTCTCGAAGCAGAACCCCAAGGACAGCTGAGACGAGAAGAAGAGGGAAGAGGGAAGAGGGAAGAGAAAAGGAGAGCAGAGAAGGAGAAGAGGAGGAGGATCAACAGTCCCACCGCTCGATGGCACCGGCAACGGGGGCCAGGGGTGCTGCTGCTGCCGCGGCGGCGGCGGTGGCGGCAGCGGCCAAGGACGAGAATGACCCTACGGCCGCCAAGCTGGCCGTCTGGAAGGACGCGCTGTACGACAAGGTGCGCGAGTCCGGGAGGGAGAATGACCTCTTCACCCAGGACAACCTGATGGACCTGGGCGTGATACCCAACGGCGACAAGGGTCTGCTGCTGCGCGTCGTCCAGGCCCTCAGCGACGACAAGCTGTTTGTGACCATGCGCGAGGCCTCGGGCAATGTCTTTTGGAAATGGCGGGATGCCCAGGAAGCGCACAAGTAAGCTTTCTTGTCTCTGTCATCCTCGCAACGCTCCCTTCTTCTTTTTTTTTCTTCTTTCTTCTTCTTTCTCGCAACGCTCATCGTACACACTTTTGTGGATAGAGGGGAAAAGCAACATGACTGGTTCTGACTTTTTTTTTCTTTACCTTCCCAGGTACAAGCAGTGCACCTCGGACGAGCAGATAATGGTCTACTCGCTGATTGACGACTCGGGCGGCGACGGAATCTGGTCGCAGACGCTGCAGCGCCGGCTCAACATGCACGACACGGTCCTCAAGAACGCCATCAAGCAGCTCCAGGCAAAGGGCCTGATCGTCCCCTTCAAGAACGTCGAGCACCCCAACAAGAAGATGTTCATCAAGGCCTCCATACAGCCCAGCGACCGCGCCACCGGAGGACCCTGGTACACGGACCAGAACCTCGACGAGGCCTTCATCGAGGAGCTCCAGCGCGTCATATTCGACTACGTCAAGCGGCAGAGCACCTACGTATCCCGGAACCATACTCCCTCCCCAGCTTCCGCTCCCACTCCCGCTTCCGCTCCCGCTCCCGCTCCCGCAAAGAATGGGACCTCCGCCAATGGTACCGCTGCCGGTAGGAAACGCGACGCCAAGGAGATGATGGCCACCGATACCCCAGCCGCGCCCGCCTCCAAGCTTGCCAAGACGGCTACCCAGCAGCAGCAACGCAAGGACGTCCTCCTCCCCCTTCCGGCAGGGTACAAGGGGTACCCGACCGTGCGCGACATTGCCCGCCTCCTCTCCGCCAGCGGCATCACCAACAACACCATCCTGTCGGAGCAGGACGTCAAGAAGCTCGTCGACGTCCTGGTCTGGGACAACCTCGTCGAACCCGTCAAGGTGGCCGGCAAGATCGGCTTCCGCGTCTCACGCGTCGCCAAGCAGTCCACCGAGAGCTGGGCCGGCCGCGACGACACCTCCGTCGCCGGGAGGGACGTCAAGTCCGAGCCCTACGTCAGCCCCTACAGCGACCATCAGGACACCCCCGTCTTCGACCTGTACGAGGAGGGCGCCGCCGTCGGACCCAGTAACTGCGTCTACTATACAAGATGGTATGGTCGGATCGACTGATTCACTCCATTAAACCTCCTCTTTCCTTTCTTCTTCCCTCTTCTTTCCATCTTTCCCCGCATGTCCTCTTACTTTTACTTTCTTCTTCTTCTCTTGTTTCACCTCTTTCCATTGTTTCCTCGTCTCTCAGAGTTGAAAGATACATCTTGATCAGACAAGACGACAAGTGAACAACTTTCCTATTGAGTTGCATGGGTCGGAGTTTTTGTTTTATGGTCTACTTTTCCTTCTATACTTTTTTCTCATAGGGGTAGCATCGCATCATAGCGCAGGGACGGACTAGCAGGAGAGGGTGACAAGGTCGAACGTCGCGTGGAGGGGGGGGGACGCCTCATGGGACGGGCGGGTATATATGATGCTATTAGTACTAGTACGGAGTACATATCATTACTTGTTCGCTTTCATGCCAATGCCAAACAAGCTGTTCGGCACGTTCACCCATCCATCTCTCAGTGAGAGTCATTTACCGGTTATACGCCTGCAAGTGATTCAGAAATTGACAGGAAGAGAATTTTTCGAGTTGACACTCTACATAGCAACCCTACTAAGACCCTCGACCACGTCGTAATTTTAGTTACAAAAAGAGCTGGTTGTAGCTTCTGTAGCTGTGCTTATACGGCTGTGCGCAGATCCGGTGGGATCTCGCGGTCTACCTATTCCACGCTTTCCATCCGCCGAAATTTTAAAAATTCATGGTACAAGGGCACGCGGCATTTCTCAGAAAGCGGTAAGGCTTTACTGAGCACCAGCCTTGATGATGGTAGGGCGGGTCTTGTACTGGATGGCACCGCTGCCGGAGCCAGTGGCCTCGAGAGCCTTGACAACGTTCAGGGACTCGGCGTCGGCAACCTCGCCGAAGACGACGTGGCGGCCATCGAGCCAGCTGGTGACGACAGTGGTGACGAAGAACTGCGAACCGTTGCTGTGCAGGAATGTTGGAGTCAGAGAGCGTCGCATGGGCCAGCAGGTGGTTGGTGCACCGGTAGATTCAAACTTACGTGTTGGGGCCAGCGTTAGCCATGGAGAGCAGGCCGGGCTTGGTGTGCTTCTTGACGAAGTTCTCGTCGGCGAACTTCTCGCCGTAGATGGACTTGCCACCAGTGCCCTGCAGAGAGATGGTCAGCAACTAGTTCATCTGACGTGGAGAAGAGTGGTCAGGGTCAAGTCGAGACGTACGTTACCACGGGTGAAGTCACCACCCTGGAGCATGAAGTTGGGGATGATGCGGTGGAAAGAAGATCCCTCGTAGCCGAAGCCCTTCTCGCCAGTGCAGAGAGCGCGGAAGTTCTCAACAGTCTTGGGGACGACGTCGTCGTAGAGGTTGAAGTTGATACGGCCCGTCTGCTCTGCATGTGGCGGGGGTGAAATGTCAGCATGATGCGCGTTTTGACGAGACGCGGGGCACGGGAAGAGGGGTGGACAGGCAAGGAGGGGTCGTCGCCCTCGAGTGCAGCTCTCGGACGAGGAAGCTTCCCAGGCAGACCCCTCTCGGAGATGGCGTGATGTCGGAACCAATCTGCAGCCATTGATGGGCAGGAATGGTAGACGGATGGGAGCAGATGCTCCCCGGGTATACGAGGGACGGAGTTGGACTTACCCTTGACGGTGCTGGTAGGGCGGCCGTTCTCAAAGACGGGACCCTCCCACTTGATGTCGAAGAAACTGTTTGAGGAGAATTGGCGTTAGCGGATGAGATCAGATGGCGCCACGAGGTCAGAGGGGAGAGGGGAGAGGTAGGAAAGGATGAGAAGTCTCGGCGAGGACAGCTTACGCGGTAACACCCATTTTGTTTGCTGTTGCAGAGAATGAACGAGTATTCTGGAAAGATTTGGCGGATGATGCGAGTTGACCAAAGGTGAAAGATCTGGAAACGGGAGAGCAAAAGGTTTGGCGGGGTAGGAGGGGCTTGAAGAGTGTTGGCCTCATGGTTACGGAAGCTTTGAAGGCCCTGGTGAGGGGCAAAATTGTTAGTGGAAGCAAGCTCGGAAGAGCGAATCGGAGAGACGAGAGGGGCGAGATGGAGTGGGCCCGAGAGGGGCGTGGGCATTACGTATGGAAGCGCCTAGAGCTGAGCTCGGAAGAGCTTCGGATGCTTGGTAAGAGCCGTCGTCAGGGAACTCTCAGCAAGGAGCGACCGGGTCCAGGGCAGGCAGGCGCTTCCCCGAAAAGCACAGCTCGGAGACACGATGGGCAGAAGGGAGGAAGGTACGTGCGAGGGCGTGTGAGGGGGTGGAAGGCAGAGTGGTGATTGCGACGATGCGTGTTGAGCTTGAACAGCTCGTGGGGCGGACAAAGCAAAACATGCCCGCAGCAGCATCGGATCGCAGCACCGCTCGCTCACTGCCAGCAGCCGTGTGCCTCGCCAGCCTACTACCACTACCACACATGCCGACGAACAGGGTTACAGTGCCGCACTACGGCCGACCGTTGCTGGCTGCAACTGGACAGGTGGAGAGGGAGGGAGGAGCAACAACGGGGGCCAATGTATTACCGGCCTCACACATCTGTCCTTACTCCCCTGACCCGTTTTGGGCCCCAAACACACCCGGCATGGCATGCAGGAGACGCCAGAGGTCAGAGGGAGACGTCCTGTTCTGCGCCGCCGGATGTAGCAGCAACCAAGTCTGCTTGGAGTCTGATGGGAGAGGAATGGATGAGTTGGATGGGAGCAGAGGTCCAGCCCGGCATGGTTTTCTCGCATCGTCCACCGCCGACCAGCCTCCTGAGCTCTCTCCCTCGCTCTCACCAATTGGGGGTGGGTCGATGGGGAAAAGGAGGGCTGGAAGAAGAAGCAACAGAGAGAGTCTGACGTACCTGAAGTAATATGACGAAGATATCGAATACAAAGAGTACAAGAGGAAATGAAGAGAAAAGAGAGAGGGAGAAAAGAGGCAGCTATACAGACACTGACGGAGAGATACAGGATAGAAACTGGGAGACTAAGGCAATAAATCAGAAATTGTCCAGTTCTCCTGGCTGAGAAAAAAAAAAAGGAAAAAAGTCGGGAGCTTCTAAATTGATGCGTTGGCCTGAAGTCTCAGGTCCCACATAATATAATTGGAAATGCTCCGGAGCGTACAGATTACCGATGTACAGAGTCCGACTTCTTGCGAGCGAGCCGAGTACAAGCAAGCCGGGCAGGAAATGTCTGAAATGATCTTCCCAAATTCCTACTCTTGATGCTAAGCTGCAAATTGAGACAGACCAGCCGCGATCACGTAGATGGGAGGCGATAAAAGATACGTCGGTGCCGATCACAGATGCAGCTGGAGCACAACTCCGCCATTCCATTATTCCATCATTACTGCTCATACCAAACCGAAAGCGATGGTGATATTGCCACCAATCCTACTATGATGGTGGTACCACGACTACTCTCAGTATCGATGGCTGCCAAAAGACACACGCGAGTAGCGTATCTACAAGTCATTCTTGGATGATGATACTGCTACTCTCCGGTGGTCTCGGGTGGAGATATCGTACCAAGGCCTCCCCCAATACTACAGATCTCCTCGGTCTAGCTGCAGTGATAATATTACCATCCATCTACGCATACGAGTCCCCCGTACGTGTGCCGACGGCTACATCACGTGACTCCATCCCCTGAACGGCCGGCGCATTGGGAAGCCTCGCTGGCACTAACAACGCGCACCGTCGTCGTTTTATTTCCCCAGACTCTGCCTGCCGCAACATCGCTCAACGCCTTGGGCCCCGGAATCGACCGTCCTCCCTCCTCGTCATCATCATCATAATCGGCCACTCCGACCGAACATTCCATCACCGGCTTCCCCCCCTCCGCCCGCCATGGATATAAACGACATCAAGAGTACCGTGGCGAACCTGACCTTGTATGACATCAAGGCCGGGTTCCGCAAGGCCCAGAATGGTACATCCGACCCCAACCCGCCGTGATGCCTCGCCCGTCGCTAATTCCGGTCGCAGCCGTCATGAACTACACAGAGATGGAGTCCAAGGTGTGTTCCGAAACATTGCTTCCCGACAACCAGCGCGGGCTGTCGAGCCCGAGGTGGACGGTTGGGACTAACGTCTGGGTGCCCGACAGGTGCGAGAGGCTACCAACAATGAGCCGTGGGGTTCATCCACGACGCTCATGCAGGAGATTGCCAACGGCACCTTCAACTAGTATGTCGATCCCTTCCGAGAAGCAAGGACAGGAGGGGGAAAGAGCAGAACGGGGCTGCTCTCCACGCTGCATGGCTTGTCTGCTGACACGGCCTCTGTAACCGAAACAGCCAAACCCTCAACGAGATCATGCCCATGATCTACCGCCGATTCACCGAGAAGGCGGCCGAGGAGTGGCGCCAGATCTACAAGGCCCTCCAGCTGCTCGAGTTCCTGGTCAAGCACGGGTCCGAGCGTGTCATCGACGACGCCCGCGGCCACCTGACGCTGCTCAAGATGCTCCGTCAGTTCCAGTACATTGACCAGAACGGCAAGGACCAGGGCGTCAACGTGCGGAACCGCGCCAAGGAGCTGGCCGAGCTCCTGAGCGACGTCGACCGCATCCGGACCGAGCGCAAGAAGGCCCGCGCCACCAAGAACAAGTACACCGGCGTCGAGGGCGGCACGTTTGGCAGCGGAGGCAGCTTCTCCAGCGGCGGCGGTCGCTACGGAGGCTTCGGCAGCGAGTCGGCCGGGGGTCCCTCGGCCAGCTTTGGCGGCTACTCGGGTGGCGTGTACGGCGACGGTGGCGGCTTCGGCGGCCAGGAGCCCAACGACTTCCGCAGCGGGGGCAGCAGGTCCGACAGGTTCGAGGAGTACGACGAGTACGACGATGGCGGCGGTGCCGGCCGCGCCAGGTCGTCCAGGCGCGCTGGCGAGAGGCCGTCGAGGAGGGCACCCGCCGCTGCCTCCGCCGCTCCCGCTCAGCCGGCCAAGAAGAAGGAGAAGGAGCCCGAGGTCGACCTCTTCTCGTTTGACGAGCCGGCCCAGACGTCGACGCCCGCCCTGGCCGCGTCCGGCGGCGGCGGCGGCGGGTCTTCCGGTCTCGCCGACCTGGCCGGCGGCTCGTCCGCCCCCGCCGCTGCCGGCAACGACGACGACGAGTTTGACGATTTCCAGTCGGCCGCGCCCGCCGCTGCCCCCGCCGTCACCTCGTCGGCTGCCTCGACGGCCCGGTTCGCCGCCCCGCAGCCTCAGTCGGCACCGCAGCAGGCCAACATCAGCCAGATGGTCAGCATGTCGTCCATCTCGCCCACGCCGACCCCGGGAGCCAACTACTCCGCCTTTGCCGCCCCCGCGGCCGGGGCCCCGGCAGCTCAGCCCATGGGCTTCCAGCCGACCGGTCCCAACTACTTTGGCGGTGGCGGCATGGCGGCGCAGTCCACGGGCGGCACCGCTGCTTCTGCGGCCGCGGGCGGCCTCGGCAGCCCCCTGTCGGCGACCTCGGCTCCCAGCGCGAAGGCGGCCGCGGGCGGCTCCAGCTCGGCTGCTGCTGGTGGCGGTGACGCCTTTGGCGCCCTGTGGGGCAAGGCCAGCGCCGGCATCAAGAAGACCAGCACGCCCACCAACGCCCCCGCATTGGGCCAGCTGGCCAAGGAAAAGAGCAGCGCCGGCATCTGGGGGGCCCCGGCCTCCCAGCCGACGGGCAGTGCAGGTCCCCGTCCTGCTCCTGCTGCTCCTCAGGGCGGGTCTGCGTCCGACGACCTTCTCGGTTAGATGCAGGTACAATCCTGCTAGGAAGCCCAGACAGAACAGAACAGAACAGAAACAAATAAAAAAACAAAAAGGGGGGGGGGGCCGACGTCTGGAAAATAGGAAGCATCTTTCTCGCATGACGGCGGATGGTGGCTGGTGGCTGGTGGCTGGGGCTAGTTCTGTAACACAGTAGGCCGCCGTTGGACACGGTGAGGGAAGGGAGTGTAAGAATGGAGAGAGAGAAGATTGGAAGCACGTTTTGATGAGATTTGTCTGTCTGTTTGTTTGTCTTTCCTTCTTTCTTTTTATTGACTCTATTCTTGTTTTTTCTTAGATATGGCGTATGGCGCATAAAACACGGTTTAACAAGGAAGTTTTCTTTCTCCTTTCTTCTCTCGTCGAATTCTACGTCTACGGGGACGCACGAGGCTCAGCTCTGTCCTAGAATCATTACTACAGAGCAGCAGTAGGAGGAGGAGGAGGAGGAGTAGTAGTAATCGTAGTAATCGTAGTAATAGTACAGATAGTAGTAGTAATAGTACAGATAGTAGTAATAGTACAGATAGTAGCAATAGTACAGATAGCAGTAATAGTGCAGATAGTAGTGATAGTAGTATGCATGCATGCACAATGCACACAAACAAGGGACGAACAATGAATCGGAATATGCATAAATCGGTATGGAGTATTACCAGATGATACTACTCACGCGGTCTAGACCCTCTGAACAGGCCACAGGCCAGGACAAAGCAAGTGACTTTTTGTTCTGTTTCGTTCTGTCCCTGAGAAGACGACGGATGCGAGCCAATCGATGCGTATTTCGCGTCTATTGTACGACGAGCTTCTCCGGCGGTTAGTAACCGGCTCAATGCCCCCGGAGAGCCGGTTTGAAGACTTCAAATGTAGGAGGGAGGAGGTTTCGCGGTTCTGTGGATCCCGAAGATGTTCGGCCGTTGTATCGAGACATGATTGGCCGAGTCGGCGGCTAACCACACGGCTGTGCCGCCGGGGGTCCGGTCTTTGGCATGATCGGTAACATGAGACTTGCATTAAAAAAAAATTGTTTTTTTTTTGTTTTTTTGTTTTTGTTTTGTTTTGTTTTTTTCTTCTAGTCATGATATGACTGACCGAGAGAGGGATAGATCAAGAGGGGATGATGGAAGGATAAACTTCCTCTTCGTCCTGAAACACACGCGTCTATGTGGGCGTCTAAACGTGTTGCTGTATTTGGAAGCATCCATCGTGATCTCTGACTGTTCCCATACTACCATGTAAGTAGCAGAGTAGCGGGAAAGTACCAGAGTGGTAGTGAGGTAGTGGTGAGCAGTAGAGTGATGGTGAGTAGCAGCAGTATCAGCCTTCCATTGCCGTCCATTATAAGACGATATAAACTCCCTCGTCTCTCTGCTCCCTTCTTCTTGCTCAATCCAATCTACAGCATCAGAGAACCTTGAGCTTCCCTCACCCCTTCCTAACCCTTTCCCTCTCTCTTTCTTTTCTTCTTTCCTTGTCTCCTTTGTCCTGTCTGGGTCTGAGCTTCAGCGTTTCTCTCCTCTTCTGTTTCTGCTCTGTCAACAGCGTCGACTCCTTGTCAATCACTTCTTCTCCTTCTTTTCTCTTATAGAAAACCGATTTCGTTGAATATTCTTTCTTTGTCTCTTCCCCTTCTTCTATTCCTGTTCTTCTTGTTGACTGACGGCTGTGCCATCTTTCCCACCTATTAAATATCCCTCTCCCTCATTCCATCTCTCTCTCTCTCCCTCTCTCCCTCTCTCTCTCYCTCTCYCTCTCTCTCTCYCTCTCTCTCTCTCTCKYTCTCCATCAGCTTGCCTTGCTCTCGAAAGAGCGAGGTAGTCCAACTCCCCCACCGAGACCGTCAAGATTCGCTCCTCAAAGGCAACACTCCCCTTCTACTCCAGACACTTCCCTCTCAAGACCGTCAACAGCTCCCGTCCGCGGCTCAGCATAATCACCCCCGTCTCCCTCGCCAAGATGACCGCCGCCCCTGCCCTCGGCGCCTTGGGCATCACCTTCACGGCCATGCGCGCCATGCAGGCCGCCTCTCTCATCACCATCATCGGTCTGTCCGCCAACTTTGTCGACGAGGTCGTCGATGCCAGCTACGCTGCTCCCTCTGCTCTTGTCGGGACTCTTGTAGTGGTAAGTACTCTCCTGCCTCCCTCTGCCTCTCCTGCCTCCCTCTGCCTCTCCCTGCCCCTCCCTGCCTCTCCCTGCCTCTCCCTGCCTCTCCCTGCCTCTCCCTGCCTCTCCCTGCCTCTCCCGGCTGCTTCTCCCGGCTGCTGCCTCGATTCTCCATCTCCTCCCCTCCACATCCCACGCGCAAGACCGGGATGCAGAGTCAAGGCTTGCTGACATGACGACTGGGGGATCCTCTGCCAAAGGCCTGCCTTGCTACCATCTACATCTGCATCAACTACATCCTCTACTGGGACCGGATGCTCCCCATGCTCGTGGCCACGGTCGCCGACGCCGCCGTCCTCGTCATGGTCATCGTCGTGGCCGTCCTGGTCGGCAAGCCGGTCAGCTACCTCAAGTGCCACGACCTGCCCGGCAAGGGCGGCAACACGGCCAACTTTATCAGCTCGCTCTACAGCAACGTCAAGAACAACGCCAAGGACGGCGGCACAGACGTCTTCTCCTGGGTCGACCCGGACCAGGCGGCCTGCTACGAGGTCAAGGCCCTCTGGGGTCTCAGCATCGCCCTGTGCATCCTCTTCGCCTTCTCCACCATCGTCTCCCTCTGCCTGTGGCGTCGCATCAAGTCCCGCGCCGAGGATGCCGGCGCTCCCAAAGATGTCGAGTGAAGGTGTGGCCGTGGGGGGCGGCAGCAGGCGACGACGACGAGGACGGCATCGACACCGGCACCGGCCATCCGCGGTGACGGTATTCCGGCTCCTGAACGTCGTCGGCTTCCTCCGAGGGCGATACTGCGCAAGAAGGCACCGCTCGCGTTCGTCGACGGCGTGTGGACCGTCAACAGCCAGAAGCAGTCATCTGACGGTGACGACGGCATCAGCTTGAATGAGCCGGCGCCCGTGTCCGTGCCGCGATCCTATTCACCCCCTCCTCCTGTTCTGAGGACCCTGTCCCCCACGGCTCAGACGATGCCACCATCCGGCACTCTGGAAACTCTCCCCTCCCGCAGCATTGATGGTGGCAAGAACGTCAACGGCAAGAACAACAACAACAACAACAACAACAACACTGGTCCTGCTCCCCCGAAACCTCTCGACGAGAGACCGCTTCGGCTCATCGTTCCGCCTCCGCCTCCTATCCCCCAGGATTCGCCTACCACCTCGTCTCGTCCCAAGAGTCCGCTCAGCCCGTTCCTCGCCAGGGCTCTTTCGAAGCGGAGGACCATCCTGTCTCGCATCGAGGGCTGGTGGGACCTCGGACTGCTGGATAGGAGGCAGACTGTTGTCAAGTCTCCTACTCGAAAGATGTAAGTTTGGAAACGTAATCGTTCTGGGGGGGTGGGGGGGGTTTCTTTTCTTTTTTTCTCGTCATTTGTGTTTTCTTTTGCTTCTTTCTCTTGTCATTGGGATCAGTTGGGGAGGATATAATAATCAGTGTCACTGTGTTTCTTGGTTCTAGGTGAAGGTCAATATGTCATTGTCCTCTTAACGGGTATTGTGTTATCTACAGTTTGTATGTGTGTATGTGTCGAGTAATATCATAGATTTAGTATTATAGAGCTCACAACCAGAAAAGCAATCAAAGCAGCCAAAAAAAAAAAAAAGCTTGCTATCTTCAAGACTCTCATCTCCACCTAACAGTTCACTTCCAAATGACTTTCTGCCTCATCTCGGCACACACACCAAAAAAAAAAAAAGTTTGCCGACCAGATCCAGGTGTTGGTTTGGTGTAGGGTACCGTCGTCATATGCAGGTGGTCATGTTCCTTGGTGGTAATAATATTCTTTCAAAAGGGTACGAGGTAATAATAAGACGGACAATCTTACCTGCATACATTGCATATGTGTGTCCTTTTAAAAAAAAAGAAGAAAGATATTTCACCGTCGTGATCTCGTCATATTTCCCCCCTCTTCCTCATCACCATCAAGTCGTAGATTAAAGAGACAAAAAAAACCCATTCATCCCATCGAGTACATCCAAGACCGAGAAAGGCAGCCCGACCCCTCCGAGCTAGCAACAAACACGGCCCATCAATTTTTTCTCTTCTTTTTTTTTTTCTTTTTATAAAGAAAAGAACCTGCATCTCAAGTTGAAACTTTTGAGTCTTGAGCGAGACAGAGAGAGACAGAGAGAGACAGAGAAAGAGAGAGAGAGAGAAGGAGAGAGAGAGAGAGAGAGAATGCTGCGCAACCTCGTCTCTGCCCGGACCCGCTCCAACGCCGGCTGCTGGACATGCCGTCTCCGGCGTAAGAAATGCGACGAGAAACGCCCGGAGTGCGACACCTGCTCCAGCCTAGAGATAGCATGCTGGTTCGGGGACGAGAAGCCGCCGTGGATGGACGGCGGACCGCGCCAGAAGGACATGGCCGATCGCATCAAGGCCCAGGTCAAGCGGCAGGCCAGCCACCGACGGCACCGGCAGTACATGGAAGTCCTCGAGACAGGTACGCGGAGCGTGCATCTCGGAGCTGGAGGGCAAGGAGGCAGCGCCGTCAACGGGCTCAACGGGCTCGACAACAACAACAACAACAACAACAACAACAACAACAACAACAACAACAGCAACAGCAACAGCAACAGCAGCAGCATCAGCACCACCGGTCCAGTCTACGAGGTGCTGCCGAGAGAAGGGGAGGTGAACAGGGGAGATAGGGAGTTCGGCATCGTCGAGTTCCTGACCAGCGACAGAGACGAGTGCGATAACTCCCACTCCCACTCCAACGGGTGGTCGTCCTCATCGGCCACCACCCCTCCCGACGGCAGCAACGGCGGTGACGGCAACGACAACAACAACAACTACAACAACAACAACTACAGCTACAGTGGCCACGAATCCGACGAGATGAGCGTGCACTTCATCATGATCTACCTAGACTACATCTTCCCCTACCTGTTCCCCTTCTACCGGCCTCCCGTCCTGAGCGGCGGCCGCGGCTGGGTCCTCGACATGCTCCACAGGAACAGGACCGTCTACCACACGGCCATCTCGCTGGCCTCGTACTTCTTCGGCACCACCATGTCGGGCGGCAAGATGCCCCTGTCCCGGTGCAACCGGGAGATGGGCCGGCGCCTGCAGGACCAGCTGGAGATGGGCCTGCGCGAGCTGCACCGCGAGATCTCCCGCATCAACAGCCGGCCGGGGGGTCCGGACGTGCCGGAGAAGCTGGCGGCCATGCAGAGCATCGTCAACATGGTCGTCTTCGAGGTCGCCATCAACAGCAGCGACAGCTGGAGGGTCCACCTCGACGCCGCCATGGCCCTGTTCACCCAGATCATCCCCGACCCGTCCCGCTGGTCCGACACCCTCCAGGGCCTGCGCGGCCGGAGCTGGCCCCCGCCGTCCATGGGCGCCCGGCGGCCCTGGAGCTCCGACCAGGCCGCCCTGCGCTTCTTCACCGCCAACCTCGTCAAGATGGACGTCCTGTCCAGCATCGCGCTCGACCGCCATCCTCGCCTGACGTCCTACCTCGACGCCGTCGCCCCCGACCTCGTCTCCCCGGAGGACCGCCTCATGGCCTCGAGGGCCGGGCCCCTCGCCCTCGACGACTTCGTCGGCCTGGATAACGCCACCCTGCGCGTCGTCGGCGCCGCGTCGTCCCTCGACACCTGGAAGAAGGAGCAGCTGCGCGCCGGGAGGACCCCGACCGCCGCCGAGCTGGCCTCCAGGGCCTCCCCCCTCCTCGACATCCTGCTCTGCCGACTCTCCGCGCTCGACGACCTGGAGAGCCGCGCCGGCCCGCCGGCCTCCGCCGTGTCTCCGTACGGCGTCGCAGACCTCCTCTTCCACCTCGGAATCAGCGCCGACAGAGGCTCCCACGACGATCCTGCCCGCGTAGCCTTCTCCAGGATCTGGCTGCTCGCCATACTCGCCTACCTCCACACCATCATCCAGGGGTGGAAGCCCGACCACCCGGATATTAAGCGCTGCGTCTCGGCCGTCACCGATGCCGCACGTGCGACTCCCTACGGCCCGTGCGTGCGCGGCGTCGCCTTACCCATCTGCATCGCCGGCTGCCTGGCGCCCCGCGAGGACGAGACGGTCTACCGTGGGACTATCTCGGGCCTCGGCCCTCTTCACGGCTTCGGTTCCATGAAGGACGTCGTCGCTATACTGGACGAGGTCTGGCGCAGGAGAGATCAGCTCGACGATTCGTGGGACGTCGCCAAGTGCCTGCGTGTGCTGGGCCATCCGACCCTCATCATATAGACTGTATCATGGTCATCGTGTGAAGAAGGCTGAGTCATCTTGTATAGCGTCTATCGAATGAGGGAGACTGAATGGCAGTGCTCGGATACACACATACACACACCCACAGCCACCACTCCCTGCTCCGAGGGGATATGTGCGTTCAGGGGCCCGTCGCGTCTATAGCACGCCTATTCAGTCCGCTACCGTACTGCTCTTGATCGAATCCAACCTCATCCGCAGCAGACAGTTGCCTCTCCGCCTTGCTTTCTGGGGTCCGATCTGAGGGAAACGGTCAGCACGAAGGCCCGTCTAGCCGATCCCTCGGGGACGGGTAAGTACATACGAGACATCGACGCTTTCGTACTGGAAGATGTAGGAGCCGACGAGGATACCGAGGAAGATGCTGACAAGGACGTAGACGTTGTAGTACATGGCTGTCCACACAAGACCGTCAGCTTCACCGCGCTCCGTACATGGCAAGGGGGAGGGCAGCATACCGAGGAGCATGATGAAGTAGGCAACGGTGAACTGCGCCGTATGGAGAAGAGCTCGGACGCCCTGCTGCCAGAGGTTGGGGCGGAACGACGGGATGGGGACGGCCTCCTTGCCGGCCCTGGACGCCGTACCATCTCCGGGCACGCTCCTGGTCTCGGACCTGGCGGCGGCGGCGGCGTGCTTGGCGACGTGCTGCTTGATCAGGAAGCGGTCATACTCCCCGACACCGCGGCGGAGGAGCTCGACCAGCATGGCGAGGAGGACGATGCCGATGCACGACCCGGCAAACATGCCAGCCGATGTTATCTTCCACCTGCTGCTGACGAAACAGGCCCCGACGGTGTTGTAGTTGAGCAGCATGGAGATTTTGCAGCTGTCCGTGTCGCCGTGGTCCATGGTGCTGTGGTCCATTGTGTGATGAGAGTAATATGTATAGGCGAATCCCCCGCGCTGGGGGGGGAAAAAACGAAGTCAGGAAGATGGGAGGGATGCAGAGGTAGTAGACAAGGGAAGGGATATATAGAGACGGATGGAGGGAGAAGTTCACATGTACGAGGAAGGGAGAAGAGGAAATGTCCTTCACCCTATTGCAATGTGCGAGGCAGAAGAGAAGGGAGAGAGGGAAAAAAAGAAAAGGCAGGAGGCATGATATATACGCTCTTTCCGCAGGACGCTCCTGACCAGTTGAGCAAGAAAACCCCATCGATAGATTGACCAGCGTAGACATGCATGAGTACGATACGATTACCGTCCTTACTTTTCTCTCCTCTCTCCTGACGATGAAGTAATGATCGTATAATCAACCGTATCAGGATATTGTTCCTCTCTCCGTCTCCGGATATCCCCGTAAGACCAACGGGGTGTTTGTCAAAATAAGACAGACAGACGTCCTGCTCTGACCCCATATGACGTATAAGTGCTTGACTGCTTATTTTTGCCCACCTCATCTTGCCAAGGGAAACCCCCCTCCCNCCCCGGTATAGCGTCAATTTGAGCAAGTTTTTCCCTAATCCTTCTTTTCTGTCTTACGATCTATTCACAAGAAACGATGGGCATCTCATCAATCTTCTCCTCGTACGGGCGATAACCTTGATCCGAAAAGGTGAAAAGGTGCAGTGATCCCATCTGACTAGTACATGCTAGTCCAGCCTTGCAAAACGTGTCATGCCATGTAGATGGAGAGCATTACTAGTAGTCATGTTATTATCGGTATCTTCTCGTACGTGTAGATGGTATGCCACAGAGAGCATGGCCGCATGGGCCGTTGATTACCCCCCCCCCCATCAGAGCCCCGTTTCCTTGGACTGACGTTCCCTCGCATCGAAGAACTTGGCGTCCGCGCTGGCACACTCGGACGCGGCATCGCTCTTGGATTCCAAGACGCCGCCACCCACGTTCTGGACCAGGTCCTGCTCAGAGACATGGGGTGTCCCGACCCTCTGGATATCTCGCTGTCGGGTCTCTGTCCTCTGGAGGGAGGATAGCTGGTCTTGCCTCCCGCCCTCCTCCTCTTCTTCTCCTTCGCCATACTCGGGGACATCGGCGATCCTCACCTTGCGGTGACGACGACCTGGCCGGCTCGTGATGGCGTCGTGGCCGGGCTGCGGGACTGACTGCTCCTCTTTCTCCTGGAGATCGTCTCGTCGCGGACGACGGGGCCTAGCTGGTCTTCTGTATTATAAGCAGTCGTTTTTCGTTCAGGGTACACGTAAAAAAAGAGATTCGATCTTCTTCTTCTTCTTCTTAATAATAATAATAATAATAAAAAGAAAAAGAAGATGAAGAAGAAGAAAAAAAAAAGAACCATTACTATGGTGGGAGGGGGGGGGGGGGGGGGGACAACCTGTGATTATCGCGCTCGTCTTGACGATGACGCCCAACTCTGCTCGATACGCAACCCATAGTGTAGATATGCAGATCAGCAGATCAGGAAACAAGAAGAAAGGAGACACGTCCGGCATCTCTGGGGAGCATCGTCAAGATATACGCAGAACGCGTCGTACGTCTTGACAGTCGGTATCTGATTCAGTGTTGCTCCGCAAGGGGTGGGGGAAGGCGACATGTCCGCCAAAGCGCGCCCTATTCGTCGAAAGCTCTGAATGACAGACGAGAGAAGCAGAAAGCCAGGAGTGGGAATCTTATCCTCATCAGATACCGTAGATACGTTATATGCCACCTTTGGTGCTCACCACTTTCTGTCTGTGTTCTAAATACAGCTCAGCCATGATATCACCATCTTTCTCTCCTCCTCTTCCATCCCCCCCACCAAAAATATAAAAAGCTCTTAAATCATCCAGCAAAAAGGTCAATCAGCCGCTCCCGAGACCTCGACGAGGGCAAGCTCATCTAGCCCATCGGTCACTTCCACCAGACCTCTTTCGGCTCCTCCATCTTTCCCTTCCTCCCCGTTTCCCCCGTCTTCTCTGGAGAGTCTACCTTGCTCGTCTCGCTTTCCTCTTCCGGAACTTCTCTGCTTCCTCTCCGCTCCTCGCTCCTTCTCTGCTGTCCAGGCCAGCTGCACTCTCCAGGCCTCCTGGGTCTCCTGTACTCTCCGCATCTCTTCTGCTCGGTGGTCCTCCTCTGCTCCCCGGATCGTCTCTGCTCTTCGCTCCTCCTCTGCTCTTCGCTCATCCTCTGCTCTCCGGGCCCTCTTTGCTCTTCGGCACTCCGACCTTGGCCCGTCATCATCTGTTCCTCGCGACCTTCCTCTCTCGTGCTTTAGCCTCTTCTTCGTCTTCTTCGACTCGAGGACTGGGCTGGGTTTCACTTGATTATCATCTTTTTCTCGCCATGTAGCAGGGACAGCTGAGCTTTCCATCCCCCCTCGTTCCCCGCCTCCCCCCCCCATGTACCTACCCATGAAGAAGTAGCGAGTTCTCGGGCCGTATCTCCTCTTGTGCTTGCCGGAGGAGTGCGACCCCGACTTGGACGGCTTGGACTTGGACTTGGACTTGGACGGCTTGGACTTTGAGCGGCTCTTTTTGGACTTGCTGAACAAGTTCCCCATTGTTGCTCGGGATCGACGACTGGCCTTCTTACGTGTCTGCTGAACAGACCACTCCTGCTATGATGCCGTGATCTGAGAGCGCCTGTGACGCTCGCTGTCTTCACTCCGTCACCGAAGCGTGTTTCTCGGTTCCTCTTCAGAAGACGCGCCGCTGCCGCCTCTCTCCACCGCGATAGTTTTCCTCGGAGAACGAGGGACAGACGGCAAGGATATACGCGAAGATGAGCGTTCACTTTATACATCCCCGGTTCAAGAAACAACGCCATATGGCATGCCAATTCCCTAATGTATGTCACCCTCCATCTCTCAAATAACAACACTCCCAATCAGGTCGTCACTGTAAAGAAGCGCTTCGTAGAGACAGTAACTCAGAGTCGCCCGTGGCCGTGCAGAGCACACACCCGACCCGCCTGAACATGTGAGTGTGAGTCGTCCCAGATGGCAGCCGCGCATCAGTGTGTGCGCATCGTTTCACCCGCCACGAGGCGCATAAATTCGTAACATTTTATTTCTCTCTCCATTAATGCTTTTGCGTTGGGTAACTAATACATGGTGACAAGGATTGTCTAACAGGAAGGGCCGGCGGGCCGGCGGGTGAGTGTAAAACAAAAAGATATACAGAACAGTATAGGTAATGGCACATGATAAAGATGCCGCACGTGCCTAGTCCAGAGCATGCAAGCCCATTCACCAGGAGGAGGGAGGTCGGGGGGGGAGGGTTGCTCAGGCAAATGCACCCACGAGGGCCATGAGAAAGGCGCCGCCGGCCACGGCCACAAAGGCCCGTGACCTCTTCCGACCCTTGAGCGTCTTGTAGCTGCTGTCCGAGAGAAAGTCCTGGGCAAGCAGCTGGACGAGTCCGGCGTAGAGTAGCAGGCCAGACGACACGGCGTTCATGAAGCCGACCACCAGGAGCCCGCCCATGCTCTGGGGGTCATACAGCCCGTGGACGATGAGTCCGATGGCCTGGCCGATGGGCGTGGTGGTGCCGTAGGCGAGCACCATGAGCCACGGGCGCAGCGATGACTTGGGGAACTGGATGGCGGCGATGCGGCTTCCCAGCGCCAGCCCCTCGAAGGATTGGTGGAAGCTGATGGCGACGAGGAAGACGACAAAGGCCGGGCCGGTGGCCACCGACACTGCCATTCCAATAAATATGCTGTGGAAGAGGATGCCCGCCTCGAGCAGGATACACTGCAGCACCTGCTTTTTGTGCTCCTCCGGGGTCACGATGCCGGGCGTGCCGGGCGTGCCGGGCGTGCCGGGTACCGCGCCGGCGCTCAACGGCCTGTCATCCCCGTCCTCTCCCGCCACCGGTCGGTGCAGCTCAGACGTGTCAAAGTCGAGATCCGAGTCATCGTCTTCCGAATCGTCATTCTCCTCTGCCTCCTTGGCGGCCTTCCTCCCCGTTGTGGGGGTAGATTCAGGGAGCGGCGACACGCCGGCCACCAGACCCTCGGTTGCCTCGGCGTCTTGGAGGGAGAGGTGGGTCGGGCGGTGCTCTTCAGTCCTACGTCGTCGCGAGAATCCCGTCGTCTCCTGGAGGGGGATCTGCGTCGTGCTCTTATCACTGTCGTCCTCGTCCCAGATGCCGTGGGCGTGGCTGTGCGAGTGCCCGGCACCACGAGCCGTCAGGTACGACTCGACCCCGACGACGACGATGGCCGACACCATGGCGATGAAGCCAGGGAGGGGCCTGTATCCCTTGTTGAAGAAGGAGGGGAGGCAGGCATCCGTGAGGGACTCGAAGGCCGTGGGGAGCAGGTGCACAAAGGCCGTCGCTAGCAGCACGCCGGTGCCGACATGCTGGCAGTAGAAGATGACGATCCTCTGCCGCTGGCCTCCCATAGTCCGGCGGGACAGCAGAGGTAAACCGCAGCCTGTAATCAACACACGCACAGGTAAGCGATTGTCCCCTCTCGCAAGCATTGGGCTATCATCCTTGCCGGAATCATCATACTTAGTGTGCTCAAGAACAGGATGAGGAAGAGGGCAAAGACGTGAGCGGCCGTGTTGTACTGCCCGCGATCGCGGGTTCCGCAAGCCGGCTTTTCCTCCGTCTGGTCACCTCCATCTTGTCGTCGACGAATCTCGGCGAGTAGTAGGTTGGTGGGGATGTTCGTCCACGAGGCTTCATCCGAGGAGGCGGCTGTAGAAAGGCGTCGTCGCGTCAGCTGCGCGTATCGAACTGGGAGGGGGGAGGGAGGAGGGGGTGAAAGGGGGGGGGCCGTACCTCGTGCCAGATGTGAGATGGCGTCCATCTCTCTGTGTGTAATGCGTACAGAGGACAGAAGCTTTAGCGAAGCGTCTTTGTCCTATCGTGTCCGAACCGGTAGCTTCATGTCGCCAAGTGGTGATGAATTGGAGGGACGGTTGAGCTGTGGCTATGTCATACCAAATATCATTAGAAGCTAAGCTTGCCCCCTGGACCCGCCGGTCACTGAACGTCTCAGATATTTAGAGCTGTTACAGCTTTCCCCTCTCTCCCCTCTCCCGCAAAGAAACCGATTGAGACGGACTAGGGGGATGCGAGTTGAATCAGTGAAACTGAAGGACTAGAACCATTACTATATAATACTATTCACAATAGCGACAAACCCCAAAGTACTCCAGCGAAATGTTGTCGATACTCGCGGGCTCTTTCCCATGTTTGGCTGACTCATCACCCGACCAGGACATAAAATACAGTCCCATCTAGCTCAGGATCAGGTTTCTGCCGTCTATACGGAGTAGTATGATCATAATGATCCCAAAATGATATACAAGCCTTTTATTCCGACCATTTACAGTATGTTTACATAGAACCGCTACGGAAGGTAGAAGTATCGTTTGTTCAACGACTAACAAGCCATAGCGCAACTGAAGAAAGCCGACAAATCTGTGTCACGTCGCCAACCGATGGCAATCCGATCCACCAGCCTTCAACGCATGCATTGTTAAAACTTCTACCCCATCTCCTTTGCGGGGCACCAATGGAGGCACGCAAGTGGCACGTGACTCATATCAATCAATGTACTAATATTTTGCGTTATTACTACCTGAAATTGATATCCATACAGCATCCATCGCAAGATCAAGAAGACGAATCCCGAGAGGCTAAACTTCGGAACGACATGATCCAATACGGTGGAACCATCCAGCTAGCTCCTGGATATACCACGGTTCAATGCCGGCTGAGCACCGCCTGGAAAATCATCGGCAGCGCTACCGGTGCCCACCACCATCTCGAAGCTCACGTCAGTGGTTACATCGCAACCTTCCGACTCCATCGCTGACCCGCGAGGTGGTTCGTCTCCCCGCTTTCCTACGAATGGACGTCGTGTTATCCGCGATGCTGCCGCCGTTCGGCACGGCTGCATCCGTCACAACCGTAGATGAAAGAGACCTCGAGTAAATCGCTTAAATGGACTCTTCTGCCCCCCTCCCCCTGCCACCGTAACTCGTGATTCTTCTCCCAGTATTCGGACCATCACCCCTCCGACCCCTCCTTTGTACGAACCGAGACATCATTTCACCATGGCGTACTCGGTCAACCTGCCCGACATCCTCTCGCGGCTGACGCTGCAGGAGAAGGTGTGTCGTGATCATTGTCCCCCGTGTCTGTACTGATGGAATCTCTCTCTGACCAAATTCCGGACAATTCTTAGATCTCCTTGCTCGCTGGTGCCGACCTCTGGCGGACGGTCCCCATTCCTGAAAAGGGTGTGCCCTCGGTCAAGACGTCTGATGGACCCAATGGTGCTCGTGGAGACTCTTTTACTGGTGGCACCACGGCTGCCTGCTTCCCTGCCGCCTGCTGTATGGCCTCAACCTTCGACGTGACCCTGGCCAGGCGCGTAGGCACGGCTCTGGCAGAGGAGACACACTCCAAGGGTGCCCGCTGTCTTCTGGCCCCCACAATGTGCACCCAGAGGCATCCCCTGGGTGGCCGTAACTTCGAGTCCTTCTCTGAGGACCCCTTCCTGGCCGGTAAGATGGCCGCCCAGGTCGTCAAGGGCGTGCAGGACATTGGCGTTGCCGCCACTATCAAGCACTTTGCTGCCAACGAGCAGGAGACAGAGCGTCTGACCGTCAACGAGACGGTCAGCGAGCGTGCCCTGCGTGAGATCTACCTCAAGCCCTTTGAGATCTCAGTCAAGGAGGCCCGGCCCTGGGCCGTCATGACCGCCTACAACATGGTCAACGGCCACCACGCCGACTCCAATGAATTCCTTCTCAAGGACGTCCTCAGGGGCGACTGGGGTTGGGACGGCCTCATCATGAGTGACTGGGGCGGCACCAATTCGACTGGCGCCAGTCTCAATGCAGGCCTGGACCTTGAGATGCCCGGCCCCACCAGGTGGAGGACCCAAGAAGCTGTCCTGGCCGCTATCAAGTCCGGTGAGGTGAGCGAGAAGACTATTGACGAGCGTGCCATGCGTGTTCTCGAGTTTCTCAAGCGCCTCAAGTGCTTCGAGGATCCCTCCATGCCCCCGGAGCAGGCCATCAACAGGCCCGAGCATCAAGCCCTCATCCGCGAGGCTGGATCCAAGGGTATAGTACTTCTCAAGAATGACGATGCCATTCTCCCTCTGTCCAAAGACAAGGTCAGGGGTAAGAAGATTGCCCTCCTGGGCCACGCCAAGACGGGCATGGCTCATGGCGGTGGCAGCGCTTCGGTCAATGCCCATTACCGCATCACCCCGTGGGATGCCCTGAACGAGGCACTAGGCCCCGATGTCGAGTTCACCTACTCCAAGGGTGAGTCCTCACCGAATCTGCACAACCCCTCCGTGTTTGGCTCCACGCGATAGAAGAGGCTTCCATGGCTAACGTAAAAGAGATACCAGGTGCCCATACTTTCCGCATGATGCCCTCCATTTCAGAAAATGTCGTCGATCTCACCGGCGGAAAAGGCTGGACACGCAAGTTCTATGAGCAGGGTTCCACGGTCCCCGTCGACGTCAGCCACGGGCACGAGGATTGTGACATCAATGTGCTCGGATTCGGAGTCAGGAACAAGGATGCTACCATTGAGGGAACTTACACGGCTCCCGAGACGGCCACCTACTACTTTACCTGCTCCGGACTGGGCCCTAGCCAGCTGATCATCAACGACAAGCTCGTTTCTGAGCAAAAGAAAAACTGCGAGGATGCAATGGGCTTCCTTTTTGGCGGCACTGCGACTCCAGAGGTTAAGGTGCCGCTCGAGGCTGGAAAAGAGTACAAGATAGTGGTTCGAACGCGCCCCGCTGTCAAGGAAGGTGACCAGGGTTTCGGCATTCTCCAAGGCAGGATTGGTGTCCGCATCGGTCACATGTCCGCGACAGAGTATGACAAGGACCTCCTCTCCGAGGCTGTCGACGCGGCCAAGGCGGCGGACGTGGCTGTTGTCTTCGTAGGTCACGAGACGGCATGGGAGACGGAGGGCCAGGACCAGGTGTCGTTTAACCTGCCCAAAGACGGCAGCCAGGACCGCCTCATCAGCGCCGTGGCCAAAGCCAACCCCAACACGATTGTCGTGAACCACACAGGCGTCGCCATAGCCATGCCGTGGCTTGGCGAGATCAAGGGCCTCTTGCAGGCCTGGTTCCCTGGCCAGGAGGTGGGTAACTCAGTCGCCGATGTGTTGACGGGCCGCCAGAACCCCGAGGGCCATCTGACGTGCACATTCCCCAAGTTCCTCGAAGACAGCCCCGCGCACGACAACTTCCCCGGCAAGCACGATGCCAATGGCCGCCTACAGGTCACATACGAGGAGGGCATCTTTGTCGGCTACCGTCACTTTGACCGCCTGCCCGCCGACAAGGTCAACTTTCCCTTTGGCTACGGTCTCTCTTACACCACTTTTGGCCTGTCTGATCTGAGCGTCGAGGAGTCTGACGGCAGCTACACCGTCAATGTCAAGCTCTCCAACACCGGCAAGGTGGCTGGCGCCACGGCCGTGCAGATCTATGTGGGCGCCGCTGACAAGCCGTCTGACGATCCCGTCAAGGTCCTCGCCGCATTTGCGAAGGTCCATGTCGAGCCTGGGGAGAGCAAGACGGTCAGCCTGCCCGTTACCGTGCGCGAGTTTGCTTCATTTGACGAGGCTTCGCGCAAGTGGGTTATCAAGGGTGGTGATTATAACTTCATGGCGGGCAAGTCTGCAGGTGAGATTGTGCAGGAGACCAAGGTCGCCGTCAAGGCGCAGTCGTTTGATCCGTAGATGTGATGGGCAGGTTACGGCCATCACGAGATGATGTGAAAAAGAAAGCAAAAGGGAAGATGGCCACGAATGAACCCATTCTTATAAGGAAGAGAGAGGGAGAGATTGCGAATACGATGCCACTCAGTTGCGCGGCAATGGCTGCATCATACGTAGCACATGTCTGTTGCCAACGCAGCACAGAAGGCTCGTTCGAACTTGAATATATTGTAGACTTGCCTACTTTGCAAAATTCTAAGCTGTGAGCCAATCAGAGAACGCCCTAGAACCTCGACGCTGGTTTTGGAGGTCTCGGCCCATCGAAGGAGCTAGAAGACACTGCAGCCCTCCATGACCGGGGGGGAAGGAGCCACCGGTCGCTGTTGCCCGCTGCAGTCTGCCCCACCGAACGACGAGAGACGACGTTGTGACAGCATCTTGAGCCGGCCTCTTCTTTTCCTTTCTATCCAATACTCTCCCCACACGAGAAGAGATATTATATCCTCTATCCCTTCTCCCTCAGTCAACGAGAATTGGCTCCATCCTCTTTTGGCTCTAATCACTCTCACTGCCCTTTTTGAGATACCCCTCTTTCCCCTCCCTTCACACACAGCAGCCAGACATGTCTTCTGCGGACGAGCTCAAGGCTCTAGGCAACAAGGCCATTGCCGACAAGAACTTTGACGAGGCCATGTACGTTACCGCTCGCCCTCCAGCATCAGATGAGGCTTCACTTGCTTGAACTTGGTTAATAATTCTATGAAGAGAGAGACTGCATGCTAACTCCAGCTTTCTGTAGCGACAAGTTCACCCAGGCTATTGCCATCCAGCCCGAAAACCACATCCTCTACTCCAACCGCTCCGCTGCCCATGCTTCCAAGAAGGACTGGGACTCTGCACTCAGCGATGCCATCAAGGCTACCGAGATTAAGCCCGACTGGCCCAAGGGCTGGGGCCGTAAAGGTGCCGCCCTCCACGGCAAGGGCGACCTTGTCGGTGCCAACGATGCGTACGAGGCAGGACTGAAGTACGATGCTTCCAACGCCCAGCTCAAGAGCGGTCTGGCCTCTGTCCAGAAGGCTATGGAGTCTGAAGCAGGTACGTAGCACGGATACCGAACGGTCGGTCTCCTTCCCTCCAGTAAGTACACTGATGGCTAACACTGATACACAGGTGGCGATCCCGGTGCCGGCCTGGGCAAGATGTTCAGCGACCCGAACCTGATCCAGAAGCTCGCCTCAAACCCAAAGACCAGCTCATTCCTGAGCGACCCTTCCTTCATGGCCAAACTCCAGGACATTCAGAGGAACCCCTCCAATCCCGACCTGTTTAGCGACCCGAGGATGCTGCAGGTGCTTGGTGTCGCCATGGGTGTCGACCTCGAGACCCGTGACTCGCCTCCCGAGGGTGCCTACGAGGTTCCCCAGAACAACACTCCTCCACCTCAAGCCAAGAAGCCCGAGCCGGCCCCCAAGAAGGAGCCTGAGCCCGCGGCTGAGCCCGAGGATGAGGAGACCCTGGAGAAGAAGAAGAAGAAGGCCGAGGCCGACAAGGAGAAGGCCCTTGGCACTGAGAACTACAAGAAGCGCAAGTTTGACGAGGCTATTTCCCACTATGACAAGGCCTGGGAGACCTTTAAGGACATCACCTACCTCAACAACGCGGGTGCTGCCTACTTTGAGAAGGGTGACTATGACAAGTGTATCGAGGTCTGCACCCAGGCCGTGGCTGAGGGCCGCGAGATCTACGCCGATTTCAAGATCATCGCCAAGAGCTATGCCCGTATTGGCACGGCCTACGAGCGCAAGGGCGACATGGAGAAGGCCATTGAGCACTACAACAAGTCGTTGACGGAGCACCGTACACCCGACGTGCTGTCCAAGCTCCGTGCTGCCGAGAAGAACAAGGTAGAGGCTGCCCGCAAGGCTTACATTGACCCCGCCAAGGCCGAGGAGGCCCGCGAGGAGGGCAACAAGAAGTTCAAGGAAAACGACTTCCCCGGCGCTGTCGCCGCCTACAGCGAGATGATCAAGCGTGCCCCCGATGATGCCCGCGGTTACAGCAACCGTGCGGCTGCATTTATCAAGCTCTTCGAGTTCCCCAGCGCTGTCGATGACTGCGACCACGCTATAAAGATCAACCCCCAGTTCATCCGCGCTTACATCCGCAAGGCTCAGGCCTACTTTGGTATGCGCAAATACTCTGAGTGCATCGACGCCTGCACTGAGGCCCAAGAGGTGGACCTGGCATCCAACAACGGTGCCAACGCCCGTGAGATCGAACAGCAGCAGCAGAAGGCATTCTCGGCCATGTACGCTGCCCGCGACAACGAGACGGAGGAGCAGACCAAGGAGCGCATCCAGCGCGACCCTGATGTGAGTTGCGGCTCCTCTTATGTGTCTTCTAATTGACCAAAGTGACTGACCCTTTTTTTTTCTACAGATCATGAACATTATGCAGGACCCCGTCATGCAGTCCATCCTGCAGCAGGCCCAGACAGACCCCAAGGCTCTCCAGGAGCACATGCGCAATCCCAGCGTGAGGACCAAGATCCAGAAGCTAGCCGCCGCCGGAGTTATCCGTGTCGGCCGATGAGCAAGTATAAAAAAAGTGTATTACTCGCAAGGCGTGATGATTGCATACGGGAAAATACGGTTCTGAGGACACTCCCTTTTTTATAGTTATGTCTTTCTTTCTTAATGTATATGTAGGAAAAGAGATGGGAGGACCGGGGTGTCTGGTAGGACTTGGTTCTTTCTAAAAAACGACTTGATAATGTGAAATGACGTTTTTCAAAGATTGACGGACAAGACGTGATAATATCAACTCCTTTGGAGTAAATTGGGTCATTTAGTCCTCATTATCCTGCCGTACGATTATGCCATAGCTCGGTTTTTGAGATGGGCCGGACTACTGATAGATATATTGTATACTACATGTGGCATGAGAGGACGGTACATCGTCGCCCATCGTCACTAACATGACTGGCCTGCGTTTTGCCACGGGCCCGTTGGGTCTTGGGACGATGGTGACCTATGGTTTCCATAGAGGATCGATATTTCTGCCGTTCTCTCGAAAGGGACTGCGGCGGGTATGGGTTACCATCTTTCAAGATGGCATAGAGTAGGATAACCGCATCATCTTGCATATCTCGACCAGGCTGCGGGCACCGACATTTCCGGTGTCGGTGCCTTCCTGTGCTCCTCTCTCGTGTTTTTTTTACTTCAGGCCCGGGCCACGGTAGATGCAACCTTCAGAGCATATATGTGGAGTTGTGGTGGTTAGACAGCGTATAGGAGGGAGCTCGTGGTTGAGAAGGCCCCCTCACTCCCCCTGGTCACCAGCCGACCCCTCCCGCTGGGGCGTCGCCCCGATACTCTCGAGGCCCCTCTCCCCCAGCATCTCGGCACTAGACACAGAAGCGGCGGCGGTGGTGGTGGTGGTGGTGGTGCCGTCATGGACTTTGCCCTGCGCCATGGCTTCCTGGTACTTCTTGCCTGTGTCGTCGAGCAAGCTCTGCACCTTGACCTCCCGCTCGGCAATGGCAGCCTTGTCATCCCTCAGTTTCTGGAGGTGCGCCTCCTTGGCGTGCAGTTCGGCCTCCATGGTCCTGAGGGACAGCTGCAGCTTGGCAATACACTCGGGCAGGCTGGGGATTGGGGCCATCTTGGCGGGCACCTTGAGCAGATGCTTGTCGGCGGAGTGGCCGTCCTTGCGGAGCTTCCGGTCGAGGCCCTCCATCCCGGCGCGCGTCTGGGCGGCTTCGTAGGCGATGCGGCGCTCGGCGTCGTCGCTATCCGAGGACGACTCGTCCGGGTTGCCCTCCGCGGCCGTGATGAGCTCGGCCATCTGCTGGCGGTCACGCTTGCGACGCTCCCTCTCGGCGCGTCTGCCAAGTGACAGGCCCCCGTCTTCGATGTACGAGTCGAAACCTTCGCCCATTTCGTCTTCGGAGGCCTTGAGCCGAGACTCGCCGGCTGGCTTGCGAGCGGCGGCGGCGGCGTCGTCGTCGTCGTCGTCTTCCACCGAGAGGAAATCCTGCTCCCGTGCTAGTCGGACGCGGCGCTCCTTCTTCTCGCGGATCTGTGCCTCGGTGAGGACTTGTGTCGCGTTCGTTGTCGCTGTCGTGGCCGGCGCCAGGCTGCCGATGCCGGCGTCGTCGACCACCAGCGCACCGTCTAGTTCCGACTCGTCCAGCTCCATCATGTCGGCAGCTGCTGCACTGACGGGCCGCGGCGTGTTGGGCGTCGACGACTGCAGCTCCTCTAGGTACTCCTTGCTGTATTTGGGTCGATCATCGTCGTCGTCGTTGTGGAAGGTCCGCATCGGCAGGGCCGACACGCCCTTCTTGGACGCGCTGTTCTCCATGGCACGCTTCCCCAGGGGCGTCTTCTTGGGCGGTCGGGTGATTGCATCCTCGCCAACGTCGTCGTCGTCGCCACTTCTGCGACCGGAGGACAGCTTTGACTTGAGTGGCATCCGCTTCTTCTGGCTCGAGCTGCTGCGCGCGATGTTGGGCCTCACAACGGCCGGGCCCTCGTCCTCGTCCTCGTCTGCACTCTTATGGGCGGCGTCATCGTCGTTTGCGGTTTTCCGTAGACTGGATTGACGAACGGGTTTTCGTCCGGCACGAGATGCGAACACTGGCTTGGGGGCGTCTGCTTCATCCGTCAACCTTTTGCTCTCTCGGGGAATCAGCACGCCAAGTTTGTCTCGTGTGATTTGACATGGGAGCTTGCTTACCTTGGTCTGAGGCGACTCTTTCAGGCGCATCGTCGCCATCGTCGGAGACTTTGATCACGCGCGCTTTGCGCCTGGAACCAAAAGAGCTCATTTTCTTTGAATGATTGCTTGTTTTTGTTTTCTTTCCTGTATTCTGTACAATACATGCAGTAGTCAAAACTTCTGGGATGCATTTTATTGAAAGGGTGTTATTATCTGTTATAGTACTTTGACGTCAATCTTATCAGCACGTGACTGAATTCTCAACGTCAAAGAAGAGTTGGTGAGCTTGGCCCGCCACGTCGCGTCGCATCGGTCTGCCCTTGATTCAAATCCTCCCCTCCATCTTCAACCCATCAATCAACCTCTCACACGATGGCGCCCGCACAGCCCGAGCTCAAGAAGGTTTGTGCTCATGTTATTCACGCTGCTCTTCCATGATCCCCGGATCATGCGCCAGACTCTTTCCTATTCTTCACCTCCCTCCCCGCACTAGTATTCGGCTAACCTTTGGAACCCGGCAGTACCTCGACAAGCGGCTGTTTGTCCAGCTCAACGGGAGCCGCAAGGTCATCGGCGTTCTCCGCGGATACGATGTCAGTTTTTTCCACTGCTGTCTTCGAAATTCTTAATCTCTGGGGGAGGGGGAGGGAAAGTGTCCTGGCTGACAAGAAACTAGGTCTTTCTGAACATTGTGCTGGACGACGCGGTCGAGGAAAAGGATGGTGGCGAGAAGGTCAGGATAGGCATGGTGGTATGTCCTTCTGATCACCCCATACGCAATCTCTTCGGGGGATCTCTATGTCTCCCGGGAGTTATACCCTGCCGCTTCTCAGACGACGTGCTAACCATGCTGTAGGTCATCCGTGGTAACTCGGTCGTGATGCTCGAGGCTCTGGAGAGAATTGGCGGCGACGACCGACAGCGGGAGCGGTGATTTCGAAACGTTCTTCATGTATCTTCTCTTTTATCATACATAAAAAAAAGACCGACAACCATACCTGGCGTTTTGCGGATGATGAGCAAATGGTGCTTTCCCCATCATTATATGAATACAGAAACTCAGTGTGACCATCGCATGGATGACGTACAGCAAGAACCCGAGACGAACGTCTACATCTCCATTTGGTCAGTGCCAAGTGTCCCGCGGGTCGTTGAAGCGTACATGTACCTCTGTGTACGCCGTGGGCATATTCTGCTCTACCCTCCCCCGATCAAACATTATAGCTCCCATGTCTGTCCCGCCAGCTTTAGCTGCCGCCACGTACAGTACAGTTGACACGTGCACGGCTCGTGGGGATACCAAGTTGGACGGCTCGGACAAAATCAATAAACGCGGCAAAAGTTGACACAGATTTTTTTTAAAAAGAATTATATCCATTATCCGGTGAAGTCAATGATGCGAGAGAAAAGCCTCGTCTAACGCGAGACATTGGTTAAGCAAGAACACAACGACGCCGATGTTATCAAAAACAACACGCATAGCAACAACATGTATGGTACACACACACTCCCGGGCACTACTAAAGGGAGCGACGCTCTTCTGAAGGGCCTCATCCATCTTATCCATTCCGTCGATCCGTCTTCCTATTCTTCCTTGGTTTGTCGTTCCGTCTTATCGTTTGTTGGGTTCATTCATCGATGGGTGGAGAGGTCGGCCGTTCAAGACGACGACTTGGAAACACCGGCCCCGAGGACACCGGGCAGCTTCTCCTCGCCCACGCTGTAGAGCATGCCGACGCACGTAGTTAGGATGAAGACCATGACGAGGGTGAAGCCGGCAAAGAGCCAGAAGGCGACGCTGACGTCCTCCTTGCTGCATGTCTTGCCGGCCCAGTGGGTCAGGCTGCCCGACTCCTCGTTGATGGAGCTGAGGCAGTGGCACGCGAAGCACGAGTCCTTGCTGCTGCTGCCGTACTTGTTGGTGCAGCTGCCGTGTCCGGAGCAGTTGCCCGTGGCAGTGACGCAGCTGTCCTCGGACGAGAAGCAGGCGGGGATCGAGGCCGACGTCGAGGCGCCGGACGACTTGTAGAAGACGGAATGGTCCTCCTCCTTGGGCGACGACGACACGTCGGGCGCGTAGGCCTTTGCGTAGGAAGAAGAGATGACCTGCTCAGACGTCGACTGGCGGCGGTGCAGGGTCACCTCAGACCACTTCTTGGCCGAGGCAGAAGCGGGGAAGAGGACCAGAGTCGTCTCCATCTCGCCGGAGCGTGCGAGCTTGGCGAGGTTGGAGATTTGGCGGGTGAGATCCGAGAGAATCTCGGGGTTCTGTGCATGTGTCAGCGGTAATGAAATTCTCTCCTCCCATCGCCACGGCCCCGTGGTACTCTATTTCCTTACCTTTTGCACGTTGTACTTGGCCACGGTGGATCTGCCGCTCCAGCAGCGCTCTTCAAAGGGGTTGGTAATTTCATTGACAGAGCACTCGTGGTTGCTGGAGACGCCAGCGTGCGCGTAAATGTCGTCAGAGACGAACTTGTCGTTGGCCTTGGGCGAGGGGGCGTCGGCAATAGTGAAGCTGGGCTTGGTGTTGAGCTCGTGTCCCGTCTCCTCAATCTGCTCGTCCGTCATGCCCTCGAGCATGACAACCAGCTGGCTGGGCTGCTGCTGCGACTGGGACGGCATGAACAGGGGCTGTTCGGCACCGCCGCCGCCATACTTGTTGAGCAGGGTCACGAGAGTCTCCGTGTCGGCGGAGTGGGGGATTTCGGCAGTCGAGGCACCCCTGCCGGCGGGGGCGAGCCTCTGGAGGAGAATGAGGCGCGCCTCGCTGGGGGAGACGGACAGGTTCGACTCGACGGCGGCCTCGTCGTTGGACAGGATGTAGACGTCGGCGGCGGGGGCTGCCGCTGCCGCAGCCGCACACCCGGCCAGGACAGCTGTGAACCCAAGTGTGAGCTTCATCGTGTGGGATTCGACGGGATGACTGTGGGCGGCGGGAGGGGGGTGGATTGACGATGAAGCGTCGTTGGATGGTTATTCCAAGGAGACGATTGATTGTTCGCGCAACGTAATATCGACAGAGTTACATGCAGCTGTGACGGGAGGTACGTACCCTGTAGTTCCAAAACGCCGGAGATTTCGGACAACAGATGATCCGATATACACAGTGTTTCTACACATGTCCGCCGGCACTGGACCCGCACAGATCGCACGGTGCAAATGACGCATCGCCGAAAACCAGACCTGGAGTCCCATTGTTCAGATCCCTCTTCCCGCCACGCAATCATGACTTCTTGCCTCATATCATAGCCCTCTTTCTCTTGTTTCTCCTTCTTTTTTTCCGCCCTTCCCCTCCCTAGCCTTTCTTAAAAGGACTTGATACCTCTCGAGGGGCTAACAAGTCACCATGCTGTCCCGAACAGCCGCCTCACGGCGAGCCGCGGTTGTCACGGCTTCCGCCGCCGCAGTCCGCGCAACGACACCACGAATCGCCGCCCTCGGGCAGAGAGCGTTACTCCCCACAGCCACGACGATGTCAGCGACGAGGTCGATATCCGTATGGCCTTCTCGCAGCAAAAAGCCCATCGACCCCACCCTACCCGTGTACTTCCCACAGCCGCCGCCGCCGTCGCACCAGCACCAGCACCAGCACCAGCAACGTCTCCCGTCATGGAGAAAGGTGCGGTACGCACTCTTCACTCTGCTTGTGTACTACGCGCTGTGGCAGATATATATGAGCGTGGTGCTGGACCCGCTTCTCGACTGGGCCGAGGAGGAGTGGGACTCCTTGTCGGAGAAGGAGAAGGAAGAACTCGAGGAGGCGGGCGAGGACGAGATGGACGAAGAGGAGGAGCCCCTCCTATTCCTCCCATTTCCCTTCACCACCAAGCAGATTGCCCAGCCGCCGTACCGGGGGAGCGATCCCGAGTGGAAGGAGTTTGTCAAGGTGAACAAGGATGAGAAGAGGAAGAAGGATATCAAGAGTGAGCAATGCCCAGTGTTCTCCAGGCCTCTCTTCCGTGTGGCTGGCTGGCTGACCTTTATCCCCTCTCTCAAGGATCCCTCGCCGAGACGGTACGGCGGCGAGCCGAGGCCAACCCGGTCATCGTCAACTTGATGGGCGGCAAGACAACCAAGGTCAGGAAGATGTGGCTCGACATAATCTACCCTCCTGCTCCGCCGCCAAAGCACTACATCTCAGGGTATGTAATCATTTACTGTCCTTTTCTTTGGGGGGGAATCATGTGCCGTCTAACATGTGCAGACTGATTGTCGACTACGACGGCCTCTTCTGGGGTGACCGGTCCATCGAGACCGTGGCAGCCAACCAGATCGACGCAATCATGTACCCCAAGGCCGTAGCCATGGCGGTCTGGACCTTCTGGGACGTACTCCTCAAGCGGTCCAAGGACGACATTTCGCGCGCCCTCGGGCTTTCGGGTACCCAGGAGCCTGAGACATCATGGCAGTCCGTCATCATCAACCGTGGCAAGGAGCAGCAGCAGCAGCAGCAGTCCCCCGCGGCAGGAACGGTTCTCAACCCGCCATCTGCGGCGCCGTCGTCCAACGACAATCCACAGGCCAAGGCGTCGCAACCAGGCTCTATCCAAGGTCCTCCTGACTTTGCCAACCTGTTCAGGAGGCTAGGCGGCGGCGGCGCAGGCGGGGAAGGCGGCGAGAGAGGAGACGGTGCTGCGCCCGCCAGCCCCATGTCGCAGAGCGTCATGTTCGCCTTCCAGGCTGCGTCGCTGGTGCTGGCCAAGAACTGGAAGCGCACGGAACACCACGTCAGCAAGGGGTGTATCCGTGTCGACGGGATGGTTGAGCTGCAGGGCCGCTCCGCCTTCATGGTCGTGTACGTCCTCGGGTGGTACGACCCCAAGACCGACAAGTTTATGAAAGTCGAGACCAAGCTCAAGCACCTGGTCCAGACGAAGCAGAAGCCCTTGGGTGGCAAGTAAAGCCCTGGCAAGATGCACAGTGTATTCTTCTTTTTTTTTCTGGTTCTTATATACCGGGGAGGGGGGTTGTCCCCCACCTTTCTCTTTGTTTATATTCAACGGACATACATGGCGTCGGCAGTGGGAAGGGAGGATGAGCATAGTTAATGTACATATTACATCTAAAGAAGAAGAAGAAGAGAAAAATTCGCATGACTCCCCTCGCCATGATATTACAATCCCCAGTAGGTATAACGCCCCCCCCCGGTTCAGATATACACAATCTCCCCATGTCAATAAGTCTGATGCTATGTAAAGTTTCATATGTCTACGTGTAGTTAGACAGACCCAGCAAGCCACCTCAACAATGGCTAGCCACGGCTGGATGTCAATTTAGCGGTCTCTTCGTTTATCCTCTTTTTTCTCCCTGAACGGGGTCTAGAAGGGACCCTCGTGGTAGGGGCGTATGCCTGTGATGTCGCATGTATACCCTCCTCGATACCAGGAAGGTCTTTCGTAACAGGCAGGTGGGTAGGTATTGTGCCATGGCCCATCACTTTTCGGGTGGGCTCTTGATCAACTCGCCGCTGTCGCCGTCAGAATCTGGTCTGACGACTTCATCGGAAAAGGCGACAGTCTTTGCCCCAGAGGTCTTGGAGGCCGGCTCGAGTACATCTCCGCTCCAGGGTCTGCACTGCATGACGTGCTCTCCGCAGCGGAGACACGTCCATCCCTCGCCTTCCTCCCTCTCGAGGCGGGTGGCGAGGCAGACGAAGCAGTAGATGCAGCGGCAGGGAATAGTCTCGTAAGGGTTCGTGATGTCTGTCTGGGCGGAGCCGACGACACCACTAGATGCGGCGGCGGCCATGACCTCGTTCTCACTGGTGGCGGCGTCGTTCTGATCCTGGTAGCAGATGGCGCAGGTCCTCTCGGGGAGGAAGGCGTACGGGCCATCTGCGGATCGGTTGGTGGAGTCGGGGTCGGCATCGGCGGGGCCCGTGCTGACAATCTCTCTCGCCTTGCGCCAGGTGCGCGACAGCCAGCGACGCCAGCGGTTGATCCCCACCAGGGGAAGGACGAAGAGGAGGAACTCGGTAAAGGCATGCCACACGAGCTGGCGGTTGAGGTACTCGAACGAGACCTCGCGGCTGACCTGGCTTGTGGGCGGGGTCAGCCGCATGCGCAGCAAGCGGTCGAGGAGAGTGCGGTAGCGGCCGTTGAGGAGAAAGACGAGGAAGGAGACGGCCGCGGCGGCAGCGTGAGCCGTCGACAGAGCCGACGTGATGCGGGCGAGACGGCGCACACGAGGGGAGGGGCCTTGGCCGGCATCGTCCTCGTGGTCGACAAGCCAGTCCTCCCAACGCGTCCAGACGTATCTTCCGGCGACTGTGACGAGCCCGTGAAGGCCCTTTTGCCATCTCGACGGCGGGACGAGGACGCCCGGATCTGAGCTACGGCTGCTCCGCGCATCCGTATATCGCAGGTTCTGCAGGGCAGCACCATACGTGGCATCGTGGTCCCAAACCGTGAGCTTGAACAGGGCCGCACGCAGGGCCAGCATGATCTCTGCCGACCAGTCGTCCTGGAGGTGGCCCCCGGCAAAGTGGCGGAGGCCGTCGCCAACCTGGGACTTTAGCAGCTCCAGCAGCTCGGCGTCCAGCAGCTCGGCGTCGGCCTGTCCCACCCGAAAAGCCGGGCGTGTCCCCTCCCGCGACGACACGGCGTCCCACAGCGGCGCCAGCGACCCGGACAGGAAGCCCGGGAGGGGAACACGCTGCAGCGCGGCGCTCACACGTGATGACTCCCGCTGGGCGGCGATGCGTGCGGCTGCCTGGTCCTCGCGGGCCTGTCGACGCGCTGCAACGCGCTGCTGAGCCTGGACAAAGGCGGACGAGTCGGTCATTGCTGCGGCATCGGGTCGGTCGGTCCGAGTTGTCGATGGGGGGCCCGTTTCGATGGCGGTGGTCGGTATGGGAGGGGGGGGGGGGTTTGATGAAAGTGATGGGTTATTCGCTGTCCGTACGAGCAGGCTATCGGTAATAATAGTGGTTATTGGACTGCTCAGACGTAGTCAGTGCCACTGCCACAGGGGAGCCGAGGTCTGGGGAGCGGCCCACTGCAGCGGTTTCCCCCCCTCCACGGCACAGGGCGATTGCCGAAGACGTACTACATGTACAGATCTGTAGACTCGGTATTATTCAGAAGAGCGCATCATATTACCAATACGGTCGGGTTTCTTTCCAGTTTCCTTCCATGTAAAAACCATATCTAAAAGAAGAAGAAAGTCATCTTTTGGAGGACTCGTCGTCTCCATCGCCCAGTTCACGTGGCCTCTGAGCGTCCGCCCAAGGGTAAGGGCTCCTTCGCGCAACGACTTCTCGCACCTTCCAGGTCAATATTTGATTATGAATATCTTGCCCGAGGAAGGTGCAACGCAGGTTAGTGCTCTCCGAGATGATGTGCAGAGACAAGACAGGGAAGGAACCGTCTTTTCTCCTTCCGTCACATTATCAGCAGACGTCACCAAGGCAGCGTGGTCCCGATCAAGTGCAAGTGCCGTGGTTGGATACTAGACAGCGAAAGCATATGTAAGCAGCGCCGTCAAACGGGCTTCGTAAAACGCTGGGTTGCTTGAAACGTACCTCGACATCGTCAGTCCATATCGCCATTGCACGATCCGATATCTGCTTACGCCGTTCTGTGCAAGTTCTGGCGGCTGCCACTGGTTGACCGTCCATGAGACCCAAGACCGCGACGTCAGCCGCCGCCATGTGGCACCCAGACCCTGACCAACTTGGCGTTTAGCCCACTGAGGCACTCCCCAGTATTGCCCGTTCATAGTAGTAGTGGTGGTGTGTGACCTCCTTTCGGGCAGTGGGCGTCCCATCATGGAGTGTCATCCGCCCGAAAGTCGAAGCCTGAGACGCCTGATGCAAGGGAGCATGTGCACCAATCGGTGAAGTCGGTAATATTACCACTAGCAGTGCTCTATTACACCAAGACTCCTTCAACAACAACAGCAACAATCTATCACCACATCCCTCAACTCTCAACTCTCGATTCTTGACAGTCCCGACTTGTACTTCGGTCGATCCGTCGTCATATGACCGCCAACCCCCCTCCCCATCTCATTTATCTATTGTTTCCATGACTCACACCCACACATATCCAAGGCTAAACGCCATGGTTCCATCTTCACTCTGAACCCCAGTCATCTGTTTCACACTCACCCCGCGCTTCTGCCTAGTTTCCGGCGGTCACCATTAGAGATACAAAACAACAGAACAAGCATAGCGATAACCCTTCACTCACGCAAACCTCGCTTGATCCTTCTCACTGTCTCTCCTCCACGCCCATGACCATGGCCTCGAGGCGTCGGTCCAACCGCAACATGCCCGAGAATGTCTCGGGGTCGTGGCGGATGGTCGAGGGCGATAATGAAAGCTTCGACACCTCCGTCGTTCCGGCACCTCAAGATGATGACGACGATCACGCTGCCGACGAGGGTCCGCATCAAGGTGCCTTCGAGCCATCTACCCACCAATCCTTCTCTGGGGCTAGACATCTCCCCGCCCATGACAGCAGCAGTTCTCGGTACGGTTCCCAGGACAGCGACGATAAGAGTAAGGCTATCAGCTCCCAGGACAGCATTCGCGACTTCTCACGCCACCAAGATGACCCGGAAAATATCCTGCGCTCTCCCTTCCGGCCGTCTATGCCCGGCGTAGAGAAGAGCGACGGTCCCGAGCTTCGGATGCCAATCCTCGGATCGGACGGCAGGGGCGGAGATAGTGTACGCCGCAACCCCAGACGTCGATGCACCACCAAGACCGAGAGCAGCACGGCGGGGGCATCCGGTGGAAGGGCTTCATCCAGAACCCGAGGCCATAGACATCGCTCTCCCGACTTGAACTCACAACCCAGATTTGAGGTCTTGGGCCTCGCCCCTGCTGCCCTGATGAACCTACTTCTGTGGGCCGCCAACGTTGCCCGTCTTGCCCTGGTGTATGCCCAGATGCCAGTGGCCATTCTGCTGGCCGTGTGGATCACTTTGGGCTCATTAATCATGGTCGAGAACATGGTCAAGCAGTCCATCAAGACGTCTATGTCACCGCTGTGTCTCCTCCCCGGCGCCGTATCAGTCTTGCATCTGCCATTTTGTCCGTCCTCGGATCCACACCAACCCCCCGCGGATGACGAGCCGAGGATGGTCGAGTTCGACGATCTCATGGGTGTCCAGGGAAAGCTGGAGCAGGTGCTGGAGACCAGCGCCGACGGCGTGTCGCTGCCGTACGAGATGAAGCGATCCGAGACAGCCATCCGCGACCTGCGAACCCTGGTGCGGGCGAGCAACCTACAGTCGCGCGAGGAGCTGGTGCAGGAGTTTGGCAGCTACATCGACGTGTCACGGCGCGCGGCCGCCGATCTACAGCGCTTCAACACACACTGCGGCGCCACCGTCGACAGCGTCATTGCCATCAACCGCTGGACGTTGCGCTACCTCGACACGCTGGCACCCGCCAACGACCCCGTATCCACGGACCTTGGGTTCATGACACGCTGGTCGAACTGGGTCTGGTCGCCCTTTCTGCCCGAGAACCCCTACTACAACGACTTCATGATACTGAACAAGTACGTCGAGCACGCGGCGCACGTGTCGGATCGCATCACGACGCTGATCCTCGAGGCGCAGACGGTGTTGGCCCTGCTTTCCCGCGCAGAGGACCACCTCGGCCTGATCCACGAGCTGTCGTCGCGCGACGCCTCGGCCGTAGCCGACCGCCGCGAGGACACGCTCTCCCTCCTGTGGAGCATGGTGGGCGGTAACCGCGCCCGCCTGCACAACCTGTCGCAGCAGATGGCGCTCCTGCGACGCGTCAGCATCCAGCGGTCCGACGCCATGCGCCGCGTCCAGTCCCTCATCCTCGAGCTCGAGGCCATCCAGGCAGGGCTCGAGGACCTGCGCGATAGGGTGGCGGCTCCGGAGCTCACGCTCTACGCATTCAACACCATGCCCCTCAGCGTCCATATTGAGACGATTGACCGGGGTATTCAGAGGTTGGAGGATGCGAGGGCGAGGATCACGGCTGCCGAGACGGATCGTGTGCGGGATGCCTTGTCAAGGGTTGGCATTGTGAGTGAGCCATGGTTGGAGGGGAGGTGAATGTCCTAGAAAAAAAATTCATCGTCGGTTGTTATAATCATCCCTCTTTTTTTTTCTCTCTGCCTTCTTCTTGGCTTTATACAAATCATATGGCGTGGGGTACTCTAATGATACATATTTCATAACTCTTAACGGGCATCGAGAGTGAATGACGACGATAATTATTACCTTATTACCACGGGAATGAATGGATGGGGATCAGACGGTCGAGAAAGCCGGGG
>NW_023336189.1:667223-746197 GCF_012550715.1 Geosmithia morbida
TGATCAAGTTTCTCATCGTATGTTACACACACACGTTTCATTTCAACAGAGTGGCCGACAAGCCGTGTACGTACTCTTTAATTTTTCCTTGCTCTTCAAGCTCCCCAAGCTGCAAATAAATATATATATATATATATAATTATGATATTTATTATAGACATTGAATCAGTCAAGTCGTAGTGAAAAAGAAAAAAAAAGGTGTGATGATGAAGCCAGAGAGGAAAGGGGAGAGAAAGGGAGAGAGGCATGAGGAGAGAGAGAGGGGAGAGGGAGAGAGAGAGAGAGAGAGAGAGGTCTATGAAAAGGTAGGAAATACATGGCCGATTGCACGCCGCCCTATTTGTCAAGAGTTCATGTCAGGATTTTTCAACAAGCGTGCAGGAGAGGAGTCAGGGAGGGGGGGGAAGAGATGAAGAGATGGAGAGAGGGAGAGAGAGACTCACACTTTGGTCGCTGATCGTCCGGATCGTCAAAAGGCGCATTCTTGGCGGCAATGGCGCGCATACGCTCCCTCGCAAAGGATGAGGGGCTGATGCGGCCGCCCAGGACGGCAGAGGCTGCTGCTGCCGCCGCCGCCGCGGCTGGACGAGGGCGAGGGCGACGAGGGGGGCGATCCTGAGAATATTGCTGCTGCTGCTCTGCTGCTGCGGATGTGTCCAGTTCGGAATCCTCGGGTTGGGTGGGCAGCATACGCAGAGCCCGTGGTTTCCTCTTCTTGCGGGGTCGGTGTGCGGGTTGCGGCGGTTGGGGTACTCGCTGCTGCTGCTGCTGCTGCTGCTGCTGCCGGTGGCCGTCCGCTTCTCCCTCTCCTCCTGAGCAGTCCTCCTCGGCAATGGTGTCATTGGTGGTATTGCGGTGTTGGTGATCTGGTTCGGGTGCTGTGGTGATGCTGGCGGGCTCGACGCCTTCCTCCGCCAGGCCGGCGGCACTCTCATCTGATCCTCTCGAGTCGTCGCGCGGCTTGAGGGGCGTCATGGGCACCTGAGACTCCGGCGTGGTCCTGTTCTCCGACGACGACGACCGCTGCTGCCGCTGATGCTGGTGCTGATGCTGATGCTGATTCTGCGACGACGACGACGACGACGACGGGGAGCCTAGGAAGAGGAACAGTCGGCGCCACCACGGCGGTGCGCCCCTGCCGGCCTGGTAGTATGGGTGGTGGCCGTTGGGAGACGTCAGGTTCTCGAGGTCGACGCGACCGCGGAGCTTGCGCAGGGCCCTCTCCCGCCGGACCATGCCGTTCGTGATCTTAGGGCTGTACCCCCGCGGCAGCATGCAGTGCTTGCACATGGGGCACAGGGAACTGTTGCTAGTCAGGAACTCGTCTATGCACTCGGGGTGGAAGATGTGGCCGCAGCTGAGCTCGCGGATGACGGAGACGCGGTGCTCGAAGGGCCCCAGGCAGATGTGGCAGCTCGGCTGGGCGTTGGTGGCCGTCGTGTCGACGGAACCCACCAGGCTGGACCTCTTGCTCCTGATGCTCCCCGGCGGTCGGATATCGGATATCACGCTGCGGCTGTCGTTGTGGTGGTGATGGTGGTGCTGGTGGTGCTGGTGGTGCTGGTGTTGTTGGCTGTGACGTCTCCGGCTGCTGCGGGATCTCGAAGACCGGACCGACCTGGATCCCGCGACGGAGCTCGGTGTGGAGGGGACGGTGCTGCCGGCACCGGAAGCTGACGAGAGCTCGGGCTCAGCGTTGTAGGTGAAGATGGGGAACTCCTTGACGTGGCTGGCGGGGACGGTGACCCGCTTGATGCCGCTGGCCTCGAGGTCGACCTCGCCCGACTCGACGCGTCGGCGGAGGGCGCGTCGGCGGTTGCGCTGGATCAGGTGCATGGTGAGGGAGACGCCGAGGATGATGAAGACGAGGGAGCCGATGACGATGATGAAGAAGATCCACAGGGCCAGGGCGTTGGAGGGGCTCTCCATCTCGAGCTCGGTCCAGATGCGGACATAGTCGCTGGGGTTGGGCCCGTAGAGCTCGGCGATCTCGTCGCCGTGGGGGATGCTGCTGACGTTGCCCGAGTACAGGCTCAGCTCCGACATCATCTTCTGGCCCTGGAGCCCCGGGACGGCGAAGACGGGGTACAGGTTCGACTTCTTCCAGGCGCCATCGTCGTCGAGGTTCCAGACGGGCGAGTCGACATCTTGGGGCTTGTCGGTCGAGTTGTTGGGCTTGTAAAAGATGAGGCCCTGTATGGGGTCGAAGCGGGCGGAGGCGAGGTAGGCCTCGGTGCAGTCTATGCTGAACCAGGGGGCCAGGGCGACGAGCTTGTAGTTCGTGGGGGGGAGGTCCGCACGGCGGGTGACGTTGTGGGGTATATAGTCGTACTGGAGGCTGTCGCAGGAGGGGTTCGACGAGATGTCGGGGACGTAGAGGAGGCCCTGCAGGATGCCGTCGAGGGTGTTGGCATTCGTGGTGGTGAGGGTCGTGATATTCTGGCTGATGCGTTCTTCGTATGCTACCTGGCTCTGCGGGAGGTTGGGGGGGTCAGAAGGTTTCCTCCGCGCGATTCTCCCGGTGTCTTTGACAGCGGCAGGTGAGGAGATGTCGAGGGGTTGAGGTCACGCCGACGTACCGATAAGGCGGTAATGTTTCGGATGATCGTACTCGGGACGGTACCGGCACCAGACCAGACCGGGTTGCTAAAAAGAAGTCTTTGAGGAGGAGGGGGATGTCAGCTTGTGAAGGGAGTCGGGACGGGTCCGATCGGTCGACGCGACGACGGTCTTGAGAGGTCGGGGTATGGGCCAGGAACAGATGACGTACACAGCATTTCGGATCTCGTTGAGAGCTGTCGAGGATGGCGGACGGGGTACGTTAGCTTCGAAATGTGAATGTGATCTGGTAGATGGGATGCGCCGAGACGCCGCCGAGACGCCAGGGCTGAGAGACGCGTCTTTTGGCGGCAGAAGGACGGGGGAAGGGAGAGGGAAGTTTATATATATATATATATATATATATATATATGTGTGTGTGTGTGTGTGTGTGTGTGTGTGCGTATGCGTATACATGCAATATATATATATATACATATATATATAACAAGCGGCGTCTCGAAGAGGGTTTCGGAAGAGATGTGGATAGGCAAGGATGGAAGACGTACACATGCTTCTTCTATGACATGATCAAGGCTTCTGCGACTGGGGTGTCATGATAGAGCGGGCACCGACGGCGCGACAGCAACGGCCCCGGAGTCGGCGGGATGCCCCCGTTGCGCCAACGGGGGGCGAAGAAAGAGGGGATGCGGGCAGTCAAGGTCGTATGCCAGACGGAGGGGTGAGTATATGCAGTCTTCGCAACGGCCAGGCTGTCGGGGAGAAGAACGGCGGCTTCGATACGGAGGAAAGAGACGGAGGGAGACACGTGTGGACGGGTGTGGAATTGACCGGGTGCGTGTTGTTCCTCTCCGATCGCTTGCTCTTCTCTTCTCTTCCGGGAGATGGAGGAGGGCGGCGGTCCGACGAGAGGGTGCGCAAGACGTGGCAGCAGGTCGGCTCTCTCGTCTGAATTCCGGAAACGGGGAAGGGGGAGCGAGCGTGGTGGGCGCGTCTCGAGGGCGAGGGGTCGGTCGGTCCGTCAACTGCGCACGATGGGCGACAACCTACATGGGAGAGCAGGATGGTCTCGTCGTCGGTTGGAACGCGATGGGCGGCGCACAATGGTGTGGGATCCGAGAGGGGAGAAGGAGAGAGGGGAAAGAAGGAGAGGAAGAAAGGAAGAAGAGAGAGAGGGACGTTGGGAGCTGCGGGGGAGGCGGAGCAGAGAGAGAGAAGAGAGTGAGTGAAGAAGTAGTGGTACGGTGTGAAATGGTTGGAGGTTGAAGGAGGGTTCAAGAGGTGGGTGGACTGTACACAGTGCGTATCGGATATACTGCTGAGAGACAAGAGAGAGTTTTTTTTTTTTTTTTGCTCTCTCTTCGTCCTTGGGCCGAGGGTAACGTACTGATGGGACGTCGATACAGGGGTCTGCTGGTTGCGTGCGTGTGCGTACGTACGTTTGGGGCTTCTGGGGTGTGGGAAAGGAAAAGAGGAAGGGAGAGGGCGAGAGAGAGAGAGAGAGAGATAGAGAGATAGAGAGGACGGATGGGGAAGGTGAGAAACAGAGAAGGTGAGAGAAAGAGAAGAGGATTGAAATGTGGAACAACGGCGCTGAAACGGTGGGAGAGAAGCGAAAGCGAAGATTGCCGCCGCTGAGAGCCCCCCCCGAGAGAGAGAGAGAGCAGAGAGAGAGCAGAGAGAGCAGAGAGAGAGCAGAGAGAGCAGAGAGATGGTCTGAATTAGAAGGGGTAGGTGGCGTTGGCGTTGATGACAGTGGAGTGGCAGGTACTTGGTTGCAGGGCAAGATGGCAGAGTCTAGCGGACGCGTCTACCTGTAATCTGTATTCTGTATTCCTCGTACGGAGCGTCAATGTCATGTATCATTATATAATACAGCGATGCTCGTAGGGGAGCACTCGTAGGGGAGCAATCGTTAGGGGAGCAGCTCGTAGCCTGTAGGGGAGCAGTCGTTAGGGGAGCAGCTCGTAACAAGGTCCCCGATCCCCGCCCACAGCGATGATGACGGGTACAGAGGTACAGGTAGGTACATGCAGGTCAGGTATCACTCGCCCGTCCGGCGCTGTATCATCGACCCCCCCCCCAACCTGATCCCAGCATGCACCGATACGGGGGGACCAGCCCTGTATTCCCACATTCCACCAGGTGCTCGTAGCTATACGGACCATATGCGGAGTACTCGACGTACTCGTAGTCCGGGTACAGGTACGGAGCGCATACGACATGATAAATTGCATGGTGCGGACCGGGACCTAGACTAACCCTCCAGGTATAGAGTACGGATCGCTGCACTACACATCACACCGGCTTCTTGAGTACCCGGTACCTCTCTCACCTCACCCTCCCCTCCCCTCAGGACCCTTTCGCCATCACCCAACCTGCACTCAGCATGTTATGAATACGAGTACTCCGTATTGAGTCTTGACATGTCCGTATTGTGGGAACTCTTTTTTTTCTTTCTTCTTTTTTTTTCCCTCTTGTTGTCGGTCTTCTTCCTCTACGGATACGCACAACACGTATCACGAGCATCATTATTATTATCATCACTCCGTACTATTGTATACTGTCATGATTGCTGAGCTACGGATCACACATATATACATATCATACTCCGTAATACTACCGCAACGTATCATCAGGGTTCAGCAGTGATAGGCTCTATATCAGCACTATCGATAGTCTGCCGGAGAAGGAGGAGAGAGGGAAGGGGGGGGGGAAGAGAGCCTGTCGTGTCGGGAATACCATATTACATGATCCAATTCAATGTCATTGTTCATAATCCTCCGTACTCGTAATAGATATGTCAGTATAATGCACACACACATACACACACACACACACACACACCCCTTCTTCTGTCTCGAAGCTACCTCGCCTTGCTTCCCTCCCACTCTCCCTCCCGACCTTCCCTCACTGCGACGTCCTGACAGCTCCCTCGTCTACGGTGTATTACTCATCGTACCTCTCTCTCCTCTTGCTGACTAACAGCAGTCGACGGCCCAGACTCTGGTGTGCGGGTGAAGGTGTACGGCGTGACGTGGTTCGATAATCTAACGCGAAGGAGAGGAGAGACATTGGACTTCATGCGTGGAATAGAATAAGAAACATGGCAGACGAAGTGATACGAGTAGAAAACACAGAGAGGGTCCAAGCAGAAGAGGAGAGGAAAAGACCAGGGTCTTTAGCCGTACACACCTAGACTACGGCCCATGGCAGCCACAGAAATGTCTGACCAGGTCACACCACCCGGCACAGTGACAGAGACCAACCGAGAGTGTCTACATGTATTCATACTGGCGGATTTATGGATTATCTCTACGTGCACTGTTCGTAGCAATATCAATCATTGTATTCCGTCTACTCGAGTATATATATATATATATATATATATATGTGTGTGTATATGTGTGTGTGTGTGTGTGTGTGTGTGTGTGTGTGTGTGTATGTACGTATATATATGCATGTATATATATGCATGTATATTACATGTATCGTACATACCTTCTCAAAACCAAACCTCAAGAGAATCACCTCTACACCTTCTCTCTCACTCTCCCGGTACCGTACGAGGATTATACAAGAATAATACCCCGTACATGCCTGATCAGTCATCATCGAGGACACATGTACACATACATGTACTCCGTACATGATATGATATGTATATCGATATATGTGCGAGTATTATTGCGTGGTTCCGAATCCAGCCCCCGGACCGCTCCCCTCTCCCCTCCCCTCTCCCCTCCCACTCCCCTCCCCCACCTCCCCCTGACGTTCTAGACGCGTCCGTGCCGCAACGTGTGGCCTGCTTGCTGCATTCGCTCGGCCCTCACTGCTCAGCTGCGCTCAGCTGCGTTCAAGCTGCGCTCCAACTGCGCTCCAACTTCTCTGATGGCCGGACCGTATGCGGACGAGTGATGCTACCGCTCGCACGCGCATCGCAGCGTCGATGCCAGGTCCCGGTACTCGGTGATGCCGTACGTCGGATAATGAATACGTCGCATCACCCCGTATCATCATCGACTCTTGCAATTGTTGCTCGCTTCCCCAGTACCAGTACGCTCCGACAGTTGCTCCCTGTGAGTAGATCCCCCTTCTCCAATCCTCCCATCGATAATAATACATGTACGCGCCCCTGTCGAACCTCTCGAGCCACATCACCCAATCTTCAGGCCTTCTTCACTCCTTCACCATGTCCACCAATCTCCGAGGCCCTTGCATTTAGCTTCTTGCACGGGAGTACGTACAGATTATTACATCGTAAACCATCATCAATCGGCCGTTTCAGACTTCTACTCGTTCTACCTCGTAATACCCCAATACTGACCCCAGAGTCCAGCTGCGAGCACATGTCCGTAGCCAACGTACGGTCTTCTCTCCGCAATGTGCTCGTACCCAAGATATACCACTGCTGCTGCTGCTGCGACGGCATCGTCTCCCCCAAGGCTCAGCCCTGGCATCTACACGGAAATTCGAGGCCATGTCACCTAGTAACGGCTGCCGTAGCCGCCGCCACCGTAGCCACCGCCTCCGTAGCCGCCGCCTCCGTAGCCGCCGCCGCCGCCTCCGTACTCGCCGCCGCCGCCCCCGCGACGACCGCCGTACTGGTCCTCGTCCTCACCACCACCGTACCCATCCTCATCACGTCCGCGGCTCGGCTCCCTGCGACCGCCGTAGCCGCCGCCGCCGCCTCCGTAGCTAGACTCCTCACGGTCCCCGTAACCGCCGCCACCGCCGTAGCTAGATTCCTGGCGGCCGTAGCCCGAGGACTCCTCGCGGCCGCCGTAGCCGCCGCCGCCGCCGTAGCTCGACTCCTGACGGCCACCGTATCCCGAAGACTCCTCACGGCCGCCGTATCCCGAAGACTCCTGGCGACGACCGTAAGAGTTGTCCTCGTCGTCGTCACGACGCCCTGAGGAGCGGCCGTAGCTAGACTCCTCCTGCCGACGTCCGTACGAGTTGTCCTCGTCGTCGTCACGGCGTCCTGAGGAGCGGCCGTAGCTAGACTCCTCCTCACGGCCACCGTAGCTCGACTCTTGACGGCCGTAGCCGCTGTTGCCTCCGTAGCTCGGCTCCTCCTGCTCGTCCCGGCGAGAGCTCTGCCTGTTGCCGTCGGACCTCCGCTCTCTCTCTTCGCCTCCGAGGGCTCCGCTGAGGAGGGACCCGGCAGCGCCGAGGAGGCCACCGAGGGGGCTGTCGTCGTTCCTGTTGTTTCTGCGCCCACCGCCGCTGCCGCCGTCACCGACGGCTTCCGAGAGCATGTCGGTGGCGCCCGAGAGGATAGCTCCTGCGGCGGCGTTGGCAATCTTGTCCTCCGCGGTCTCGGCACCGTAGAGCTTCTGCATCTTGAGCTTGCCAGCACAGCCGTGGCCGTGGCCGGTGTCGTAAACACCCTCGCGGTGGTTCTGACCGTTCTTGACGCCGTTGCGCGAGAGTTTCTCGCGGTAGTCGCTGCGCTGGTCGTCTCCCATCTCGCTCCACCACTCCTCGACGGTCTGGAAAATCTGGCGGCGGCCCTCCTCGGCGCCCTCGCCGCCCATCTCGCGCTGGGCGGGGTGGTGCATGACGCCGCGGACGATATGGTCCAGCGTGCTGTCAATGTCGATCGACTCGTCGTCAATGGCCCTCATGAGCTGGGGGACGACCCAGTGAACCGTCTTAGCGGCACACTGACCGGCAAGCTCGTTGAGGATCTGCAAAATATCAGCCGGTATTCACGCGGGTGACTCTAAAATCTCTCGTTCTCGCTCTCACTCTCACTCGGATCTCAGATCCCCCGTCCCCGGATACATCCGTTCCCCTTTGTGCGTATGCATACATCATCTCTCTGCTCTCTTCGGCCGTCTGCTCTCCTCATCTCGTGGTTCGATCTTGTACACATACGTTTGAAAAGTGGTCCTTGGACAGCATAGAGTGGGTAGGGTCGGTGGAGTGATCGTCTTCAAACACAATGTGCTGCTCCTGCTCAGAAGAGTTGATGATCTCGTTGGATCCCGTCATGAGCTCGCTCTTGATGTTCTTGATGAGGGGCACGACGAAGGGGGCGATGAGGGAGAAGACGAAGCGCGACAGCTGCTCCTCGAGCTGCTCAATGATCTTGGGCAGGACCGGGATGGATTCGGTGGCATGGGTAATGGCCTGCATGACGTCGTCGTGGAAGGTGATGGCGGGCATGACCTGCTCGTAGGCATCCTGGATGTAGCGGGTGAACTCCTCGGGCTCGCGGGGCGAGATACTGGTGTTGGCCATCTGGGCCGAATTGGCGTTGTTCTTGAGCTCATCGACCTTGTCGCTCTGGTGCTTGTCGCCAAACATGCCGTCGGGGATCTGGTCGAGGAGGGACTGGAGCAGGCTGGTGTCCGACTTGGCGCTCTCCTGGAGAGTGCCCTCGAGCTCGTCAATCTCGTTCTGGGAGAGCTTGTCGGAGACTGGTGGGATTGGTCAGTCTACAATAATCTTTTATCTTCCTTTCTGTGTTTTTTTTTTTTTCGAAAAGAGTTGAGGGTGTTGATGCTTACCTTCGCCAGTGACACTGTGAAGAAAGTCGACGCCACCGAATGTACCGCTACCATGGAACTGTCATCAGCACGCACACACACACTTTCCCTCCAGTTCAATGTCCTATACATACGTGATAAGGGGGTAAACCTCGCCACGGGCTCCCTCGAGTTCGATCTTGGTGCGGCGGCCGACGTGAGGGAAGATGTCGTCCTCGCCAAGTTCGATGAGAGCAAGCTCACAGTAGTTGCTGTGGGCGAAGAAGTCTGTGAAGAGTCAGCACATCATTCGCACTGAGAACGGTGACTAGCAGAAAAGACCAAGTGGGCGAAAAAAAAGGAAAAAGAAAAAAAAGAGTGCACGTACCCTCGAGGCAGTGCAGACCGGTACCGAGAACACGCAGAGACTCGTGGAGGTCCTTCTTGTCGCCCCTCTCACCGTAGCGGCGGCCGAGCTTGATGCACCTTGAAAAGAGCTGCCTGATGAGCTCGGCCGAGGTCATGATGCCGGCGTTCTCATTGGCAATGTAGTTCTTCATGCCCGTCTCGCTGTCAATGGAAAGCTCCGTCTCCTCATCGACGGGGCCACGCAGGCGGCGGTCGTACTGGCGAGCGTCAACGTTGTCGGCGTAGTTCTTGGGGTTGTCAATGTGCTCCTCGGGCCTGTAGCAGCCGAGCCTCTCGGCGGTGACCTCGAACTCGCCGGAGCCGTATCCAAAAGTCATGAAGCCTAGGATGCAGAGGAGGAGACGGATGGCCTCGGCCGAGATGGACTTGACGGTGCCTACGTCGATGGCCTGGGAGTAGTCGCGGGCCCAGTTGCCAAAGTAGGTCTGGGAGACCATCATCTTGGTGAACTTTTTGCCGCCGTTGTAGGCTTGGGCGGCTGCCAGGCTGAGGAGGACGTCCTCGATGTCACCATGGCGCCCTGGACATGTTAGCTGTGTCTGTCTGTCTTGCCTGAGAGATAGAAAGAGCTCTCTCTCTCTCTCTCTCTCTCTCTCTCTCTCTCTATCTCTCCTCTCTCTATCTCTATCTCTATCTCTATCTCTGTAGAAGAGCCGTACCCTCGGTATATATATATACCAAAGGTCTGATGAATGGACGTACAGTTCTTGTGCTCAACCTTGGAGATAGAGGCAATGTTTCCCGCGCCAAAGGCAGCGACGGGCGTCACGGCCCACGCAAAGGCCAGCAGGAGGGCGAGACGGAGCATGATACCAGCAAGCTCAGTTTAAGGGTATGGATATCGCTGAATAGTTGGAAAATGGGCTATGATCTTTCTGCGGATTCCTCTCTTGCAAAGAAGGAAGGGCGGCAATAAGGAGGGAAGAGGGAAGAAGAGAGGAAAGGAGGGCGGGGTGGGCGAAAGAGGAGGGTGAGGGGTGGGTTCTCTCTGTACAGTAGATGTAGCCCTGGTCCCTCGGAGGGCGAGCAGCTCTGCGTGGTATTTTTAGCACCAGGCCAGGAGAGAGAGAGAGGAGAATTACGTATAGGTAGTAGAGGGAAAGGACCTATATAATAGGCGTGCGTTAAAGCCGTTTAAGCACTGAAACTAGAGTTGATACTTGGCTGGCTATATACGTAGCATGAAATTGGCAGTCGAAACTCACACACACAAGCAGCGCGGCGTCCTTGGTGCGTGGGAATATTGACGATCCCCATACTTTCAGCCGTGAAGAGGAGGTGGGGGGGGGGCAGCGACGACCACGCGTTTCGGGGCCTACGATTCAAGACCCAGACGGTCTTCTTCTCTGTGCCGCAAGCACTATCACGAGCACTACGAGAACAGCGGATAGTAATGACAGTCCACCCCTATCGTATGTACGAGTGTCTGTCCGTGCAGAGGTGCTGTTGCTCTCCCTCTATCCTCAACCGGTGGGTGATGTGGCTCTCTCGAGTGTACAATGTAGTGGGAGGGGAAGGAAGGAGGGGGGGGGGGGGGGGGGGGGGGGGAGATGAGGGGCAAGTAATACTCAAGCTCAAGGCCTCAGGGTGAAACCGGTACGGTACGTCGTGTGGTAGTAAATAATAGTGGCACCACAAGCTGGCACCATAAGCCTACAATGTATGCTTACAGCCTGCCTATACATGTATCACATGGAGGAGCATTGCACTACTGGGCAGGTCCGATGCAGCACCCTCTCTATCTGTATATGTAGTATCATCACGACAGCCATCATTTGATGGCAGGGGGTATCAGGGGTCGTGTCACTCGTGCGTACTCGTATGTTACGTATGTCTCTGGGTCCGGTACGTACCTGACTACTGGCTACTCCCGAGTTCCTAAATCATGCGTAGATGCGATGTTCTCTTGAAGCTACGTAAGAGCCCAAATGACTCATCCAATCAGAGGGATCAGAGAGTGTACCAGCTGACTCCGCCGAGGGGTTGCAGCTGGAGCCATGTACGAGTACGAGATGGTGAGCTCCATGGACGTGCTACCAAGACGAGTCGACGTATGGATGGCCATGATCAACACCCCGTCTCTCTCTAACGGTTCCCGGTCCAGTGATGGAGGGTCTGGAAGGGTTGACGGTTTTCCAAGGTCATGTATTCCCTGTACCTCCGATGTATCGTACGTTACGGGCGCTGTGTGGCATTCGTGATGGCGCTAGATCGGGCCTGTAGGCAGCCACACTCTCGCTGCTCGTGTAATGCTCGCATCGCCACGTACAGCAACCTGCAGTCGCCCCGTGAGGCGAGACTACATTACCGCTAGCAGATCAGAGAGATAACAATAGAGGCCGAAGATTTCTCTGATCCCAGCGTACATCTGAGGGATACATACATGATGAGCAACTTTTTTGGCTATACAGAGAGGTACGACGTACTCGTACATGCATCCAGCATCTTCTTACCCTGCGTACATACATGCAATCGTTGTTCTGAGCGACGCTGTGTTCGAATTTGATGGCACCAGGCCTTGATCCCAAGTCTTGACGACTGGTCCTTTCATGAATGTGTTTTCTCGTGGGACGAAGTAGGTGATGCTCGTGTGAAGGGTTGACATCGAGGATCGGTTATGCAACCGATCTATCTATCTATCTATATATTTAGATATATATATATGTATATATGTGCCTGTGCTGTTGTGCGAGCACTAGTAAAGTGCTCCCCAAAGCATGGGATCGACTCTACAAGGCAATGCACAATAACGCACCGCGACGGATGATCCTATGGACCGACTCGTCTCCGAGGAGCAAGCCTATCTTGGGGTGGGAGAAATGCCACTGAGGATATGCCTTGGCCGGGTATTTACGTGGTGTATATCACCATGATAACGTGTACTCGCCCAACTGCGTTGTCATACAAAGACGTCGAGTGTAAGCAGTGGCACGGTGAACGGGTTGAACCTTCTGATAGCCCCTACGCGCCGCATACATCGGGCACTGGCCGTGTGGCACAGACAGGGTAGGGGACAGCAAAGTGGTATTACCGGCTGAGGCACGAGCAAGCGCTAAAGTGGAGGGTGGTCATCAAGGAAGGTGGCTCAGTCGGCGGGCAGGAGCAGCGCGGGTGGTGAACAGGTGCTGGGCAGGTGCTGGGCAGGTGCCGTCGGTGTTGGGCAGCCGTTTACGGGCAGTTGTGTGAGTGATTGAACGATACAGCGAGCCATCGTCGTCGCCACAAGAGAATGCGACCGCGAGACTGAAGCGTTGAAGCTGCTCAGTCCATCTCTTCAGAAGGGCGCTGGGGAATACAGTTGTCTGCGCTGAACTCGAACCGCTGAAGAGTCCTCCCCCAAGAAGGGCCTGGATGGGGAAAGACGCTGAAGCCTGCGAGAACAGAGACACCGGGGGCACAGCGAGAACCCTTTCAGCGCGCGCCTGAAGAGAGGACCCGTCAGCGCGCTTTGTTTTGGGGGGTGGAAGGGACTGTGGGTGGACCACGGGGGGCCTGTCGGCGCCGGCACGCTCGCTGGTGACTGGCTAGTTGGGGGCTTTTGTTTATTTTTTTATATCTTTTTTCTTCTTTTTTTTTTCTCCCGCGCCTCTCCCCCCCAAGGCATTGTGGGTGCGTGCGGAACCACTGGAGGGCGACACCCTGTCTGTCGCTGAGCAGTGAGGGGGGGAGGCGCACTGCTGGGCGGGACAGCCTGTAATACAGCCGCACGAAAATGAATTTTCTTCTTCCCACTCTAGCCTTGGGTGCATGGATTACTGGGTGATTGCAGCCCAGTTGGTCCCGTGCTGCAAAACCTTTAACTCTGGTGTTCCCCTCCCGGGGGCAAACCCAGCCCCCAGCGTTTTCTTCTCTTCCTCTCTCTCTCCCCCCCCCATTCACCGTCCCCCTCAGCGTCTCTCAGCACCTTGGAACCCTCCCCCCATCATCTCACTACTCATCAACTAGGAATTCTCATTTCCATCCCCTAAACCATCCTCTCTTCAGCGGCCACCAGGGTCGTTCTTTCAGAAGACAATCAGAACTCCCGTCCCCTCTCCCCCCATCATACGCCCCCAGTATAGCAGCGCACTTCACTTCCCAGTGCTCGCCTGCTCTTTTATTTTCCGGCCCCATCGCACGCATTCAATTTGCTTGCCTCCCCCCCCCGCCCCGGAAGAGAGACAGCAGAAAAAGATAGCAGTCACTCAGCCACCAGAGGGCAAACCACCACAACACCCCCTGTATCGCGGCCACTAATTATGCCGCGCCCCTCCAAGAAGAGCGCCGACGAAAGGAACAAGGCGCCCGCCACGCTGCCCACTCAGGTCATGATGCCTCACGCCGCTATGCCCCAGGGCATCCCTGGCATGCCTCAGCAGCTTCCTCAGCACCACCAGCAGCACCATCAGCAGAGGCCCGGTGTCCCTCAGCAGCAGCAGCAGCAGATGGCTCAGCAGCAGCCTCCCCAGGTCCAGATGCCTCATCAGCAGCCTCCGCCTCCCGTCGGTGTTCCTACCATGCCTCATCCTGGACGCGTCGTGGATAGCGAGAGCTTTCTGACGGTGCGCGATTCGGTATGTTTTTTTATCATGATAATATCCTGCATTTTCCCCTTCTGTTCCGTTCCCTCCCATCTCATCCGCCATCTCTACTCACTTCACCATCACCATCACCTCTTTCCCAATCATCACCGCCTGGTACTTTTCTGGAAGCTTTCATGAGCTTTTTAAGACAGGAAACCGGCAAGGCTGGAGAGGAAGGAGAGTTGAAATCAATCTTCTTCCATCCTTCAATGCTCTGGCAATTGCCCGCGCTTCTTCCCAACTCACACGCCCATTTACACGACGCGCGCGTCTTTGTTTACACGCGCACCGCGTCAGCAGAGCTCTAGTGGGGCCAGAGCTCCCAGCTCCACCTCGCCTCGTCTTCACACCCATACACCACGTCTCGCAGTAGAGCGAGGAAAGACAGAGAGGAGAGATGCTAACCTGTATAGGCCGTCAATCGCCTCGCCGCCATCCTCGAGCTCCTTCGTTCCTTCACCACCGACTACATCAGGCAGACTAACCTCCTGCTGGGTGAGCCCACCGCCGAGGGAACCCACGGCGACCTGCTATCCAACTTTGAAAATGCCGCCGCCCAGCTCATCAACCCCATGGCCGACCTCGGCCCTCCCGTCGAGGAGAAGAAGGAGCGCAAGAAGCGCACCCACGACCCCAATGCTCCCAAGAGGCCTCTCACCCCCTATTTCCTGTACATGCAGCATGCTCGCTCCATCATTGCCAACGACCTTGGGCCCGAGGCCCCCAAGGGTGCGGTCCAGGAGGAGGGCCAGAGGCGATGGGCGTCGATGAACCCCGACGAGAAGATGGTATGTCCATATGCCACCCCTGGGTCTCTCCTTCCCCCCCCTTCACACGCAGATACTGACCCGACTCTCTAGGGCTGGAACCACGCCTACCAGTACAACCTCCGCCTGTACAATGCCCGCGTGCACTCGTACAAGAGCGGAAACCCCGACGCGAAGAACATGCCCGACGACGAGGCCATGCGCTACGCCGAGGAGAACGACGTGCCCCTCCCCCGTCTCAAGGAGGAGCAGAACTCGTCTCATGCCGCCGCCGCCGCCGCCGCCGCCGCAGACGAGCAGGACGCCATCGCTCAGCAGCTCCAGCAGGTCGCGCAGGCACCCATGCCCACGCTCGCCGACGAGCTCGCCGCCGGCCCGGACCCTTCCAAAACCCCAAAGAAGAACGCCCCCGGCCGCAAGCGCAAGACGGGCGAGATCGACCCTGCGGCCGCTGTCTTGGGGAGCACCATGTCCCCTGCCGGCGCCCCCTCCAGCCCTGACAAGAAGCGTCGTCGCGCCTCGGGGAAGCCCGTCCAGGATATCGAGGAGCCTAAGAAGTCGGGCCGCAAGAAGACTAAGAATTGATGCGGTCTTGTGTGTGTGTGTGTGTGTGTTGCGTTCCCGTGACTAGCTCTCCCTCCCTCTCTTTCTCTCTCTCTCTGAGCCTTTCTTTTCAAATATTCTCTTGATGAAACGGGGGTTTTCTCACTTTCTTTATCCTCTGTGTATCGGTTGTGTTTATTGCTTTTGATATGCCTTCCAGTGTTTTTCTTTTTTTTCTTGCTTTATGGATGAAGGCAAACGGTATGGATTGGAGAAAGGAAAATGTCATAACAGAAAAAAACTACAGAAATATCATAAAAAAAAAGATGAAGATTAAGAAAAAACCACGACTGGTGTGCGTGCGTTATAACGTGATTCATATACAAACTTGTACTCAATTTCTGCATTTATGTATACTCGTAGACGTTGAAACATTGGAAGCCGGGTACAACCGATGATGTACGCGGGACAGATTGGTACGACAAGTAGAGGAAAACATGATAGCTCGAGACGTACATAGAGAGTGGAGGGGTGAAGGAGTCGCAGAGACAGAGAGGCTAGTAGGCAAAATAGGCCTGCGTGAGAGGCAAGCTATCCGACGGCTCAGCCTCGCATACCACCCCGTCCGCCTCGACGGTATAGCTCTCCGGGTCGACCCTCATGCGTGGCTGGGCATCATTGTACTTCATGTGCCTCTTGCCGATGTTCCGACAGCCCCTGACGGCCTCGACGCGGCTCCTGAGGTTGTACGAGTCTATGGCGCCGGACTCGATGCTCGATGCCGACACGAAGAGGATGCTCGTCTGGGGGACAAGAGGGGCGAACATGGGTCTGCCGATGATGGGTTGGATGGTGGGGATGGAAGCGTTGGGGTCGCCCTGTTCAGTCCCAGAAGTCAGTACATGTACATGTATGTACGTACGTAATGAGATGTAACCGAAACGGTTATTTCAAGCTTATTAAACAAAACATGAAGGGGGAGGGGGAGAGAAAAGAGGAGAAAGGAGGAAGAGAGAGAGAGAGAGAGAAGGGAAAGAGTTGAGAAGACAAAAAAATCAAAAGCACATACCATTTGAGCATAAGCTATTATACCGCTCTTTATCACCTGGAAGGGTTTCGTGCCGAACCAGGCAGGATCCCAGAGCACCAGGTCGGCCAGCTTGCCAACCTCTACGCTGCCGATGATGTGGCTGAAGCCCTGGGCGATGGCCGGGTTGACCGTGTACTTTGAGACGTAGCGCTTGACGCGAAAGTTGTCGGCGCCGGAGCCCTGGTCCTCGGGGAGGGAGCCCCTCTGGACCTTGTTCTTGTGGGCCGTGTTCCAGGTGCGCAGGATGACCTCGCCGCAGCGGCCCATGGCCTGGGAGTCGGAGCTCATCATGCTGATGGCGCCCAGGTCGTGCAGCACGTCCTCGGCGGCGATGGTCTCGGCGCGGATGCGTGACTCGGCAAAGGCCACGTCCTCGGCGATGTTCTTGGACAGGTGGTGGCACACCATGAGCATGTCGAGGTGCTCGTCGAGCGTGTTGCGCGTGAAGGGCCGCGTGGGGTTGGTCGACGAGGGCAGCACGGCGTCGTGCTCCACCACCGAGATGATGTCCGGCGCGTGCCCGCCTCCCGCCCCCTCGGTGTGGTACGTGTGGATGGTGCGGCCCTTGAAAGCCGCCAGGGTCGACTCCACGAAGCCGGACTCGTTGAGCGTGTCCGTGTGGATCAGGCACTGCACGTCCAGCTCGTCGCACACGCTCAGACATGCGTCTATCGCCGCCGGCGTGCTGCCCCAGTCCTCGTGGAGCTTCAGCCCGCACGCGCCCGCCCGCACCTGCTCGCGCAGTCCCGTCGCCCCGCTGTCGTTGCCCTTACCGGTGATGCCGTAGTTGAGCGGCAGCGTGTCGCATGCCTGGAGCATCTGCCTCATGTAGTGTTTGCCGGGTGTGCACGTCGTGGCGTTCGTCCCTGCGCTGCATTCGGGTCCAGGTCAGCCATCGTATCCCTTGTTAGCTGCTCCCACACCCCACTTGACCAAGAAGAAGAAGAAGAAGAAGAAGAAGAAGAAGAAGAAGAAGAAGAAGAAGAGGGAGAAGGGCACCGACACTTACCTAGGTCCGACACCGCCACCGAGCATCGTGGTGATTCCTGACGCGAGCGCCTCGTCCGTCTGCTGCGGACAGATGAAGTGGATATGCGTGTCGATGCCGCCCGCCGTGATGATCTTGCCCTCTCCGGCCACGACGTCGGTGCAGCTGCCGACGACCATGTTGGGCGCGACGCCGTCCATGACGTCCGGGTTACCGGCCTTTCCGATGCCGACAATCATGCCGGCCTTGACGCCGATGTCGGCCTTGTAGATGCCTGTCCAGTCAAGGATGATGACGTTGGTCACGACCATGTCGAGCACCTCGTCGTCGGACCGGCCCGAGGCCTGCCCCATGCCTTCTCGCAGCGTCTTTCCTCCGCCAAACTTGCACTCGTCGCCGTACACGGTCAGGTCACGCTCGATCTTGATCCAGAGGTCCGTGGCGCCGAGGCGGACGGTGTCACCCGTCGTGGGGCCGAACATGGTGGCGTAGGCGGCGCGGTCCATGGTGGAGGCGTCGACGAGTGCCGGGCGCGGCGAGTCGTCGGGCGTGTGGGCGAAGCCGGCCTGCTGCAGCTTCAGGACGATGTCGTCCACCCGTCCCAGGTCGACGGGACCCGTGGCGAGGTTGTTACCGCCGCGGATGATCCTGCTGCCGCCGATCTCGACGAGAGTGACCGTCTTTGTGTCTCCCGGCTCGAAGCGCACCGATGTTCCTGCGGGAATGTCCAGTCTGAAACCGTACGCCTTGGCCCGGTCGAAGTCGAGCTGCGGGTTCGTCTCGACAAAGTGGTAGTGCGATCCGACCTGGATGGGACGGTCTCCCTTGCTCGACACGCCCAGGCGGATGCGCTTCCTGCCCTCGTTGATGGCCACCTTTGTGTTCTTGACCACCACCACGGCCCCCGGGACCCGACTCGGCTGGTAGTCATCCTTGTCGATGGCGGGGAAGAGCTCGTCCGCGTTGGCAGGCACGGGAAGGAAGCTCCCGTACAGGGCACGGTCCAGGTCTCCGTCGTCGCTGCTGATGGGGTTGTGCACCGTCACCAGGTACGTGCCCGAGGGGAACGTGCCCTCTACCTGGATCTCGTGCAGGGTGCTGCACACGGAGGGGAGGACGTGACGGCGGCCCAGCATGGTGGCCCCCAGGGACATGAGGTCGGCCACGCTGTGGTTTCCATCGCGGATGAGCTCCTGGAGGTTATTGGCGATGAGGGCCTAGGGTTTGGTGCACCGTCAGCCTTCCTCTCCACGTCTCCACGTCTTTCTTGATGTGGGGGTCCGGGATTGTGAGGAAGAAGGACGTACCGTTGCCTCAGTGTGGTTGAGCCTGACTCCACGTGCTAGTCTCCTCTGAGCGAGGAGGCCCAGCTGCGAGATGACGAGCTTATCGAGCTGTGTTTGATGACGGGTATGTGAGTCGTCACGGACATTGTTGAAGAGAGAGAGAGAGAGAGAGAGAGAAGCGGGAAGCGGGAAGCGGGAAGCGGGGGAGGGAGGGTGGCTTCTTGCCTTACCTCTCTGGGGACCAGATGCATGGCTCAGACACGGAAATGGAGATGATGAGTATGATGATATACTAACGCTCCTGATAGTAATCCGGGGTATGTCGCATGCAGTTGCGAATTAATAGGAGAAAAAGGGACGGAGATCTGGGGTCTATCGCTTTGAAGCTACCGAGATAGTGAGCTTGAGTTAGATCGATAAAACCTGCCATCCCACCATCCCCGCCTCCGCCGTCGGCCGCATGCGATAAGGACGACGCCAATGGGTATCTACTCGTACCATGTCGACCCATCGGCTCGACGGCCCATTCGTCCTCTTATTATTTCCTACCTACGATCTACTCGATTATACTCTCCGTCTCTTATCCTGTGGACATCTTTTTCTCCTTCTCTTGATGATATGCACACCTACAGCCCTGTATCAGGGACGACAGCTGAGTGGGCCGCTGCCGCATTTACATTACACATACAATGACCAACCCGACCATCTCGACATGTTTGGGGCATGGTCATTGGATGTAGCGAGTGTTACGAGTAGCAGGTATCGATGTCGTACATGCGGTACCACATAATGATACTAGTTGTCATGATTCTCGTAGTATTGCTACTCCGTATCGATACTTCCTGTAATAAGACGCTCGTTCCAATCATGCATAGTGATATATATCTGGCATAACGATGTGAAAGAAGAACCATGAGAACCATAGAGAAACCATGAAAAAAACCACCCGCCCCCTTATCTAGTGAGAGGAAAAGAGAAGGAAAAGAAACACTAGAGACGCCTTCGACATGTACCGGATCTGAATTTGGCATAAGAAACTCCTACTCATCGTCCTCAAGCTCCTCATCCCACTGCTCCTTCTCCTTCTTCAGCAGCCCTGCCATGTGTTCCGGTCTGAAGATGAAGCTGTCCGGGTCAGTCTCGCGGGGCACCTTGCCAACCATCTCGTCGGTAAAGATGCCTCCGATGGTGCGGATCCACTTCTTGCGTCGCTCCATGAGCGTCCTGGTCAGGTCGCCTATGCCGGGCCGGGCCGTACCCGCAGCGCCCGCACCGCCTGCGCCGACGAAGTGGCTGCCTCCGCCGGCACCTCCGGGACGCTTGGCCTTCTTGCTCTTGCCCATGGTGCGCGTGCGCTTTGTGTATGCGGCTTGTACCTGCGTGTCCAGGTCCTCGAGGATGGTCGAGTACTCCTGGTGCGCCATGCGCTCGCGCACAATCTCCATCAGCCGAGCCTTACGCGCCCCGTTGATGAGCACCTGCTGTCGGAGCCGCTCCTGCAGGAACCGCAGCCGGCCGGCTACTTCGTCGTCGTACGCACCGTCGTAGTCGGCCTCGGCACCGTCCTGCGCCGCGAAACCCAGGAACCGCAGCTCTTGCTTCAGGCGCTCATCCACCTGCTGGTAGTCCAGCTTCGGGTACGTCGCCTTCTTCCATGCCTCCGTCGTCGACTCGGGCATGAATGCTGCGGGCGATAGCGGCCTCTCTTCCCCGTTGCCGTTGACGGAATTGCCGTTGACCCCGTTTGCCTCGTCGCCCTGCGTGTCTCCGTTCATCGGCACGTCGCCATTGGCCAGGCCGTTGGCCCCCGGCCTGTCCTCCGATTGTGTCCGGTGCTCCGGCCGCAGAGCCTGCAGCAGCCTCGAAGCCAGGGGGCCGATAGAGAGCCCGTCTGTCTCCGCTACCGTGTCGTTCATGTTCTCGATAGAGCCGCGTGGCATGTTGGGAGGGAGCTTGTCGGCAGCTGTGTCCATCGCATCGGCCCCATCTTCCTCGTCCCAGATCTCGCTGTAGTGCCGCTTGCCCCGCTTAGGCATGACAAACGGGGTCACCCGGTCGCCGCGCTCGCGCAAAAAACCGATGTCCTCTTCGGTAAACGGTCGGAAATAGGGCTCAATGTACGACGCAAATGTCGTGAAGTTGATCTGACTCGTCGGCTTCGCGTTGCTGAAATCCCTATCCGGAGGATCGCCGGCAATCAGGTGTGCCAGGTCGCTGGACGGGTAGCGTGCTACCGAGTATATCTCCTTCTTCTCCTCGTCCGACATGCCGGGATGTACTTGTCGTATCTCGTATACGGTTGGGTCGTCGAATGTTGACGGGTCTTCGCCAAAGGTCTGATGTTGGGGCATTTCGCGCCGCGGCGGCGCCCCATCGTCGTCGGAGCTGGATTCTTCCTCCTCCCCCCCCTCGGCATCCTCCTTCTTTGGTTTCTCGTCGACCTCCATAGCGGCCGAAGGGGATCCGTTCGCCGCGGGAGACAGTGACGAGCTAGCCGAGTCTGCGCGCGAACGTTTCCGCTTGCCATCTCCGCTTGGTGACGATCGGGCTTATGGACGATGTCGGTCAGTTTCTCGAATTGACTCTGGTGTAAATCTACTACAGCCTTTCCTCAGAGGGACATACCGTGACCACCTGAATCGGGAGGAGCTAATGAATCCGAGGCCTTCTTGCGTTTGTGCTTGGACCGGCGCACTTCTTCTTCGCCGGTGTAGTCGTCGGGACGCTTCTTACGCTCGTCCGCGAGGAAGCGCATACCCCGGTCGTAGAAGTTCGAACGCTTCTCCATGACGGAAACCATCTCCTTGAGCTTGGCGAGCATAGCGTCAATGCTGCGGGAGTCGGGCACTGTGGCGCTGGATGCGCCCGAGTCGACGAGGTCATCGTAGCTTAGTGTATTTTGGAATACGATGACCCTCGTGTTGAGAAAGTCTGGGTCGTATGGCTCTTGTGGGGGGAGACTGGCAGTAGGCGGTGGGACGGGAGTCGACGTGCGGCTCTGCTTGGCCATGGTGGCGCCACCCTTCTTCCCAGTACCCTTTTGGCTGGCTCCGGACGGCATGATGGCGAGGCGAACAAGCGCGTCCGCGGGGGGCGACAACTTGACACGGCGCTGGCTCTCCTTTGTCCTATAGGTGTATCATATGGGGTGAGATCAGGGGTTTGATGGTATGAGTCGTGTGCAATGATGGTGTTTGGCGTTTGGTGATGGTGAGAGCTGTGCTCCTGGCGTCGGCGGTTTGCCTAGAAGAGCGCATCAGATGAACGCGCTGCTGACAACCATGACGCCAATGGGGCGTATTGTGGGGGAATGAATGCGGGGAAAGGATATTCCGAGCCCGGGTCCCTTGCGCTCTCAGTCGAGGCAGGTACCCTCTGGTAGCTCCTGCCAAATTGAGCATGGCAATTCAGCATTGTGCTCTCTCTGTCTTTCTCCCAGCCCTTTGGCCTTCTTTTCTCTCACTTTCCCATCATCTTCACCAGAACGATACTCTGGCAATATGAGGTGGTGCGACTGTCGATGTTCCCGGTAGGAGACGCAAGTTCTACTCCCGACGACCCTTTTACCTGAGTACCAAAACCTTTCTATCGGTTACGGAAAAGGCTAGGGCCTCTGTGTGGCATAACCGGAATTGCTCTCTGCACGATTCACGCGAATCTGTTGTTTTTGTTGCTGACCGGCTAGGACAACCTGTAATGCCTCGGCGTTCATGTACCGACTTGGGCCGTAGGGAGACGAGTCAACAGCAGTCACGAGGACCATTGACCACGCCTTGTGAGTCTCGCCGCCCGCGCATCAGGTGCTGGGTACTACGATGTGCATTCTCTTGAGGCCACATGCTCTGTGTTGTCTTCCTGCGAGCCTCTGACAATGATGGGGTTCCTTATGTGACCCTTGGATGCTCCATGTGCTGGCCAGGACCCATCCGATTGGTACTCCGGATTACAGGACGGGGCTAAATTGATGGGGACCGTCGCCGCACCGAATGTGTTCAACAACTACGACGGTGCTACGTAACTGGCTTTGAACCATCAATCGACGAGACCCTGCATCTGAAGTCGATAGGCCATTGACGTGAGCTCCCCTGACCGCCTGCACCAATTCGAAAGAGCCAGGTATGCGCCAGACAAGAAGATGGAGTGAGGGGGGGGTGAGAGGGGCTAACTAACATCCACCATGATCCAACCCCTCATCCCCTTGGGTCTCTCCCTCTCATTCTCTCGTCCATCCACTTGGATGTACCCCTGAACTACCTCTTTAGAGCCACGCCCGAGACGACAACAAGCTCGAGCATGTGCCCCAGCCATTGGCTCACGTACTGCCTAGACGCGGGGTCTGTTGATCTCGTAGCTGTGAGTGCGGCTTTGCTATACACGGTGGGGGCTTGTAGCCTTGCCGGCTTGCCCCAACCACCCTCTCTCCTGATGGCCGATAGACAGCCGAATACTATGTCATGTACGTGATGAGACATGGTTCAGCTGGCAGGCCACTCAGCAGGATGCCGGAGGGCAGGCAAGTACATGTAGAAACGTCTGGAGGCAGAACTAAACTGCTATATTACTCGCGCTTCCCCATGTATGTGCAGCCGAATCAATGGCCCCTTTCTTCTCTTCTTCTTTTGCTGTCATATTGTGTCGTTTCTGAACTGTTACGAGCGTCTTCAACATAGCGCCCGTTTCTTTCAACAATACTACACCTCGTACCCTGTTGTATAACATGAGAGAGTACCATGGCTTTTCCTGTATGCCTAAACACTGCTGCACTCCTCCTCTACTCGCCCTCCCCCCGTCTCCTCGTCCCCTACCCGGACGACAGTGATTGCTGACGGAGTGCATGCTGCTCTCACTAGGGTGGTAACGTTTTGCCCTTTGGCAGTGACGTACAACCTCTTTACGCTGGAATAGCAGTTGCCATCATCGGCGGTCTCTGCATCTCCAAGATCTCCAGCAACAGGTCGGACAAGAAGAATGACGAACCCAACGGACTGATCAGTTCCTTCTTCCTCTTCTTCTACTCGTCCTTCATAAAGCCCCACCAACCCGACAAGGGCAACCAGCGGGATGCCCTCGAGAGCTTCTACAAGAAGCAAGCTGGGGCATATGATTCCACGCGCAAATACCTTCTCCGTGGCCGTGAAGACATGCTTGCCCTTGTCTCGGCTCAGCTCAAGGCTAAGCTAGAGGCTTCCGGAAAGGAGAATGAGAGCCAGAAGCGCATTTGGATCGACGTAAGTGGCCTCCTATCCCACTACGAGAGCTTCCTGGAAGAACCAGATCAAGCTATAGAGAGAGAGAGAGGGACGGAGAAAGAAACGGGGGGGGGGGGGGATAAAAGGGAAAGAAAATACTGACAAGCCGCCTCTAGATTGGCGGGGGTACTGGCTGGAACATCGAGGCCATGTCCGAGTTCGTCAATGTCCCCGAATTCTTCTCCAGCATCTACCTTGTCGACTTTTCTCCCTCGCTCTGCGAAGTGGCCAGGAAGCGTTTCGGGAGACTTGGCTGGAAGAACGTCATCGTAGTCTGCGAGGATGCGAGGAAGTTCCGCCTCGAGGACTACGAGCCTGACATTGCCATCGCTGAGCACCTCTTGCAATCCCCGTCTCTAAGCTACCTCAAGCCGCGTCCCGAGCACGGCGGCGCCGACCTCATCACCATGTCTTATAGTCTTTCCATGATTGTAAGTCGCATAGCCCCTGTTCATGCGGTTGTGGGCCGACACGCAGACTAACGCCTGCTGCGTTACTCAAGCCCGACTACTACTCCGTCGTCGACTCCGTCGCGTCTCTGCTGTCTCCTCACGGTATCATGGGTGTCGTCGACTTTTACGTGCAGAACAAGGCGGATTTCGCCTTCCGCAACTATACCGGAGGTCTTGTGGACCGTCATGTCAACTTCATGCCTCGAAGCTTCTGGCGTTCGTGGTTCGACCTTGACCGTGTCGGTCTGGAGTCCAGCCGCCGCGACTATCTCGAGTACAAGTACGGAACGATTCTCAACTTGAACCAGCGCAACAACTCTCTGGGCTTCATCCCCTACTACGTGTGGGTTGGATGCCACAGGAAGCCCTTCTCATCCTCCAGCCTGCCCCACGAGATTGTCGAGCGCATCGACGCCTTGGCCACCGAGTCGCCCTACTTGTACCCCATCAACCCTGCCAAGCAGGGTGATGCTCTCACACGCGCTATCGAGCGATCTGCTCCCGAGATTCGGTCCAAGGCCTTCCTGACGGCCGTGTCCAACCTGTCTGCCAACCTGCCTCTTCCGGCCTTCTTCTACCAGAATCACCACTGGCGCATCTACTACGATGACCAGCTTCAGAAGCACAAGCAGTTCAACGACGAGTACATCTACGCCTTTACCTGGGAGGACACACGTGTTGACGAGAGGATCCTCAACCTCGGACCCGACGACAAGGTGCTGGCCATCACTTCTGCCGGTGACAACATCATCTCGTACCTGACGCAGAGCCCTGCCCGCGTCCACGCTGTCGACCTGAACCCGACCCAGAACCACCTGCTCGAACTCAAGGCCGCCTCGTACGTCGCCCTGCCCTACGAGGACTTCTGGTGCATCTTTGGCGAGGGCAAGCACCCGGACTTCCGCAGGCTGCTCATCACAAAGCTCTCCCCCCACCTGTCCAGCCGTGCCTTCCAGTACTGGATGAAGAACAGTCACGTCTTCCATAACAACAGCGGCTACGGCCTGTACGACACCGGAGGTTCCCGACACGCCATCCGCGTCTTCCGATGGGTTTCGCGCATCTTTGGTCTCCAGGGCGTCGTCAGGAAGATGCTTGATGCCCCCACGCTCAATGAGCAGCGTGAGATCTGGCGCGGCAAGATTCGCCCCGCCCTTTTGTCCAAGATGGTATGCGATCTGGTTGTTTCGCAGGAGTCGTTCCTCTGGAGCGCCTTGGGCGTTCCTAAGAACCAGCTGGCCATGATCGAGGCCGACCACGCCAAGTCCTCCGTTGTGTGCGGGCCCAACCCAACGGCCAAGAAGTCACGCTCCCACGCCATCTGGCACTACATGGTCAACACTCTGGACCCCGTGGCCGAAGAGACGCACATTGCCAGGGACAACCCCTACTACTACGTCACGTTGGCCGGCCAGTTCTCGCCCAAGTGCCAGCTCGACTACCTGACGCCCCAGGCACACGCCAAGCTGTCGCGCCCCGGCGCCCTGGATGGGCTGCGCATCCACACCGATGAGCTCGAGGAGGTCATCTCGCGCATCATGCCGGGCACCTTGACTGTCGCCGTCATCATGGACAGCATGGATTGGTTCGACAAGGGTTCGTCCGCGGCGGCCGCTCAGATCAGCAAGCTCAACCGCGCCCTCGCCATGGGTGGCCGCGTCCTCCTGCGCACCTCGGCGCTCGAGCCGTGGTACGTCGAGGTCTTCAAGGCTCACGGCTTCGAGCCCAAGTGCCACGGTTCCCGCACCGACGGGGCCTGCATCGACCGCGTCAACATGTACGCCAGCTGCTGGGTCTGCACCAAGATGGCCAACCTCGCTCCCCCTACTCCCGAGATGGACTCTATCACCGGTTCCGAGATGCCGTCTCTGACAATATAAGCCTCGAGGTCCATCACCTCGCAGAATCTCTCATCGACCCTCAAAGTCTCACGCACAAAAGGACAGCGGAGGGTGACCGTTCAAACGTTTGCCACTCATGGGCTTGGGTGTACAATCAGATGTCGAGCCACGGTGAAGGACCACACAGATATTCACCTGTACAACCAAGGGGTGTTGTAAGCTCCGCCAAAGATAGCTGGGGTGTGAAGGGGGACCCAGATAGCAGATGACGTACCCAATATAAGTGACAACCGATACCGCAGTGTAAGAGGATGATTTCGAGAGAAGGGACTAATGAAAAAGGGAAGAAGAGAATTGAATTCCCCCACACGTAGAGCAAGCCCGTTGTGCGTAAAGTGATTTCAAACATGTTAAAAAAATAAACAAGGTATGTATTGACCCTAAATGTACCGACAAAGAAAATGAAAGAAAATCTATACAGGCTGTATTCACAGCAGCTTCGTTCAAGCCTTTCATCCTGCGCCCCCCCTCCCCCTCTCTTGCATCTCGAGGGGGAAATAAGAGAGTGTGTAAAGTTGAATGTCGAGAATGAGGACATAACAACAATGGTGGTTTCATCATCCATGACTGACTGATGCCTTTTGGTTATTTTTTCCCCCCTCTCCTCTTTCATGATTTATAACTCGATTGACTTCTCCCCCCCTCCCCCCCTCCTCCTCCCCAATGTTGCCCTCCCGGGAAGATTAATCTATGCCTTCCAAATACGCTTGATAGTCTCGGTGACACCGACATCGTTGGTCTCAAACTCGTACAGACTGACACCGACAAGGAGGGTGGCGGCGTTGAGACTCCACCAGAGGAACTTGCGCAGGTTGGGAACCTGGGCCTTGGGGAAGTAGTCGATGATGACAGACTGGAAGCCCATGTGGGAGTGGATGAGGACGGTGCCGCAGAGGAGGGCGTCGAGGGTGGGGTTGAGTGAGCCGGCGGCGAAGGGGGCCACGCTGAGGGGGACAAGACCGGCGGCCAGGAGGCGCTCGAATGCCCAGTGGTAGGAGCCGTGGGTGGCGTCGGGGGGAGGAACAGGGGCAGGGTCGTTGACTGTGATTAAAGAAGGGTTAGCCGTTTTGGTGGGTTACGGAACGATGCAAATATATATATATATATATATTCAGTTGATTCGACCGGGAGTTTGCGCGCGAGCGCACTCAGCAAAGGGAGGGGGGATAGGAGGAGGAGACATACCACCGCCGATAATCCGTTCTGTTCTCAAAGTCAGTAAAATTGTATGTATGAACATCAGAGGGCGCGCATGATGAGACTAACGAGGACCGGGTGGGATAATGGCCGAACGCCTAGCGGACGTGTGGAAGGCTGTGGCAAAGGCGCTGCGTGACACACCGGCTGAAGAGCGCAGCAGGGTGGCGGGACGGACGATTGAGGAGGCCATCTTTGCGTGTGTGCGTTTGTGCGTGTGTGTGTGTTTGAAGGAGACGGAGCAAGAACACGTTTATGTGGTGGTTTTGGAAATCCCGACGAGAAGAAGGATGTCGTCGGGGAAGGCAAGGAAAGGGAACTGTCAGATGTTGAACGGAGAGACCAAGAGAGACCAAAAGCACAATGAGGTATTGCCGAGGATCTGGGATAATCAGCGTCTCGCCATTCGTCAGTCCCATCCCGAAGGGACCCATCTGCACAGGAACTGTCGGGTCGCAGTATCATTCTTCCGAACTACCATCCTGGGCTTTTCTGATTGGCTGTTTATTTCGAGATGGAGCTTCGCTCAAACTGGCTGGACCCTTTTTTTTCCCCTACGGAGTACGTGGTCTGTGCTTTGGGGGAGGGAAGAGAAAGATACTTACTAGTACTGTCTTGTCTCTGTCTTCATCTCAACGCGTCTGTGCTCTCCCCCGACAACGACAACGACATTCGACATGGCCCCGCGAATGGCGATGCGCAGCTTAGCTGCTCGGAGATGCACAAACTGTCTCGTCGCCGGACGATACCCCGGTGGCAGCATCAGGGGCATCTCGACGACGTACCTCGACAAGGTGGACGAGGGTGAGAAGCGCTGGAGGGAGCGCGCGGAGAAGATTCAGAGTGGCGAGCTGCCTCATGTATGGGACCTCCTGGCCGAGCGTGGCTATATAAAGGACGTGGCAGGGTAGGCCATCTTCACCGACAAGTTCTCTTATCCTTGCCTCTGACACTGGACCGGACTGACAAGATGAGAAAGAAACCCCGACAAGATTAAAGAAGTCATGCGCATCAAGCGCATGGGCGCCTACGTCGGAATCGACCCGACGGCCGACTCGATGCACCTCGGCCACCTCTTACCCTTCATGGCCCTCTTCTGGCTCTGGTTCCACGGTCACCCGGCCGTGCTGCTGCTGGGAGGCTCGACGGCCAGGATCGGCGACCCCACGGACCGTCTGGAGAGCCGCGAGATTCTGTCCAACGCCGCCATCAGCAAGAATATCACAAAGCTTCACTTCCAATTATCGCGCCTGTGGACGAACGTCGTCCACCTGCGCGACAAGTACGGCTACCAGGACGATTGGGCCGCCAAGAAGAACCTGCTCAACAACAACATGTGGCTGGGTAACTTGACCCTCTATGACTTTAGCAAGAGACTGGCACGACACATGCGTATGGGACCTATGCTCAGCCGTGAGACGTACGTCTTCTCCTTCCCTCTCCTTCATCCCTGCCCCTCCCCCCTCTTTCCTCGGGTCTTCTGGTGCGCTTATGCCAGAGAGAGAGAGAGGAGAGAGAGAGAGACAAGAGAGAGATAGCAGACTGACAGAAGGACAAAATTTCAGTGTCAAACGGAAAATGACAGAAGGTGACGGCATGTCCTTAGGAGAATTCATGTACCCTCTCCTCCAGGGCTGGGATTTCTGGCACCTGTACAGCAAGCAGGGCGTGCAGATGCAGATTGGCGGGTCCGACCAGTACGGCAACATCGTGTCAGGCATCGAGGTGCTCAAGACGGTCCGCAGCACCGAGGAGGCACCCCACTTCGCCATGCCGACGGACTGGAAGAACGAGCCGTTTGGCTTCACGGTGCCGCTCCTGACGGACTCCTCGGGCGCCAAGTTTGGCAAGAGCGCCGGCAACGCCATGTGGCTGGACGAGTACAAGACGTCGCCCTTTGACCTGTACGGGTACTTTATGCGCCGGCCGGACGAGGAGCTGGACAAGCTCCTGCGCCTCTTCACCTTCATGCCCACCTCCCAGATCGAGCAGATCATGGCCGAGCACCGGGCCGACCCGGCCGCCCGCGTGGCCAACCACCACCTGGCCTTCGAGGTGCTCTCGCTCGTGTACGGGTCCCAGCGCGCGCTGCAGGAGGCCCAGCAGCACCAGTTCCGCTTCGGCGGGAAGCTGCCCCGCATCGTCAAGGAGCCCGTTGCCGAGACGGGCATCGTGACGCCCAACACCGCCCCCCGCGCCGATATCAAGCTACCCCGCTCCGTCATCGACATGTCCCCCGCCAAGATCCTCTTCGCCTGCGGCCTCGCCTCGAGCGCCAGCGACGGCCAGCGCCTCGTTGCCAAGCAGGGTGCCTACGTCGCCGGTCAGCCCGGTCAGGACCGCGGCCTCGTCCCCGGAAACCTGTCCTGGACGCCCATGAAGATGTGGTTCCCCGGTGACACGGCCAAGTTTGTCATTGACGAGAAGATCCTCATCCTGCGCAAGGGCAAGCACAACGTCCGCATAATCGAGCTCGTCACCGACGAGGAGTGGAACGAAAGCGGCAACGTCTACCCCGGCCAACCCTTCACCGGCACCCTCCGCCGCGTCGTCCAGAAGATCAAGGAGGAGGCCGCCGCGAGGGGGGAGGAGCTGACGGATACCGAGATTCGCCGTATGCTCAAGGACTCTCAGGACTCCAAGTCGACTCGTGTCGCCAACAACCCGGGCATTGAGCTGCCGTCCAAGGCCGAGATGCGTCAAAAGAAGCAGAAGAGGACTGGAGCTTAAGCCCGACGAGAAGAGGGTGTGACGAAAGAGACTAAGAAAAAAAGGGGGGGGGACTAGGAGTCAACGGAAATCTCCTCCCCCCTGTGTAACAATTATCTGATTAGGATTTTACTGTGGGGGGTTTTTTTGGTGGTTGAGGGCTTCATTGTTGTATAATAGTTGTAAATGATTCAATAGCCGCTATATGTACATTAGAGGAGTAGGGATGAAGAAGAAGAAAACGAATACGATCATTATAGGATACCATGCCATCATCGATAGAAGAGTGCTAGATCCCCCTTAGGGACAGGCAGAGTCTTGAGCTTCTCCATGATCTCGTCGTCGGTGAGGTGCTGCTCCGTGACAATCTGATCAAAGTGATGGCAGCCGTCGGTGTACTTCTGAAGAGGGTCGCCCCCCTGGACGGGCCGCGACTGCCCCGAGGCGAGCGAGGCGAGGTACTGCTTGGAGACGACGTACTTGTGGACGCGGTAGAGACAGCCCTTGATGAGGCCGAACTGGATGAAGCGGCGGACATCGATGAGGCGGAGGACGTCGAGGCCGGCCTCGCGGTGAGACCAGAGCCATTCGAGGACTGTCCGGCCCGGGACGAGCGACGCCATGAGCCGGATGAGGTGATAATTGTCGGGACGGCGGGCGGCCGTGTGCGAGACGTAGCCGGCACACTCGTCCACCATGCCGTCGACGTTGCGGATAAAGTCGTGGATTCCAGGGCGGGGGGCGTAGCAGGCCGAGAAGAAGAACATGTCGAGGAGGATGATGGTGTCGTAGTACAGCAGGTGGCGGAGCGCGGCCTTGGCCAGGTCCAGAGACACCGAAGCCGCGTGGGCGATGCGCCGCACATCCGACACCCCGTCAATGTGCGAGATGACTTTCTGCATGGTCAGATCCCAGGTCGGATCGACAATCTCGGAGAACTTGGTCTTGGACACGGGCACGTGCCAGCCCTCGACGGCCGGGGGGTTGCCGTGATGGGGAAAGAGTTTCATGTTGATGGTATTAGCTTCGTCTGTTTGTCCGTGTCAGCCTCGTAACATTGTGGTCAGGGAAAGCCAGAGAGAGAGGAAGGGAGGGAGAGAAGGGGGGGGGAGCGAGGGGAGCATACCAACAGGGATCATGCATTCGCCATAGTTGTTGAGGTCCTCCTTGACAATCTCGAGCAGCCCCTCTATGGGCCTTCTCTCGCCGTCGCCACCGGGGAGCTCCACCACGGTTGCCTCGTTCTGGCTGAGATACTCGTTCTGCTTCTCCATCTCGGCAAAGGTCGTTGCTATGCGACGCACGACGGGCTCGTAGGGGAGCTGGTCCACGTCGGACTCGACAATCAGGCCGAAGTTGAAGATGAACTCGTTGCGCTTGTACTTGGAGTGGGGGATCACCACCGGGTATCCGAGGACCGTGTACTTGCCATCGGGCGAGTTGATGGTGATGTAGCGGTTGCAGAAGGCCTGGCGCGGGATGATGTACTCCTGGAGGACATCAAAGTCGACGAGGGGAGGCCGCGCGGCGGCGGCGGTGGTGGGAGGGGGCACGCCGGGGCCGTCATTGTGGAGGATGTGGTGGTTACTCTTGGCGCTGTGGGTGTTGGCCGTGATGCAGCCTGAGGGTGACTGCGCGACGATCCTGGGTCCTGTGGCCGCGGAGTCATAAGTCCATGCTGTCCCTGTTTGGAGGATCGGAGGAGGTAGCTGTCTCGTAATACTTACCCTCTTCGGGGAAGAAGCGTGCGTAAAATATGCCTTGGATCATGATGGCCGTGGCATGCTGGTGTTTGGCTACGATGGCGGGGTAGTCGGCGTTCTTCTCATACTGCTATTACTACGTATCAGCAGCTCAGCAAAGTCGGAGTCTCCGGTCTCCTGCGTTCTTCCCTCGTCTATGGGGAGGGGAGGCAGATGAAGATGTGGAAAGGCTCCTCCCTTGTGAACTTGTCCCATAGATGATGGTCTGTACATGTACAGATTACATGCACGCTATCAGTAGGGGCAGGCAAGCGTGATATCATTGTAAAACACCAGGCGAGAATATGGCCAAATACATCACCGGTCCTATGAGACGGGTTTCCTGAATAAATGGTACGTAACCCGTCAATGTATCGACGCGGCATGGTATAATTTATCAATCCTCTCTTCTTGTCCCGTGATTGAGTGGTCGACTGTGTTTTCGCAGAATCGGATGGACGTCCGTCGAAGACTATAGGGTAAGCTAACGGGACAAGAAATATGCGCGGCAAGGAAGGAGCGACCCGAGAGAACATGACAGACTGACAGCATTTTCCTCTTTTCTCCTCTCCTCCTCCTTCTTCCTTTTCTTCTTCTTCTTCTCATTCTTGTTGTTGATCTCTGTTCGACTGCATATGCATCCGAGTTTTCCCTATTCTTGTGCGACGCCCCAATCATCCATTACAGCGCACGATTTCTCGGCTTCAATTGCAAGCCATTGAGAGCGGGTGGCTGCAAGTATCTAGAGTAATAGATATTACTCGTACGGAGTACAGATTAGTATCACAGACCTTGGGAACGCACCGTAAAAGCTCCACTGGCCAGTGACGCCGCCGCCCCGCCACCCTGCTGCCCCTCCCCATCCACTCATCTGCCGCTGTCTGGTCTGACAAGTCCGCCGGCCCCTACGACAGTCTACGGGCAGTTCTATCTGTTGCAGGTACTATCACTGGCCTCAGTCTATCCTGTGAATCTTGACTCGACAGCGAGACTTTCCAAAGTCGACCGACGAACCCTTCTCCCCTCCCCAACTCCGATATACACTCAACCGACGACCAGCACGCAGTCGACATGGCCGACAACGCCGATTCGAGCGGCGACGCTCAGATTACCTTCAAGGTCAAGACGTCAGGCGACAGCACCCACACCATCACCATGGCCGAGTCGGCTACCGTCCAGGAGCTCAAGAACAAGCTTGCCGGCGACGATTACGAGAAGATCCCTGCCGAGCGCCAGCGCCTCATCTACTCGGGCCGCGTGCTGAAGAACGACGACACCCTGGCCACCTACAAGATCAAGCCCAACAACACCATCCACATGGTCAAGAGCGCTGCCAGCAACCCGTCCCAGACTCCCAGCACCGGCACGCCGGTCCCGCAGGCCGTGCCTTCCAACATGGCCTCTGGTACGGCCAACAATCCCCTCGCCGGCCTTACAGGCGCTCGCTTTGCCGGCCACCAGATGAACCTTCCGGGAATGGACATGTTCGGACCCGATGGAGGCGTAAGTTTTCTCTCTCTCTCTCTCTCTCTCTCTCTCTCTCTCTCCCCCTTCTCTCTCCGTATCACAAGACCTCCATTCGCCCGTCGCCCGGACACGTACTGACAGACGAGATCGACAGATGGGACCACCCATGGACGAGGAGCGCCTGCAGCGCATGATGGAGGACCCCAACGTCCAGCAATCGATGAACGAAGCCCTCAGCAACCCTGACTTTGTCAACATGCTCATCCAGTCGAACCCGATGCTCCGCAACCTCCCCAACGCCCGCGAAATCATCACGTCTCCCTTTATGCGCCAGATGATGACGAACCCGTCCATGATGAGCCAAGCTATGCGGATGCAGCGTAGCATGAGTGGCGGGAACCCGGCCTTCCCCGCTCCGGGAGCCACCGATACGACGCCGTCGGGCGCCCCCTCCAGCAACGAGCAGGGTCAGCAGCAGCAGAACCCGTTCTCGAACCCGTTCGTGCCATTTGGCGGGATGGGCGGCGCAGGGGCCAATGCGATGCCTGACCCGGCACAGATGGCCCAGCAGCTGCAGTCGCTCCAGTCCCTCATGGGTGGCTTGGGCGGCTCCTCCGGTGCCGGCAACGCGGGCGACGCGACCTCGACCTCGACCTCGGGGGTTGATGCGACACAGCAGCAGCAGCAGCAGCAGCAGGGCAACCAGGCAGCAGCCAACCCATTTGCTGCCCTGTTTGGACCTCCCGGCGGCGGTCTGGGCGGTATGGGCGGCGCCGGCGGCGGCCAGGCCAACAACCCGTTCGGCATGACGCCCGAGATGATGCAGCAGATGATGCAGATGATGGGCGGAGCCGGTGGTGCGACGCAGTCACCGCCCGACAACCGACCTCCCGAGGAGCGTTACGAGGACCAACTGCGTCAGCTCAACGACATGGGCTTCTTCGACTTTGACAGGAATGTGGCGGCGCTGAGGAGAAGCGGAGGAAGCGTACAGGGTGCCGTCGAGTACCTGTTGAGCAACTGATGGAGCGGACGGAGAGAGAGAGAGAGAGAGAGATGGGGTCTCAAGTAGGAGAATTGGTTTATTGATTCCGCATTCTTCTACCATACCAATAACTCATCGGATGTTACATTATCAGGAATTTGGCTGTGTGGAAGAAAAGGGAGCAACTGTGGCATCGTGCTTTTTGAAGAGGGCATCATCGACGATTCTAGCACGAGGCAGAAATACATGCATCGCGATGAAGTCCACTGCAGCCTGCTAGTCACTGTAAAATATACTAGCAGTAATGATTGGCATCACGTCGCAGTGCTAAGCAGTAGTATTTGGCCACTCTGCCGTAGACTCCGTGGTGGTGCCACGGTGCCACGGTGCCACGGTGCCGATGGAGGTATTATTGTGGTAATGATATCATGTACGTACTCTCCAGTCTTGCTCAAAGCTGGGGAACCCCGGTCAGCCAAAAAAGTCGAGCGGAGAAGGGACTCAGGGAGGGAGAGGGAGCCTCGGCATCTCCAAGGAACGAAGAGCCGAGCGGACCACAGTCGTCATCTCATCCAACATCGACACGGACACCGCAGTCTCACCGATCAACGTATAGTGCATGAAGGTCTCAACCGCTGCACCTGATTGATCGATATACGCACATCATCCTGAAAAATTTCCTCATTCCACAATCTGAACAATCGAACTAACTCATCATGCGCGGCATCCAGGTCAAGCAATACGTCAAGGTATGCTAGTCTCTGAGCCTCTCTCTCCCTTCCACGACCCTATATTAGTACTGCCTCTTCCCTACGGCGGCCTCGAAACGAATGGTTTCGTTGCTATCTTGAAGAAGAAGGAGGAGGAGGAGGAGGAAGAGGAGGAGGGGAAAGAAAGGAAAAAAAAGAAAAAAGGAAGAAGACTTGAAAACAACAACAACAATATCCAAACTGAACTGACAATCATAAAAGGGCCCCCAGGACCTCACAGTCACGGATCTACCTGAACCCAAGCCCGAGAGCAACGAGTACCTGATTCAAGTGCACGCCGCCGCCACCAACTTTTTCGACATTCTTCAAGTTCAAGGGAAATATCAGCATCAGCCTCGTACGTCCAACTCATCCCCGAGCTCTAATCAGATTTTGGTGGGGGTGGAATGGGAAGAAATCTGATTGAACTGGCCGACTTTCTAAAACAACAACAACACAGCTTTCCCATGGATCGCGGGAATGGAATTCGCCGGCACAGTCTTGTCTGCACCTCAGACGCAAGGACAAGGACAGCCGGCCAGGTTTCCCGTGGGAGCACGCGTCTTCGGTGCCTCCCAGGGTGCATTCGCCACGAGGGTGTGCGCGGCCGAGGCCAACCTCCTCCCCGTTCCCGACGGGTGGTCTTTCCAGGAGGCGGCAGGGCTCTTCGTCACGGCACCGACGAGCTACGGTGCTCTCGTCGTGCGCGCCGGCATCAAGAAGGGTGACGTTGTTCTCATCCACGCTGCAGCAGGTGGAGTTGGACTCGCAGCTGTTCAGGGTACTTTCTTTCCTTCTCTCCTCACCCTCTCCCCACTCCCTCCCTCCCTCCCTCTCTATATATACGATACTACCATCGCTCGGGATGAGAGATTCGCTAACGCCCCTCACCCATCACCCCCTCACCCCTCGCCAAAAAGTGGCCAAGGCTTTCGGTGCAACAGTCATAGCGACGGCCTCGACTGCCGCGAAGCTCTCCGTGGCCCGCAAGTTCGGCGCCGACCACACGGTCTCGTACGACGACGGCTCCTGGCCCCAAAAGGTCAAGGATCTCACACCCGGCCGGAAGGGAGTCGACATAGTCTACGACCCCGTCGGCCTGGTGGACGCCTCGACAAAGTGCGCCGCCTGGAACGCGCGCATCCTCGTCGTCGGCTTCGCCGCCGGCGCCATCGAGCGCGTCCCCACCAACAAGTTCCTCCTCAAGAACATCTCCCTCGTCGGCATCCACTGGGGCGCCTACGCCGGGAACGAGCCCGAGACCGTCGCCCTCGTCTGGAGGGGCATCATGGATCTCGTCGCCCGGGGTAAGCTCAGGGGCACCGAGTATACCGGGCACGAGTACGTCGGGCTCGAGAGCGTCAAGGATGCCCTCGTCGCGCTGGGCAGCAGGGGCACCTGGGGTAAGGTCGTCGTCAAGTTGCCCCAGGATGGTGGCAGCAAGCTGTGAGGGACTCGTGTGTGGAGAGGATCTACACTGTTGATAGTGATATATAAGCATCGTTTGCTGGTCGGCTCTATTGCTCTCTCTCTCTCTCTCTATCCCCCCCCCCCTCTCTCTCTGTTCCTTTCTCTTTCTCTGTTCCTCCCTCCCTCCCTCCCTCCCCCTCTCTTCTCTCCTTTTGGTATATGGTAGAGGATATTTCATAGCTTCATTCACTTTCACGTAACAGCGGTAACGTTTTTCCCTTACTCCATCTGGCTCGCCACGGACCGGAAATCATCCATGCACTGCTTCTCCACATTGGCAGCCCACTGCTCCTCAAATACTGCCTCGCCGCCGATCCGTGCCACCACGGCCTGCAGCCTCTCCCTGACGAACGCGTAGGCGTGCACCGTGTGTACCGGGTCCCGGTATGCCGACTCGCGCATGGCCACAATCTTGGGCGTGTCGTATTCGCTGGCCTCGGCCGCCGCGCTGCTCCCGTAGATGAGGCAGTCGGTCGCGTTGGCGGCCCCGTCCTGCAGGTCCGAGATGACGTTGCTCCACATGGTCAGATAGTCCTGAAGCCTGGACAGGGCCAGCTCCTGCATGGGCGACGGCAGCTCGAGAAGCCGCGTCAGGCCCAGCAGGTACAGCTTCTGGTGCTCGATGTGGTCCATGCCGTGGAGGTGGCTGAACCACTCGGCCGACAGCCAGCCCCAGACCTGCTCCAGGCTGCCAAACGTAGTCAGCATCTGCACGAAGAGGCCGGGCTCCGCCAGCGCCAGACGCGCCAGTATCGCCAGGTAGTCGCCTTCCGTGATGGTGTTGAGCTTGCTGATCCGCCGATTGGGCCCCGTCGTCTGGTGCGCCTCCCACGCGTCGTGCAGGTTGCCCAGGATCTTCTTCATGAAGCCCGTCTCCACCAGGTCGCGCATCATGACCGACATGCCTTCGGAGCCGCCCATGTCCACCGCCGTCCGGATCAGCGTCTCCACGCACGCCGTGGCCGTGCGCACCTGCTCTCGGCTCTTCGAGTCAAACACGCCCATCAGTGCCGTGATCGTCGGCCGCCGGAGCTTGTCCTCGAGCAGAGCGCCGGGCGACAGGGCCACGTACGACTCCAAAACCGTCAGTGCCGCACCTGCCGTCACGGACGCGTACTCGAGCAGCGGGAGGGCCATCTCGGCGAGACCGACAATCTCGGGCGCCAACGGGGGCGAGCTCTGCATGAGGATAGCATCCCACAGCTCCAGCGACTCGTCAATCAGGTGGATGTGCAGATCCGAACCGGGACGCACCGCCTCGGAGATCAGAGGCACCATGAGATGCTGGTAGCGCTGCGACGAGCTGCCCATGCTCATGACCAGGGCCGAGAAGATGGCGATGACGGCCTGCTTGATCATGTACTCCTCAGTGCCCGAGGCGTCCCACACGGCCGGCAGGTTGGACATGAGCTGGTCGCCAAACTGCGAAACCTGCTCCTCCATGCGTGTGACGATGATACGGATCGACTCGAGAATGGCCAGCTTTGTCTCGTCAATCTCGACGTTGCGGATCAGCGCCGTCAGCTGCTCCAGCACGTCCGACGTGTAGGGCAGGAAGGCCTCGACGCTGAACCCGAGCTCGTCGGCGATCCACCGGAGCACCCTGGCCGCCGTGATCCTGACGACCAGATCGTTGGACTCGTCGTCGGGATCGAGGAAGTGCCGGAAGATGTGGTAGACGATGGGCCGGCTTCTATCCTCGAGCTTGACGGGGGCCCACTGGCTCAGCAGGATGGCGATGCGCCGTCGCAGCACCCTCTGGAGGTCTCCGGACTTCTGGGCGTCCTGCGCCACGGTCGAGGCCAGGAAGGTGTCGAAGTCGAAGACGTTGACGACATGGGCCGCCGACAGGCCCATGGCCGTATACACAGCCTCTTTGGTGGCGATATCGGCCTGGGGGTTCTGTGCCGTCTGGAAGTACTCCATGAGAGGGCCGATGAGCAGGTCTTTGAAGTTGGTGAGCAGATCCAGGAAGAGCCTCTCGGCGCATGGCCTGACCTGCCACTCGTATGCGTCGCCCTCGGCCTGCTGCTCCTTCTCCCACTCCTCCGCGTCCTCGTCCCAGGCCTCGAGGTCGGATTTGCGGAAGATGAAGAGATATGTGATGATGCGGTTGACGATGGCGACGACGAGTTCCGGCTTGAAAAGCTCGTTCCTGATCATCTCCTTGGCGGCGGCCTGGTCGGCCTTCGTCTGGGGGCTCCGATACTTGAAGGTCTGGACGGGCTGGAAGCCGATGCGCACGCAAGCACGCAGCAGCAGCAGGCCCTTGACAGCCAGCTTCTCCAGGAGGGGACCCTCCGCCTTGGCCTTGGCACCGCCGGATGACGAGCTCTGACGGATGCCGCCCGAGCTGGCGAAAACGTCGGAGAAGCTGGCGACGAGATCCCAGTAGGCGTGGACGAGGGCCAGGGTGTTGGGGAGGACGGCAAAGCTGACGGCGTGCTGCTCGGCCATGTCGATGTGCAGCTTGGTGAACTGAAGAAGATGGCCGCCGGCCAGTTTCTGGAAGTGCTCGGGGGGCAGGGACGGCCCGTCGCCGCCGACCAGGGACAGCAGCTGGCCGAACTGGTTCTGCGACATGGCCCAGAACTTGTCGACGGTGGCGTCGGCGTGCGGGTGTTCGTAGCCGACCATGGCGAGGCGGCGGAGGATCTTGAGGGCGACGAGGCTGTTGGACATGGCCTGGTAGGCATCCTGCTCGCCGCCCTGGCTGCTGGACAGGAAGTCGATACCGAGCTGCGACCTCTCGGCGTAGATCTCGGTGAGGACGTGGAACATCTCGGGCGTGACCGACTGCAGAGCCGTCTGGGACTTGCGCAGGCGGGCCGAGCCGAGCTCCTTGACGACCTGGAGCAGGATCTGCAGGGTGCCGAAGAGGTGCTGCTGGTCGCCGGCGCGCGACGACCGCAGCAGGGACATGATCTGGGCCAGGGCGTCGGGCCACTCGGCCGGGTAGTCTATGCGCACCACCTTGGCGACGACGAAGGCGTTGTGCTCGGCCAGACGGGAGTCCTGCTCGCCCACGGTGCCCTCGAACAGACGGGCGCGGATCACATCCTTCTCGTCGGGCTTGATGCCGTTCTTGACCTGGGCGTACTGCCGCCAGTACTTGTCGATGCCGTTCTTGAGCTGGATGACGGCCTGGAACCGGGGTTCGAGCGGTAGGGACCTGTCAAGGTATACGGCCTATCGTTTTGGAGGAGGGGTCAGAAGAGAAGAAGGAACGTCGTCATGGGACTGGACCTGACCGGCGGTCCATCGGTGTGTGCAGGCACCTACCTGCAAGGAGCTGTAGTACCCGGGATGCGTCTCCCACGCCGAGAGCTGCTGCTCCGCAGCCTGACGCTGCGCATAGTCCTGCGCCGTGGTAGCCAATTCGAGAGCTCGACAGAGGTCCTGGAAGCTGAGCGGGTTGGCGCCGCCGGACACCTCGATAGAGAAGCTCATGGCTGTCTGCTTGTTGGCGGGGGGGGGGGGGGGGGGGGGGAAGAGGGAAGCCGCCTCAGCGGCCCGCAGGCTTGCGGTGGGCTGTCTAGAACTCTGTTTGACGAGCCCGGCGAGGTCGGAGGAGGATCTGAACGAGTGAAGGTCTGTCTGGGTGGCAGCTGCTCCGAGGATTCAACATCGGACTTCGGTGGTGAGATGCCGTTGGGTGAAAATGCACGGCGGACCCTTAGCGGGGCTTTTGGTGGTTGCTTGGGAGAAGGAGGAGGCCGAGAGGGGCTGGTTGATGGTGGGGTAACGATATGATAAATCTTTGAATCAATGACTATCATGTACGTACGGCAGCGTCTGAATACGAACCTGCATAGCAGGAACAGCCATCTTGGACGGGACGCATGATTGATGATATATGCACAGGGAATGCCAATCAAATCATGCTAGAATTTTGAAACATGGGCAGGGATAAAAATAGAAAGCAGGCGATGGCTAGGGACATGTACGATTGCTTGCCAAGATGCCGCCCAGATAATATCGAGAGCTCCATGCGCCGCTAGCATGTATCACTATATACACGTATCGCTACTGCATGTGCTTATCGGTCTATCGAGAGTTCTACTCCGTCTTTCCTCGTGGGACTACCTAGAAGCCCATGACTTGATTGCCGTACCTGAGAATCTCGGCCTCCCCTTCCGTCTTGGCAATAGAGACGTCAAACGGCGCGAAACCGGCGGCACGCTGAGCCACAGTGCCGGCCAGCTCCTTGAGGACATCGGCACCGGGCCTGCCGACGTGCCTGCTCTCGCCCACGCCGCCGGGGAAGTCCGAGGGGGGGATCCCGTGGAGGAAGTGCTCGCGCTGCTGGCGGGCGTAGTCGACGTTCTGCCTGGTCATCGGGCACGCGGGGATGTACATGACGCTGGAGTCGGCGTCGCCGGCGTGGACGCCGTCGACAGCGTGGATGGTGTCGCAGTGCCAGGCGACGTAGTCTCCCGGGCGGATGCGCGGGATGGGAACCATCGTATGCGGCAGGTCGAGATGGGGGTGCCATCTGTGGCTGAGCTCCTGGCAGCTACCCGGCCAGGCACCCTGAAGGTCGGGCGAGTCCGGATCGGCCAGCACCCAGCTATCCGGGTCGAGGTACTCGGCGGAGTGCTCTCCGTCCCGGGCCGGCGGCGGAAACGACGTAGACTTGGGTGCGAAGAAGGGTCGGAGGAGGAGATATGCTGTCGAGAGGGACAGGAGGGGGTTGACCAGAAGGGTCCCCTCGCGCGGTCCCGTGTTGGACATGCCGAGCCAGCCCTGGAACGTGCGTAGCATGCTGCAGGCGCCGGCGCCGTCGTACAGATCCTGTGTGGCCTCGATGCGAGTGCTCAGCTCCCACGCGTCGAAGTCCTCCCACCTGCCCTCCAGGATCTTGTCGTACACGTGCGCCTTGCCGTAGCCTTCCTCCTCCCACCGCTCGCAGCTGCCGCCGTCAACGTGGGGACCGAGTGCGAACCCCGCGTCCCCCGGTTGGCGGATGCGCAGCCTGTCCGCGTACATCAGGGGCTGCTGCGTGCTGCATTCAGACTGCGGGTCGGCCGCATTGTAGTACGACATGAGCCAGGTCTGCACTCTGGACATGTTGCCATTCAGACGGGCCGCCAGCTGTGGCCTCGACCAGTACAGCTCAAACACAACCGGCTTGTCAGGCGGAAACGCTAGATATACTGTCAGCAACAGGGACCGTATAGTTAGCTGGGTGACGGCATCGGGGAAGGGATACACACCTCTCGTCGAAGGATTGGCAGCAACGTAGCGCTCAACCTCCTCCTTGAACCCTCTCGCCTCCTTCTCCGGGACGACCTGGCGGACGACAGCGACGCCGCGCTTGCGGAATGTCTCATCAAACTCTGCAGGCGCATTGTCGATGTCGGCAAAGTCGATCTGCGGAATACAGGACGAGCCCTCGTCCTTGATGGCGCGCGTCTCGTCCTTCAACCGGTTGAGCAGCCGATTCCAGCTTTCTTGAAGCGTGGCTCTATCGGTGCGGATGGCGCTCTTGACGTCGGCAAATCGCTGCGGGAGCTTCTCGTCCACATCGCTTCCTGACAGTGACCTGAAGACGGAAGATATGTCACCCTCCGCCTTGGCAGATCTGTGCTCTTGCGCAGCAGTAGCAAGAGTTCTTCTGCATCGGATAGCCGCCAACAAGGTGGGCCGGGTCCTGGAGATGGAAATGCTCAGCATGATGCTGCCGTGTGTGTTCAGCAGCCAATTCTCGAAGGGGAAGAACGCAGAGTAGGATGAAGGGAGAGCCGGAGAGACATGGGAACCGGGAACCCCGCGTCTTCGAAGTAATACGTCCAGTGCCATCTGATCCCCCGCGGGACGTGGGGAGGTTCAATGACGGCCGAGCCCAGCCACGATTTCCTATCAGGGTAATGCGAATGGCGGAACGGGCTTTTCCCCAAAACGGCAAAACACGACGCCTGCCATGGAAACGGCAAGGACAAATCCCCGACATCCAGGCGGATACTTCCCGAACCGTCAGCTTCCGAGGGACGTGACTAGGACATGGCGATTCTATATGATGACGCGTGAGTATATGGCTATATTCTCACGTCGGCCTTGTCACCTTGTCCCTTGAGTGATGTTGGGGTAACAGCCCTGAGACAACAGTGGCTGCGTCGGGTCGAGGTTGGCCGAGAAGACCTGATCGATGAGATCGAGGTCGAAGCTGGGATCGAAATGGCTGAATATGCCGGCATCGCCCACCCAATCTTCGACAGTGTTCGGTGGCTCATCGGAGCCCAACGAGGGGGCGTCGACGTACGGCTGGCATGTCGACGTTGCCGTTGATGCTGCTGCAGTGAGCTGCTGCTGCAGAAGCCGGTCCTGATCTTCATCTTGCTGGCCCTGCGTCGGAGATGGGACGGCTGACGCCTGAGCCGTGGCGGTTCCCTGACCACCGTTCAAGGTCTCCGCAAGCCTCGGCCTGCTCCTATCCGCTGCGATCCTCTCGACCTGATTCAGGGTGTCTGTTGCCATGAGCGCGACGGTGCGGGCAGATGAGAAGGTCCTCCCCAGTTCTTCGAGGACGCCGCAGCTTCGACGGAACAGGCTATACGCCTGCCTGCGGCGGTAGGCCAGAGTGCTGTTCCGGAGACTCTTGTACGCTACCGACGCAGCCAGCGACACGGCATACGGAAGGACAGGCCAGAAGGCAAGGGCGGATTTGAAGTCCTCCGATGCGATCGATACTATACTAGTCGCGACGAAGAGCTGCAGGTCAGAACTCGGAGCCGGATAGCCCTGGCTCTTCTGGCCCTCGGTGGGCCTGGGACGTTCCCGGAGGACCAGGACGGAGAGGTACAGCATCTCCAACGAGGCTGTTGCAACACAAGTCAGCAAGTCGATTCTTCACAGACTGAACCGTCCCAACGTGCTGGAATCCTCGTAGCAGCCGCACCGCATGACTTACCCAGGACGGAACTGCTCAGACCGCCTGCTTTGGCCTCCCCGACCAGATGCTCAAAAGTGACATCCACTTCATCTTCCACCTCGACGGCAGCAGAGTGAGGCCTGTAGCGCGAAATGACCGTGTCCAGAAGGCGCGATATTCGGATGAGCAGCCTGAACGGCGCCGCCTGCTCCGAGCAGGTATCCAGCATCTTCAGCTCCATGTCCTGCCGATGGAGGAGGACAGGGCGCCCGTTTGCCGCAGCATTCAGGCGGTCGAGGACCCAGACGCACCAGAACAGGCGCCTCGGCTTCTCCGAGCCTGTCTCGCCGTCGGGCCAGCCGAGGTGCAGACCCAGCGTCTGGGCATGGTGCACGGCCTGGGAGACGTAGTACGCGGACACCTCACTGCAGTTGGCCTCGTCGGCGTTCAAGGCCATCAGGACGGACACCTGCAGGAGAACGACCCTGTCACGGACAAAGCCCATGTCGAGCGCCTGCTTGACAGCGCGGGAGATGTAGCTCCGGAATTCGATGGGCGGCAGGAGGCGCTCCGTGCATGGCAGACGTAGGTGGCTCCGCAGCTTCGGGTCAGCTGCTGCCACTAGGCAGATGCACTGCTTGAGGGCGACGGACTCGGACGGGCTGTGGCCGGCAAGTTCCTCCCCTCGCATGACGGGGAATAGGGGGTCCACCTTGGCGTAGTAGAGGTTCACGATGATGCCGAGGTCGTGATCCGGTGGTAGAACTGAGAGGCATTCTTGTCGTAGGTGGCTCGATAGAGCTTGTAGGCCCGTGAGGCCGGATGGCTGGATGGTCGGGTCGTACGCGTTGCGGGTGGTGGAGGCATCGTTACCCTCAGCCGACCCCTCCCCGGTAGAGAGGTGTTGACGCGCACCGGGTCTCTGGCCCAACCACACGCCTACGTCGGCATGTCGTGATGTCTGCGTGGCATCGTGGGCATCACTTCGCTGGTTGGTGAGGAACGAGGCTTCCGGGCTGAGGTCTCCGACAAAGCGTAGATATGCATCCTTGGACAGCGGCTGGACCTCGGAGGTATCCCGTGGCGGAACAGAGGATTCGGGGGCGAGAAAGAGCTGAGACCGGCTGTTTGGGCCTTCACCTTCAGGTGCATCCCCAGGATCACCAGGAGTCCTCTTTTTAGTCCGCCTGTCCGAGAGGGGAACTGGTGTCGACTCTATGTGTGGGCAACGTTTCTTCAGAGCATTGTCAGCTAGAAGCGGGGGAGATTGTTTTTTTTCCCTTCTTTCTTTTTCTCCATCTTTTCTTTCGAGAGGAACTAACATGTCTCTTCCTGCATGAATCACACGTCTTCGGTCCTTGCTTTCTCTTTGTGCCTATCCCGCCGACATGGTCGGATACGAATCTGAGCATGGTTGACTTGAAGCCGAGAATGGATATTGGCCTTATTATATGCCAAGGGGCAGTTGACCTATGTATGACGGTCTGGATGGCTCCCCATTTTTGGATTTTATATTGTAGACGAGTAACGAACAATGAAGAATGAGGAGCGAAGAGTGAGAATGATAGATAGATAAAAAACCAACAGACAAAAACATTGTAGTATTAGAGATTGAAAACAAGGTCGGTAGGCGACGAACGGGCTGTGAGGTCGATGCCAAAGCAGAGGAGAGTCCGAGTGGTCCTACGCTAAACCCCAAAGGGCAAATGAGCTTCACGAGATTTCCTCTTCTGCGTCCCAGAATCTCTCTCGATTCTCCAGCTCTCGCACCACCCACAGCACCGCGACCGCCATGATCCGAATACCTGCGGCACGCCGGGCGGCGGCCACCCTGTCCCGAAGGCAGTGGACATGTCCGTCATGCACACATCTCAGTCGAAGGTACTCGCAGAAGGTGACTGACTCGTCCACCCCCCCCGCCGAGGCGCGACAGCCGCGCGAGCCCCCCGACCACCGCCGGCTAGGCGTGCAGCAGGGCCTCTTCACGACATCCGTCTACAGCCCCGGGTCGCCGATATTCCTGCCGCGTGGGGCCCGCGTCTTCAACCGGCTGGTCGACTTCCTCCGGCGGCAGTACGTGCGCTACGGCTTCGACGAGGTCATCACGCCGACCATCTACAAGAAGGCGCTGTGGGCCAAGTCGGGCCACCTCGAGAACTACGGAGACGACATGTACTCGGTGACGGGGTACTCTGACAGGAAGGCCGAGGCGGACGGTTCCGAGTGCCGCGGTCACCAGCACGGGGACGGCAAGGCCGCCGCGGCCGAGTCAAGGGCCCAGGAGAGCGAGGAGGGCGAGGAGGGCGAGGAGGGCGAGGAGGGCGAGGAGGGCGAGGAGGGCGAGTATGGCCTGAAGCCGATGAACTGCCCGGGCCACTGCATAATCTTCGCCTCGGGCCATCACAGCTACCGCGACCTTCCGGTCCGGTACGCCGACTTCAGCCCGCTGCACCGCAACGAGATCTCGGGCGCCCTGAGCGGCCTGACGCGCGTGCGCCGCTTCCACCAGGACGACGGTCACATCTTCTGCCGGCCCAGCCAGGTGGAGGAGGAGATCGGCAAGACGCTCGACTTCGTCCGCGTCGTCTACACGGCCCTGCGGCTCGCCGGAGCGGGCTACCGGCTGGCACTGTCGACCCGCCCCAGGGACGGCTTCATCGGCACCGCCGAGGAGTGGGACCGGGCCGAGGACGCCCTGCGCCGCGCCCTCGACCGGTCCGGCATGGACTGGACCGTCAACGACGGCGACGGCGCCTTCTACGGCCCCAAGATCGACATCGTCCTCCGCGACTCGGACGGCAAGGAGCACCAGACCGCCACCGTCCAGCTCGACTTCCAGCTGCCCAAGCGCTTCGACCTCGAATACCAGGCCCCCGCCCCCGACCACGAGGCTCGCGGCGAGACCACCGACGACCCGGCCGAGTTGGCCCGCTACGGGCCCGTCCGCCCCGTCATGATCCACCGCGCCGTCCTGGGCTCCGTCGAGCGTCTCATGGCCATCCTCATCGAGAGCTACGACGGCAAGTGGCCCTTTTGGCTCAACCCGAGACAGGCCATCGTCTTGACCGTCAATACCTCGGAGCCCGTCGTCCGCTGGGCCAACCACGTGCGCAACGTGCTCGTCGGGAACGACGGGAAGGCCTACCAGGACCTCGAGGCCGGTGTCCTCCCCTCGCCCGACCACCCGCTTCGTCCGACGGGGCTGGCCGTGGATGTCGATGACAGCGCCAGGTCCCTCGGCCTCAAGATCAGGGAGGCCCACAGCGACGGGTACGGCCTCATCCTCGTCGTCGGCGACAAGGATGTCGAGAGTGGACTGGTCAGCCTGGGAAAGGAGAGGTGGACTCCCGAGCAGATGCGTGACAAGATGCAGGTCATGGCTGATACTTTCCAGTGATCAATCACGCTTTTATGTAACAATATGTAGAATTATTCTAGGTGGCAAGACGTTCATTGTCTTCTGTCACTGCTGTACTACTACTATATACTACTGCTGCTCCTACGACTAGTCACTGGATAATCCAACAATGGCAAAATTTCCATCTTTCCTCGTCACTCCTGACCGTTATCCTGGAAATAAAGCAAGTCTCCCCCCCCAAAGCTTTTAGCCGTTGAATCCTCGGTGCTCCTGGTGGTCCTGGTGGTTTTGGCGGTCCTGGCTGCCCTGGCTGTCCTGGCTGCCCTGGCCCCCCTGGACCTGGTTGTCTGGCGGCAGCATATAAGGGTATGGGTAATCATAATCATGACGCGGTAGGTATTCGTCGTCTGGCTGGCTCCCCCAGTCCTCCTGCAATCCATTCATTGGGGGGGTGGGGGTTCCATAGTCTGGCTGGTTCCCCTGACTCCCCCAACTGTTGTAGCCTGACTGGTCTAGGCATTCCTGGATCCCGTGGTTTGGTTGATGCCAGCCGTCGGGCGGCAATACGGGATGCGGCTGGTATCCGTACCAGCCGGTTCGTTGGCTTGGCTGCGGGGACTGAAGATATCTCGGTACGGTCCCCCATGTTTGAGGAGCTTGAAGAGTCTGAGGAATTCGAGGAGCTCGAGGAAGTTGAAAGGCTTGAAAGTCTCGGGAAGCTCGAGGAGCTTGAGAAGCTTGAAGGTCTTGAGGGAGTTGGGGAGGTTGAGGAAGTTGAAGAGGTCGAGGAGGCCGAGGTGTGTGCTGCGCTTGAAGCGCTCGGAGTGTCTGGTGTGCTCGACGGAAGTGAGGTGCCGACCGTGCTTGAACCGCCCGGAGCTCTCGCCATTCTCGGAGCGCCCGTTCCTCTAGAAGTACGTAGAAGTCCTGCCGTTCGTGAGGTGCCTGATTCTGTCGGACTTCTACAAGTTTCTGCCGCGCGTGCCTCGCGCGGAGTATCATTCTGGCTTGAAGATTTCGAATATGCTCATGTCTCCGAATCAATCGAAGTGCCTGCTGTGCTCGAATCATGTCGGCCGCCTGATTCGCGCGGCTGCCGTCGACTATCTCGTCTCCGTCGTTGGACCCTTGAACCCTGCTGACTCCTTGGGGTGCGTCGGAGTCTAGAGTAACGTCGGATCCTTGGTGGTCATGGAAGCCTTGAGCCCCGCTGGAGTCCTGAGGTCCGTCGACGTGCCGATATCCGTCCAATCCCTAATTTTGCTGGACCCCTTGATATGATTGGTTTGTTGGCAGGTTCCCGCCGAATTCATCGAACCCCATGTGCCCTGCGGAGGCCTGATTTTGCTGGTTCAGCTGTCGATGCTGGCTTGGCCGTCGTTCCTGTCGCTGTTGTTGCTGCCGGTTCAGCTGTTGCTGGATTTGCGGACAAGCGTGCTGTTCTCGTTCTCCAGCGTCTTCCTCGTCTATATTGCCTGGATGCACTGGATGGTCTCGAGGCAAACCCCGGTTCAGGCTGGGCATGACTTCGTCCGGCCCTTCTTCCGGCCATCGCTCCGGCGATTCTTCTGGCAGGGCTGGCTGACCGGGGGGGGGTCCCTGGTCCGGGGTTTGCTGGTATGCGGCCGGCGCTTCGTCCGCGCCGGGCTGTCCTAGGAGGTGTCCCAGTTCCAGATCTAGGCTGGCGAGAAACCCGTCATCCATGTCCGGCAGGCTCGGTATGGCAGCTTGGTCCGGAACCTGTTGAATTGCAGAAGGGGACTCTTGACTCAAGTCTGACTGGCCCGGGAGAAAATCTTGGGTCATCCGGGGCAGTTCCGGAGATGCGTAGGTGCTCTGGTTCGAGTGAAATGCATAATCTTGCTGACCTATCTGGCATGCCTGAAGACGCGCCCCCCGGACCCCGTCGTTCCCCTCGGACCGCTTGGATATCTCGGCTTCCATGTTTTTGCCGTCTCTGGAGGTCCTCTTGAGCGCCTCGCTCGTCTTGAACCCTTCAATTCCCTCGGACCCCTGGACTCCTTGGTTCCCCTAGTTCCCCCTGGATCCCTCGTTTCCGCCGGACTCGTCCCTCGGCTTGTAATTATACAGAGGTCTGGTATGGAGCGTCAGTAAGATGCCGGATGGGACTCACGACACATAGAAGCCAGGATGTGGGAGGGAGAGGGAGCAAAAGGCAACGCACTTCTTGAGTTCCTCATCGACGGTGCCTCCAGCCGCCTCAATGCGAGCAATCATCTGGCGGCGCTCTTCCATCTTTTCTCTCATGAATTCGACCGTCTTGTTGAGCACGAGTCCCTCCGAGCGCCCTTGACCCTCGAGTCCGGGAACGAGATGTGTCAGACGGTCGAATCCTTCCCTGATTGCCTGGCGACGCTTCTGTTCTAGGGGGGGTTCAAGTCAGCCAAGGATATACGTCGAGGCTGCGCGTGCGTGCGCGTGCGTGCGGGTTATGTGGGTGTATTACCAGATGCTATGTGATTCTGCTTCTTCTCTTCCTCGGTCAGTCGCGGCTTGTCGTCTCCGCCACCACCAGGAGCGCCCCCATCTGGATTCTGAGGTGATAGCATTGCTGCTCTGCTGTCTGCCACCCTCCAGGGGGGGGGGGGGGTTGAAGATGTACTCGTACGCGTGCGTGCCCTGGACGCGTGCTCCCGTATGTTTATGCGTTCTTGTGTTCTGCACAGTCCGAGGATTTATATTTTTTTGACGTGTGAGTCTGAGGATTGGAGAATGAAATGATGCTGATGATGATGGGTGGTGGGTGTTGGATGTTGGACGTTGAATGTTGGTGGGGGACAAGCTGAGGATGGGATCTTTTGTATCAACCCCAGATTTTGTCAATGTACGGCAGGAACGCCCCCCAAGGTATTACCGCGTAGTATTACGATCACGTAGGGCTACGTATATTAAGAAGCTGCTATTACTGCTTGCTAGTATTGCTTGCTAGTACTGCTTGCTAGTGCTGCTTTGCTGTTACTACCACTGCTACTACTTACTCTCTATTGCTGCTTACTATTACCACCTACTACCATAATAGTAGCAGCAGCAGTAGTAGTAGTAGTAGCGACGACGGCAGACGTCAACACAACCAAGTTCCTTTCACGTGAAATTATCATGAGCTTCTACGTAAAGTGTCGTTGAGTGGCGCGATTCACAGATGCGCTTTCGGTGCCTTTTACTGCTATATCACTACTATACTACTACTATGCTGCTGCTATGTTGCTACTAGTATGGTCGTTTTACTTACCTGCAACTGTGGTAACCATGGCGAGATATTACTCGTACGGAGCCGTATGAGTATAAACATTGAGATTAGCTGCCGATGATGGTAGTGGTGATGGCATATGCAGTGTCACAGTCACATGCAATTCAGTGTGCTGCAGATCTATAAAGTAGTAATATCATGTTCAATCACATGCCTTGATCTGACGACGCAATAGTGACAGAAACCCACCGCCAAACACTGGCTTCCTTTGTTCTTCTTCCCTTCTCAGTCTCCTCCTCTCGCCACTGACCTAATAGTATTATCCGTACTGCACTGCATCCTCTTGTCTCCTTCCCGTACCCGATGCGTATGGAGAATCTCCACGTGATAGTTTTGATGAAGTAATCTTGACCACATATACAGACACGATCCTGCTGCTCAACCGGTCTGCTCTTCCTTTCTGTCATTGTATATAAAGCAGTAATATGGGATCGACCTGTCCATTTTTCTCATAGCAAATTTCATGGACCCCTCTGTTCTTGCCTGCCACGCACTATATAATAAACCAAGGAAAGACCAAGGAAGGGAAAGATGAGAAGAAGGCAAAAAGAGGAAGAAAAGAAAAAAGAGCCCCCCCCCCCCCAAAAAAAAAGATATGGCGTAGCATCTACACCAAGAGGAGAGAGACAGCTCAATCGTCTGCAGGCCCTTCCTCCTCGGCAAACTCCTCCTCGTCCTGCTGAAAGATGACCTTCTCGGCCATGGCCAGAGTCTTCCGGACAGGTAGGCCGACGACGTTGTCGACGCTGCCCTCGATCTTCTCGACGAGCAGCATACCGCCGATGCCCTGGATAGCGTACCCGCCGGCCTTGTCCGCTCCCTCGCGCGTCTTGACGTAGGCCTCGACGACGTCGTCGGGGAGCCCGTCATCCTCTGCCCAGAAATACACCTTGGTCTCCTCGGTGTGGGTGGCGATGTCGTAGCCCGGGTGCCGGGCGTCCTCTCGCGGAGCGACGACGGTGACGGACGTGAGGACCTTGTGGACCCTGGTATCGCGCATGGTGCGCAGCATGCGCAGGTGCTCGGCCTCGTTACGCGGCTTCTCGAGGATGCGCCCGTCGCGCGTCACGATGACGGTGTCGGCCGCAATCACCAGGCTGGGATCCGGTATCGACTTGAGGTGCGTCTCCAGCGCCGCGCTGTAGACGTCCAGGCACTTCCGTCGCCCGGTGGCGGCCACATACTCGTAAGGCCCGTAGGCCGTCTTGTCCAGATCCTCGGGCTTGGTCGACGGCAAGATCTCGAGGTTCCTCAGGCCGACCTGCAGGAGTTTGCACGCCAAAGTCAATACAACCCTTCCGACCCTCTTCTTCTTCTTCTTCTACTGCTTCCTCTTCTTCTCATCGTCATCCTACTGACCTGCTGAAGCAGCGCCTTTCTTCTGGGGGAGGCAGAGGCGAGTATCACTCGCTTCGAGTTGAGATAGCTGAGGATGGGCAGCTCCAGAGGCCGAGGACCCCTGCGAGGTCCAGGAGGCATCATTGATCGGCGGGAGGTTGCCTTGTCGTATTCCGGTGGCGGTCCCGCTGGCTCTTTCGACGAGTCTGCCATACTGGAGGAGGAGCACTGGGGATGGATGTCGTGCGTTGCGTTTTGCCTGTTGGTGTGTTGCTGCAGCTTGATGGGCGGTAGACGACAGTAAATGTCACCAACTCTGGAGGGGCCTGTCGCCGCTGCTGGTGCCCCGCCACGCTTTTGCTCTGTAGAGAGCATTGACTAGTATTACTGCTACTAGCACGTAACATCAACTTGCAGCGCACCACTGCACATCATATTGTACAGTGCATATGGAATTACTATATAGAGGGCCTTGTTTTTTTCTTTCTTCCCCCTATCGTATCTTGACAGATTTTTCCTGTCGGGAGAAAACATCATTTTTGACCTGTTGCCGTAATATTGGTACTGAATTGTAGTGATACCCTGAGCGAGGAGTGGTGTGAAACTCCGTGGTACCCGAACAGTGAATATCCCATACCAGCTGAAGTCACCATTTCCGGACTAGCGTGGAAGGAAATAGATACGTACCTTTACCTCACAGTATTACACCACTGTACAGGGTAAATTCCATTGCACTCACTCTTATTGTCCAAATTCCTTCAATGAAGAAAGAGAAAAGTCCACACACAGACATTGACAGCTTCCAAAGCCGAACGCGACCTGCAAACCACCCCAGCCAAAAATTGAGACGCTGCAGTCCACCATCTCCCCTGGCTAGCGACGCAGAGACCCTTCGACCCTCACGTCAATCCCCCTCCCCCCCCCCCCCCCCCCCATCCAAGCTTTTGCGACCACATCTCTGCCTCCTTAGCTAGTTACATCTCCCCGGTCCGACCTTTCTTCTCTTTCCCCCTGCCCCCCCTTGCCTATCCTCGCTGCGCCGTTTCACCCGCCCACCTACCACCGGTCGGACGCGTCGACAGCTTGAACCCGCAAATCCGCCCGCTGCCGCCGCTACCGCCCACCCGCCGACGGCTACATCGAAAAAAAAGCCGTTGTGCCGAGCACGCTGGGAATATATACACCCCACGATTGAATTCGCGATACCGGAAGCGGCGCGACGGCAGCCCCGGGATGCGAGCAGACACAATGGACTCGAAGCGCAAGGCCAATGGCGCTGCGTCGCCCGACAGCGAGGACCGCGCCGGGAAGCGGCGCAAGTTGGCTGTAAGATCTTCCTCGACCCTTGACATCGTACTCATGCCGCCGCGTGTCGCACCTCCCTCCCCCCCCCCTCCCCGGACATCACCCCGCCCGCCGGGGAATTGATCGATGATGCACGCCACGCACCCTACTGTCGAGACGAAGCTGACCTCTCACCTTTGCCTCCGTCACCAGGAGTCTTACGATCTCTCCAAGGGAGAATCACCGGACTCGACTTCGGCCTACGGGCTGACCCTTGTCGATCAGATTCGTCGAACAGCCGATAAAAGGTACGGTGCACAGAAAGCTGCGACTCCATTGCATCTGCTGACCGCGCACATCTGCCCGTCTGCAGCGGCCGTCGTGTGGCAGGATACTTCGAGGATCTCCCGCCTGTCAAGGGTAACGAGGACTACTACGAGCGCACGCGCATGCCCATCTCCCTCTCCATGATCGAGGACAAGCTGCAGGCTGGCGAGTTTGCCAACCTGTCAGAGCTCGAGAGCTACTTCAAGCGTATGATCTCCAACGCAAAGGAGTGGTTCCCCCGCTCTTCGTCCACCTACGACGACGCCGAGCGCGTCCGCAAGGCCGTCAGCAACTACATGACCAAGACGAACCCGGCCTACCAGACCAGGGGCTACCAAGCCATCGCCACACCTCTTCCCGGTGAAGAGGGGACACCCAAGCCGGCGGGAGGCCCGAAGCGCCGTTCTTCGGCAGCCGCCGCCGCCGCCGCCGCCGCTGCGGCGGCGACTGACGAGGACGAAGAGAAAGAGGAGGATGGCGGCAAGGAAGACGGGGACGACGAGGAGGACGAAGAGGACGAGAAGCAAGAAGAGGAAGAAGAAGAAGATAGCACGCCCGCCGGGTCGAAGAGGCGATCTATCATCCTCAAGCGGAGGGGTCCCACCCGGTCGACACGAAACTCCATCTCCGCACCGCAGGAGACGCCTCGAAAGTCTGCTGCGTCCGCGAAGCCAGACCACCAGTACGAGGACGTGCCCTACAAGGGTCTGAGTTTCCAGCAGGCCCAGGAGAAGATTGTCGAGGAGATGCTACGTCACAGGGAACCAGAGTATGTCCACGCGCACGCGCGCACGCACGCACACACACACACACACACACACACACACACACATCCGTCTCGAGGGGATGGTCCCAGTACCGTCTCTCCCCCCCTTCTCCGCATCGATCGACTGACCGTTTCTCCGCAGGTACGACAGCGCGTACTTTGAGGCATTTGTGAACCTGCCTCCCCGTGCACTCAGGGACTACTACAAGATGATCGCGGACCCTCTGTCCCTCAAGAAGCTCCAGAAGATGGTCAAGGGAGTGCAGAGCCGTCACGAGTCGACGGGCACCACGGAATTCAAGTCGTGGGCCCAGTTTGAGGACAAAGCTGCTCTTCTGTGGGAGAATGCGTTTTACTACAACGAGGAGAAGAGTGAGATATACATACTGGCTCAGGAACTCAAGGTGAAGTCCCCCCCCCTCCAGCGCTCCGGCCCGTCATTCAGTGACCGGCGTCACAGTGACTAACATTACGCATGCAACAGGACTTCTTCTACAGGCACCTCAAGTCAGCTCAGCAGGCCGTCCAGGAGCCGGCCCAGCCGAAGATCAAGCTCAAGGTGGGACAGCAGCAGCAGGCCGAACCGTCATCAAACAGCAAGAAGATCACCATCCACGTCGGCAACGGCCACGGCCACGGCGGATCCGTCGACTCTCCCACTCCCGCATCCCCAGCAAAACAGCAGCAGCAGCAGCAGCAGCAGCAGCAGACGCCATCAGCATCGGTGAAGGAAACAGCAGCAGTGAACGGGACGCACACGCAACTGTCGCTCGCTCCCGTGGATAAAGCAAGCAGCATCTCATCGCTCAGTCCGTCCGTGAAAAACCAGCAGCAACTGCCTGGATCGCCGGCCGTGCGGGCGCCCAGCGTGGCGTCGGGCCAGATGACGCCCGGAGAGGCCGGGCGACCTCCATACCCGGCTGCTCCGTCGCAGCCGCCGCAGACGCAGGTGCAGGCTCCTCCTCCGCCGCCGCCGCCGGTGATCCCAATGGAGCCGAAACTGCTGAGGGGTACAGGAAAGGGTACGTTCTTGAAGTCACTGTGATGGGAAAAAAGAAGAGAAAAGAGTGAGAAGAAGAAGAGCGAAAGAGAGAAGAAGATGAAGCTGACATGTAGATTCTAAAACCGCAGGCGTCAAAGACGCTCTCCTATCATCTCTACGTCTCCAGTTCTACAGCCACGCGCGCCACGAGCCCACTCTGACGACGATCCTCCCGGACGCCAAGGAGATGCAGCAGTCGGCGACGGTCAACCTGACGGCCGACTTCGGGCGGCTCTTGGCGATCGCGACGCTGCCCGACTTCATACAGGACAGGCAGTACTCCCTCTGGACGCTGCTGGACAGGCAGCCCCTCAAGACGAGCATGCAGCCCCCCTCGGTGCTGGCGCAGGCCGTGCCCGACCTGACGCACCGGGACAGGGTGTTTGAGGCGATGCTCCGCCCGGGCATCAACACCCTCGAGGCCCACCTCGTCGCTGCCATACCCAGGGCGGAGAGGGTGCAGGGGGGTCCGGAGGTCGAGCTCGAGGTCTTTACCGTCTACGTGAATGTCTTGCGGGGTAGCTGAGGGGCATTGGGGGGGAGAGTGGGAGTGGCGTTGCTGTATACAATTGTTCAGTAGAGAGAAGAGAAAAAAAAGAGCGAGAGAGAGAGAGAGAGGTTGGTATCATGGGACGAATGGAGAGATGGGCGTTTGGATGATGATTTCTTTTTCCTTGGTTTCTTTCTTCTTCTTCTCTCTTTCTTCTCTTTGGTAATGTGTTGTAGTCTTATCTTTCCGATTCCTAGGCGTATGGGATTCTTTTCTTTTCTCTCTCTCTAGGAGTATTATTGCTAGTAGTTAACCATGACAATAGGCTGATCGTGTCTTGCTCAGGTCTCTGTTTGCACGGGGTATGGTGATGTACACATAGATGTATACGTATTATATGTATAGATATATAATCTGCTTAAAATTACAAGTCATCTTTAGCAAGGTGATGGACTTTGAGATGAGGAGAAACGGAACAAGGCGGGAAATAAGCAGAAGGGAAAGAAGAGGAGCGGAAGAAAAAAGAAGATTAAAATAAAGAGAAGGTGAAGAGAAGAGAGAGAGAGAAAGAGAAATAAAGAAGGGAGTTAATAGACAGTATATTGATCATCTCCATTTCCAAAAGAAAAAAAAAAGGTCTTCTGACACCGAACCACCCCTGCTCCTATCAATCGAACTACTGCGGTTCGTATCCATCCAAGATGGAAAGAGTTGCCAGATTGGAACCCACGGCGAGGGCGAGCGGTGCGGTGCGGCGGTCACAATCCTCCTCCTCTACCCCCCCCCCCCCCCCCCCCCCCCCCCCCCCCCTCTCCATCCATCCATTCTTTCGGCCCAAACAGAGGAAGAGGAGAGTGTTGACGCCTGCCGGATCCCCGAGACAAACCGATCGTTACGAAAAAGCGCGTCATCCCTCCCCTCCACCTTCACGATGACGGATGGTCAATGTCATCTCTCTCTTCTCATATAATACCTCTCTCTAGCGCCGCTCCCCACCCCTTCAGGGGTTCGAATAGGGAGATTAATATACAGGAAAAGAAAAGAAAGAAAAAAGAAAGAGAGAGAGAGAGATCATAGAGAACGGGAAGAATGCCGACATATTTTCAATTCACCCAGGGTACGGAATCACGCGTCCGTCCCAACAGCGACGCCTCACCGCTCCTAGGACGATACCGAGCCGTACCGACAGCACAGCAGGGAAGTCTACGGGTGGGGAGGAGATCGAGTCGATGGGGACTGTTCTCCGGCGGCGGCGGCGGCGGCGGCGGCGGTCCCTACAGCAGCTTACGCGCCGCCGGGTACGGAGCTGTCCTCGATGCCGGGGGGTTCGGTGACGACGATGACGACGACGACGACGGAGGCGACGTAGATGACCTCGATGATCTGGATGGTTCGGTCCGGGCCAGGCTCTGGAGACGATGGGTCCTGGATCTCTGGGTGAGGCCGAGGAATGTCGCCGTCAAGAGGGTGGTTGATCATTGGTATTCGCGCTATGGGCTGTTGGTGTTTATGCCTGCGTTGCTGGTGAGTTTCGTCCCTCTTTCCTCTTCCTCTCCTCCTTCTTCCTTCTTCCTCTTCCTCCTCTTCTTCTCATCCTATCCTGTTCAGAGGGGAAGGGAGGGGACGGTGATCTGAGCTGACAGGGATTGTTGTCTCATAGACGATTGCCTGGTGTGCGATCCCTCTACCGCAGTACAGACTACCTGACGGCTACGGCGGTGACGGTGACGATGGCGACGACGTGTCCGGTGGGGGCGACCGGACGCCTGGTCACGGGAGGGCGCGCGTGCAGGTCAACTTCTGGTTCTTCCTGTTCGTCTACTACGGGCTGTATAACCTCACGGCTCTGATCTGGATAACCAAGCTGTTCAACCTGTATAGTCTGAACTGGTACGTGCCCGAGTCCACAGCCGCCGCGAGGATGACCCACGTCTGACCGTGGAGAGGTGAGAGGAGTGGGTGATAGCTGTGCTGACGCAAGAGGGACACAACTTCTCAGGTGGCCGCAATCCTTGGGCTTCCCGGCGACGGTGTCCCTGATCGCCATCGTGTCGCTCGCGGTCCCCATACCGATATACTACATGGACTCTACCCGCTTCCTGACGATGCACAACACGGCGTGGATAGCGTGGACATTCATCACCATGGCACTCCCCGTCGCCATCGCGCTCCTGATCCTGCGCAACAACGAGCGTCACATCGGCCTGCGCAGCACCCTCTCGGAGACGCAGCGCATATTCACGGCGTCGTGGTGGACGGGTGACGTCGACTCCATGACCACGGCGTCCATGGGCAGGTCCGGTCGGAGGAGACCGGCCGTCGCCGAGGACGGATTCCTGATCGACGACGACGACGACGGCCACTACTACTACGACGACGGCAGCTTGGCGGTCGTCGACGACCTCGACGCTCCCCCGCCGTCGCGCACGCGTGCCTCCCGTCGTGCGGCCGCCACATCCAGGACCGGCCCGCCGCCGCCGCTGGCACTGGTAAAGTCTTGGTTCCCGGCCAGCTTCGTCCGCTTCCTCTGGTTCTGCGTCGCCCTGTTCGTAGGACTGATGGCCTACGTCCTCGGCGAGGCCTACGCGGAGCTGTACCTGCGCACGCTGCCTCACAACAGCTTCGAGACGGTCATCTACGTCTATGGGTGGGTCGTGACGGTCCACCTGCTCGATCTGCTGACTGGCTTCGTCATTGGTGCGCGAGAGGGTGAGAGGGTCGGAAGTTATCCTCTGAGCTGGGTGTTTAAACTGTACGATTTTCTCTCTCCCATCTTTCCATCCATCCAACCCCTGTCTTGCCTTTTCTCTCTCTCTCTCTCTCTCTCTCTCTCTCTCTCTCTCTCTCTCCCTCCCTCGTTCTCGCATGCACACACACACGCACACATACATACATACATACATACATATATATATGGCAAGCTTACTGACACGTGTTTTTTCCCCTCTTGTCCTCTCGATTCCAGATACTTCATGCTCACCTACCAGACCTACGTCCGAGCACTATACGCCCGCCTCCGCTCCCCTCAGCAATTCGTAGTCCTGCAGATGCTGTCGTCGACGCGCCTCGTCATCATAACCCCCATCATGATGACCAGCTTCTTCCACAGGATTCTCGGTATCCTCGGCCTCACGACGCTCAGCTACGCCACGTACCAGAAGCTGCAGACGCGCAACGTCTTCATCCGCTTCCTCGCGGAGAACACGTCGATGATCGCCTTCCTGGGGAGCGTTCTCGTCCTGCACTTTGGCGTCAACAAGGACGTCTACCCTTACTTCTCGTTCGATGGCAACGGCAACGCCAATGACGGCGACGGTGATCAGCGGCAGGACGGGTACTACGACTTCAACATGATCTTCTGGGCCTCGGGGGTGACGTGGGCCTGCGAGCTGGTTGCCAGCCTGATCCTCCGTCTGCTCCTCCGTGGTCTGTTCGGCGTCGACGTCGGGCTCGAGGGCCGCGTTGACCTGGCTGTGTGGCCGGAGCTGCTGCCTACTTGTGTTGCCGTCACGCTGCACGTGTTGCAGAATATGCTGTTTTCCATTATCCGTCTGCGATTTAGAGCTTGAGAATTTCCCTTCTTTTTCTCCTCTTCTCTTCCTTTTCCTTTTCCTTTCCCCCTTTTCTGTCATGATGTGCTTCTTGTTTGTTTTTTCTTTCCTCTCTCCTCGGCATGTTTTCTACTTCATTTCTTTCTTTCTTTTCTTTTCTTTTCTTTTTTTTCTTTTTTTTCTTTACTTGTAGGTTATGGAGTTTTGTTCTATCCTTGGACGATTCAGAAAAATACCCACTGTCATGATTTCCCTTCTTCTTTGGACATGAATAGATAGATACCCGCGCCCTCTTGTCTCGATTCAAAGCCACAGTCAGTATTCGGCTTTATTGAAACAAGTCAGCTTAATCCATTCACACAATATAATGGTACCTCTCTCTCTCCCTCTCTCTCCTCTCTCTCCCTCTCTCCACCCCGCATGAGAAAGCACGGTTTGCAGTGATAGTCCAGTGTCAGTGATATTGGTAGTGATGATAATAATACAACGTGGGGCGCACCATCCCCCGATTCATTCGATGCGATGAAACAAGAGACATATGGATGGGCGAGCCTTGTCGGTGTGAGCAGTGAGAAGAAAAAGGTGATGGTTGCACTGTTAGCGTCGGGCCTTCTTCTTCCTTTCCTTCCTTCACCTTCATCTCCTTCTACTTGGTCCCGGGCCGTGGGAAGGAAACCAGTCATCTTCATTGTACAAGTGCTGTCGAGAGAGAGAATATCAAGTATTATCACGACACTTGAAAAGTGGGAAGGGACTCAGTCGTCGTGTGTCTCGTCCTCTTCATTCCATGTAATTAAATATCGTGCAACCTCCTTCGCTCCCTCGTTCGAAGAACAGTTTGACTCATCTCGTACATGAGCCGCCTCCATTTTTTTTTTCTTTTTTTTTCCCACAACGTACGCATGGCATGGCGCGGTCCAGTTCACCCACCTTTTCTGTCTACCTTGCTTTTCTCTTCCTTTTCCCCCGCGCAGCTGTCATCGATAAACCTGCTCTTGTTTCCACAGTGGGGCGTGCAAGTAGTTTGACCTTTTGTTATATTAACGCTTTTCCCTACGACGTTGAATCTAACTAGGCTCGTGAGATTTCACTATTTCAAGCAGCCTCATCATAATAATAGCTATTACTTTATCAGCATATCGCGGATGCGATTACTATTGCACCTATACGAGGGGGTCAGTAGGCTAGGTTAATTATATAACCTCTCCAGCCGTCAATCTTGCCGTCGTGATGACCTGAAACGCCCTCGTCCTGGTGGGTAGTAAGCTAGTATTATAAGAAAAGCTGTGCATCTGAACGAGCTGGACACACAAAAAGGACGGGCCCGCATTAGACCGCCACCGGTTTATCAGACTGCCCCGCGCAGCCTCTCTGACTCTTTGATAGGGAGACTGTCGCGGCGATCGGCATTATGTGTTGCCCGTGAGCCGTGTCTCCCGCCGACGGAGAGGAGGGAAGTGAGGAGACAGACACCTTGACCTTTACTTTCTCCTGCCGTTCCCAGTCCATATTCATTGCCAGCCTGCTTACGAGCGGTGACGGCCGTGTCTATGGTACTGTACGAAGTGATGATGCAGGAATGTGGACAAGTCTCGGGAGATAGAAAGGTACGCTTCAAAGGCATCCAACCTTGGTTCTCCCTCTCTCTCTATCTCTCTCCGTGCGTGTGTGTGCGTGTGTATGCGTGTGTGTGTGTGTGTGTGTGGGTGGGTGGGTAGGTGTGGACGGAATGTGAAAATGGCTTGTGCACGTGTGCCTTGCTTTGATCCTGTTTGGGAGTTGGTGTACGAATCTCGAGTATACCTCAATCGTTGGCTGCTTCTGTCGATGCTGCTACTAATAGAACAAAGGTATTGATTGTCTTGGGACGACGAGATAGTAGTAATAAAAAGACTTACCCGTCTCGTCGCTATGTGAGATAGCTGTTTCTCCTCCCCGCCCCCCCTTCCGTGCTGATAGCAGCGATACACCATTCACATGCTTGGGGACGTAAGAGGGATCCATCCATGATTATAGCTATCAATAGAGATAAAGGTGGGCGGTAAAAGGAAAACAGAGCCATGCTATGCTAGTTAGCAGGGTGCAAAGCCAGCAAGGGAAAGACCAGGTCGAGCGAACCAGCGCAGCAGGCAGAGAGGCAGGCGAAGTGAACACAGCCTCATCAGAAGTCTGCCTTGTTCATCATGGGCATGCTTGCAGTTGTGTGTGTGCGTGTGTGCGTGCGTGAGATGTGTTTTGAATCGCGCGACGTGTGCCGGTCGATGGTTGCTTGTACACTCTGTGGTATATATGTCAGCTAGCATCTGTTGATGTATGAGACTCCCGTGTATGAGAATCAAGCATCATACTAGCAGCAGAACAGCCTGTGTCTGTGCTGTACACGTATCATACAGACAGGCACACACACATACACACCAGAGCATGGGGTACGCAGGCAGACGCGGGTTGGTAATGACGGCGATGCCAAGAGCTAGTCAGTCATGGCGGGCATATTACCATTGTACGAGTCACCCGAAGATAGCCTATCGGTCTCTGCCTCAAGTTTGTCGACGGCAGTTCGCTTCCATCTTCCATGATTTCGATTCTGCACGGGTTGGGCCGCAATGTATCATGCCGTGACATCTGCCACAGACCTGTTTCAGTGTCGGACAAGAGAAAAAAGAAAAAGAAAAGAGAGCTGCTGCCTGGCATAGTCTTGAACCACGGCTTCTCTCCCCGGTATCACGAGTTTTGTCGTGGGGTCTCATGAAATTTCCCATGGCCATGCAGCGTACAACCGTCAAGTCTTGGGGGGCAATAACTCGTACTCGTACGTCGGACCTTCAACTCCTAGTAAGAGAGAGGCATTGGTGGCTCTGGTGGGCCACCACCACCACCGCCGCCACCACCACCACAATCGGGGTTGGTGTCGACTGCGGCTGGCGGCGGCTGTGGACCACCCCCCCGGCGGCAGCAGCGCAGGTGGGGTTTGGGAACCGCGGGCACCAACGACAGGCAACGTGCTTCGATGGCTGCTTCTTGTACTCGTAGGCTTGTTTCCGTACGCTCGCTGCTGCGACGTGCTCCTCCCAGACAGATTCCAGGCACCAGCCTCTCTTCCACGTCCTTGTATGGCGGCTTGTGGGGGTGGGTCCGAGAGAGAAACAGAGCAGACGAGAGTCGTCCCACCTGTGTGTTTGGCCCATAATCGTCTTTTTTCGTCGTCTCCTGCGGTGTCGAAGTCTGTATCCATGGCAGCATCGTCTTGTTCCTTTCTTCCGATATGCGAGGACGGTGCCGGGTAAGCATGTGCATGACAGGAGAGGCCGTGCGTAGACAGAGAGTGAAGATGGGAAGAATGGGCAGAGAGAGGAGGAAAGAGGAGGAGACATGGCTTTGCAAGAAAGGAGCTAGCAGAGCCATTTTGCATCTCACCGCCTCATCGCTGCTGCCGCTGCTGCTGCTGCTCGCTCCTGCTGGTTTACTGCTCCTGGCCATTCTCGGGACATGTCTGGCGTGATTTTGTCCGCACGCCACGCAGCCACGCAGTACTAGTATTAATGCTGTCGGTATAAGCAGCACGTAAAGTATATGCGTCGATGGTTCCCAGGCTAGCAATCGGTGGGATCGACCATTGATACTGCATGCACTGGTACTCAAACATGCATGTCGTGATATATATCTGTACATGGGATATCGGCAGCATCAGTGTATCATGGCGTACTAAGGTAATAATAAATAGTGGCATTGCCACTGATCATGTTACGTCAATGATTGTACTAGTAAAAGGCTTGGGCAGGTGCCTACGACGGCTCCTTCTCCCTTTTTTCATATCCCGACATGTTCTTCATGCTTCCATGCTGATATCATCACATCGCAATATCCCAGCCTGAGGCAGAGTTTGCAGGTTGGCTTCGCGGTTCAACACGCCTTTGTTTGCCCAGGTGGGAAAGAACAGCCGGTCCTGGTTGCCCTGGATTGCCCTGGATCCCCCGAGTAGGTTGGACTCTTTTTGGCTCTTTAACGGGCCGGGACCCACTTGGCATGCTTCTAGGGCCGATGGCATATTACGGCGTACGAACGAGTGCAGAGAGTATCAATACATGCACGCAATGTACGGCCGAAGCAGTACCACAGCTCACCACCAGTGCTCTGCAATGCTCTGCAATGCTCGTACGAGAAAGAGTATCAGAATAGTATTAATTGTTATATTATTACAAACGGATTAGTGTTCTGCTAGTATACAGGTGTATACAGGTGGGACTGAAAGAACTCTAAAAGTCTCGTATAGCAATTACTGTCTCGGTAGTACTCTCACTTACCTTGTGATGATGCTACCCGTACTACTACACTACGAGTACTGACTGTACCACTACACTGGGCCACTGCACTGGCCACAAACGCACAGCACACCATCTGCCCTCCCCTACCCCTCCCCCTCCCCCTCCCCCACCACACCTTCTTTTTTTTTTCTTTTCTTCTCCCCCCCTCCCTCTCCCAGTCTGCCTCACTCTCTCCGTACAAAGTACCCGTACTCTTATTACAGTTATTACTCTGTACTCATAGTGAATAAACTATCCTCGTCCCTGCCCAAAAAAAAAACAACCCTGCTACCTTGTTACTTGGAATACACCTGCCACATTCTCTATCCGCCGACGCCGCTGCCGCCGCTGGCTCTTCCCTTCCAAGTCTCTTACGCATTTTTTTTGGTCCTCCCCCTCCCCCCCTCCCCCTCAAATCTGTGACCCTACGTATCTTCCTCGTACCACACCCACCCGCTCTTTTTTTTTTTCCTTCCCCTGGTTTTTTCTGTCTGGCCACCGCTGCTCTCTTGCCTCTCTTGCCTTCCTCCTATTCACTCCCTCCTGCTATTACTCCCCACCACCACCACTGCCCCCCTGCTCGCTTTCTCCCCTTGTTCCTTCTTTCCCTTCTTCTACTACCTTCTACTCTCCTTCCCTTCCCCTTCCTTCCTCTCCTCTCTCTCATCATGAGCCCCCAGGATTCGAAAAACTTTGCGTCGACGGACCTCAACCCCAAGACGACCGACTCTACTGCCCAAGATGCCTCCTCGCGACGACAGCCCCCCTCCTCCTCCGCCGCCTCCGCCCAACTCGCCAGTGCAAAGGTAGAGCTGAAGCGCAACCTGCGCCACTTTGCCGACTTCCCCATCCCTGGCATTGACTTTGTTGACATCATGCCCCTCTTTGCCAACCCGACTGCCCACGTCACCCTTCTCGATGCCCTCGAGCTCCAAATCTCCCAGGCTTTCCCCGACACCCGCCCCGATGTCATCGTTGGTCTCGACGCCCGTGGCTTCCTCTTCGGTCCCGGCCTCGCTATGCGCCTCGGTGTCGGCTTCTCCGCCGTCCGCAAGCAGGGCAAGCTGCCGGGTCCTTGCGCCACCGCCGAGTACGTCAAGGAATACGGCAAGGATCTCTTCCAGATGCAGGAGGACGCCATCAAGCCCGGCCAAAAGGTTCTCATTGTCGATGACATCATTGCCACTGGTAAGTCCTGCCACCTATATTTTCAGATATAGCCTCGGCCTGCCCTGTCCGTGTCATATACCGAGACATGTAATACCGAGACATACATGAGATTCACACATCTGACCAACCATCACAGGTGGTTCCGCCAAGGCTGCCGGTGACCTCGTCCAACAGCTCAAGGGCGACATCATTGGATACCTCTTCATCCTCGAGATTCCCGGCCTGAACGGCCGCGACAAGCTTGAGGGTGGCCCCACGACCATCCTCATGGACGAAGTCTAAGCATATCCCAACCTCGTCACTACTACCAGGTAATCAATCACCAGAGTCTGGCGTTCAGCACACCCCTTCCCCCCCTTGAACCCGACAAGTCAAGCTGGCGAAAAAGTCCTGTGCTATGAGCAATATTCTTGGTACATGACATTCTGTTACGAAAACTACGAAACGAACAAAAAATCATCGCTATCATCCGCGCGTTTTAAACAAAACCCAAAAAAAAAACCCTTAGCACATATAAAACCACCAACACTACAACCTTCATCCCACTCCCATCGTTGCTTTCTTATTTCATCCGGGGGCGTTACTCTTTTCTTTTCTCCTGGTTCTCATATTGGCATGGTTTCACCCCCCCTCCTACCTCCCAAAAGAAGAAGAACAACGAGTGGATGTTGCAAATGAGGGTATTTTCTCTTCTTTTTCTCATTCCATTTCTGCATCAATTATATAGACAGGAGCGCTGGGCGGCTTTCCGAAGAGGCTTTTTTTTTCTTTGACAACATCCTCTTATTCCCACTTTTCTTTCCTCTTGGCCACTTCTTAGTCATGACATTGATTACAGCTCCTTACCTGCATATCAACAAGAATGATGATGTAGGGCAAGCCGACAGTAGCCAGGGCGGCAAAAACAGAAACTCTGCAATATAGGGGCAGGCGATGGTCTTCAAGTGCCCTTCTAATCTTGTTTCCCATATCAAGGATACTGATATTGGAAGCCGATGTCGTATGCTCACCTATTTCTTTCGTATAATGGATACAGGCGCTGGGCGTTTTTTCCCTGTTTTTTTTCTTTCTTTTTTATCAATGGTTTGCCAATATCCATCTGGCCCATGACGTTTATTTCTAGTGGTTTTATGGCATAATAAAAATAAAAATAATGGTAGTAGTAGTAGTAGTAGTGGTAGTAGTAGTAGTAGTAAACCCCATTTCTATTTCGTTTCTGTCGATTGACTACCAATACCCATCATAAAGAGTGTTTGACAATGGAGGGGTGTAATATGAATTATATATATATATATATATATATATATATAATCAAAACATTTTTTTGTAAAAAAAAAGAAAAAAGTCAAAAAGTGCTATTTCATAAAAGATGAAAAAAATAAAACATCTCAAAAAAATAAAACATTTGCTGGCTGTGCGTGCGTGCGTACGTGTGTGTGTAAAGGAGAGCGTATATGACATGTCTCTCTCTCATGAGTGCATGTATGTGCGAATCTATCTTTAGGGGAGGGAGGTGTTGCGTGCATGTACGTGTGTGCGTGTGTGCGTGCGTGTGTGGGTGGATCAGATGACGACTGCATTCTCGACAGGCAGTCCCTGACTGTGAACGTGGTACTTCCTCCTGAGACCGACGCCGGCGGCACGCGAGAACACGGAGTCGTAGTCGCCCGGGGCGGCGCTGACGAGGACCATGGGGATGGGGTGAGGACGGCGCAGTCCGCTAGGGGTACGCTGCTCCTCATCCAGGAGAGGCCTCGTATCGTCGTGGTACATGCTGCCTCGTGGTTCCCCTTGCTTGTACTTGTTCCCATTCTTGTCCTTGTTCCCGCTCTTGTGCTTGTGCTTGTTGCGCCTGTCCTCCTCACCAGGGTAGTGGGCACTGTTGTCGTCGTCGTCATCGTCGTCTTCTTCTTCTTCTTCAGACTTGCTACTCTCGTTGACGACGAGGACGAGCTGTAGGGAAGAGGGGGAGGGGGAAAAGGACGGAATGTTGGATAGCTTGCGGGAGAAGGAGCAGCCGCCCCTACGGATGACGATAACCTGATGGGACTTGGGGGCGCGGTCAGGAAGGGGCTCGTCGCACGCGTAGCCTGCCATGTAGATTGTTCGCCAGGGGAGGTTGAGGAGCGGGTCACGCGCGTTGTGAGGGGGACTCCCCGGGATGGGTGTGTCGATTACGGGCGGGGCTGGGAAGGCACCCGGTCCGGTGGGCGTGTAGGCCGTCCATGTGTATGTCTTTGGAGCGGGGACTGGGTCCAGCGTCGAGGATGGGGCGTTGGTGTAAGATGGTTCGAAGACGGAGGAGAAGACGCGTAGGAATGAACGGATAAAGGACTCGGATTCTTCTTCTTCTTCTGCCTCTTCCTCCTCCTCTTCTTCTTCTCCCTCCCGTTGTTGTTGCTGTTGTTGTGTAGCAGAAGAATTGGTGGAGGTGGAGGTGGTGTTGCTATTGTTGTCACCGGAAGCTGGGGGTATGACCCGGCTTGTCTCGGGGTTGTCGGGAGTGCTGTCGACCATAAGCCTAATACTGATAACGTCTGGGTCGCGCAGGACGGTAAAGGCCTCGTCGACAATGTTGCGCACGTGCTCGGCGTAAAAGAAGACGCTCTCGTGCTGTCCTAGTTCCGTGGGACCGACGTGCGTGATGCGCCACGTCTCGGTCTGCACCTTCTCCTGCTGCCGATCCTGCTCCCCGTCATCGTTGTACCTGGTGGTGCTGGCGGCCGGGCGCTTCATCTTCTCCAGCTGGAGTCGGAGACCTTCGAGGTTGCGCACCGTCGGGCCCTGGTGGTCCAGCCAGCTGAGCGAGGTGCCGAAGCGTGACATGACGGAGCTGACGGCGTCGTTGGTCGGGAACTCGATCCACGATATCGCACGGTGTGGCGGCGCCGTGCACATGCCGTCCGGCGGCAGGAGCTCCTCCGGCAGGGTCCAGGGGAACAGGGTGTGGTTGGATGTGGGACGGTGCATCACCCTATGGCCCAGTCGCTTGTCCGGCACCTGTACAGCTTCGAGGGGCCCGTGGACGTTGGGCGCCTTGTGCAGGCCGGTGAAGCGCGACACCCCGAACAGGTCCGGGCGGGCGGCCGTGACGGAGCCCGACAGAGGGTTGGACGGCCGCACAACCGGGCACATATCGGTGAAGGTCTCGTCCAGGTAGGCGTACGTCGACATGCTGCTCCTGTTGGTCTTTTTCGTCGTCGTCGTCGTCGTAGTAGTAGAAGTAGTTGTGGTGACGGAAGTCGACGTTGTCGACTTCCTCAGCCTGCCGGCGCTTCGTCTGGCGGTGACCGCATGGCGCTGCCTCTTGGGTATGATGAGCGGGTGGCCCTCGGTGGAGAAGACGAATGGGGCGTCGAGCTTGTTGAGGGCGTGGTCCGGGTCGAAGAGGAGATACATATACTTTGTCGTCTCGCCGAGGAAGAAGCTCTCCATGCGGTCCTGCTTCTCGCCCGTGCGCACGTCCTGGAGCCCGGCCCAGCCGCAGGGCGCCCAGCACCGCCACTTGATGTCCCTGAGGACCATCTCGCCGACGTAGAGGTACCACGGGTCCTTTGTGGCGCGGTAGATGTAGAAGGTGGACTCGATGAACTCCGGTCGGCCGGGCCACCAGCCTATGCCCCCCTCGACGTCGTTGCCGCGAAAGGACCACCGCTCGGGCAGGGCCGAGTACCGCGTCCACAGGGCCGTGTAGACCAGGCTGGCCTCGATGGCCTCGTCGATCTCGCCGGCCAGGGCCAGCAGGCCCGGGTAGAAGGCGCCCAGGCTGTCGATCCACATGGTGTACGGCTGGCCCGAGACGCGGTGGCTGTTGGAGTAGTAGGGGTACGTGCTGCGGTTGGTGTAGATGTGGCGCTTGACCGACGCGTGGGCCTGGTGCCATGCCTCGAGGAAGGCGTCGGACGAGTGCAGCTGCGTCGGCAGGGGCTCGTACATGGTGTTTGGGTCCAGCCAGTCGGTCCTGCTGGGCCGGCGGTGGGACGCCGCCGTCGGCGTCCGCGTCGTCGCCGTCGTCGTGTTGGGCGCGTCGTTTCCGGACAGCAGGATGTGACTCTTGAGCGCGTACTCGAAGAAGCTGTCCATGCCTGCGCCGATGCCCGAGTGGGGGCCGATCCACATGCCGTGCTCGGCGTCGATGCCGTTGCCGATCAGCCCGATGGGACTACGCCGGCCCCAGACCTCCCAAAAGGCCCGCTTGGCCGCCTGCTCGAACCGCGGGTCACCAGACAAGCGGCTGAGCACGGCGAACTCGAGCGTCAGGCTGCCGGCGCCGGCGCTGCACGTCTCGGTGATCTCCCGACGGCGGCTCTGCTCGACAAAGTCGCCGCTGGGAGCCTCTGGGTGGCCGTGGAGGGGCGAGTTGGTATAAAAGGGGATGCCGTGGCGCAGGTTGACGCGCGGGTACGGCAGGCCGGTCTGGGTATAGAAGGCCGGCAAGAGCCTCTGGCCGAGGTCAAAGGCCAGGCGCAGAAGCTGGCCGTCGTACTGGAAGCCGTTGGGCCACTGTATGGGGGGGAGCTCGAGCGGATCGTCGTCACCGTCGCCGTCGCCGTCGCCGCCGTCGTGGTACCGACGGCCGGCGGCGGCGCCACGCGGGTCATATCCGGCTATGGGAAGCTCACCTATGGCGAAGAGATGAGCGCTCAGGAGACCGCCGACGCCGCGGATGACCGTCTCAAACACCTGGACCTTGCTGTCGAGGTCGAATCCGAAGGCTCGCAGGCCCTGGCCGGTCGGGCCCTGCCTGCCGTCGCCGTAGTACCTGACGAGCTCGGAGACGCCGTGCTGGAAGTCGCCCAGTGCTTTTGGGCCGGTGCCGGAATCGTCGACGGGGCCCCCCGCCAGTATCGCGAGGGTCGATAGGCTATCGATCAGGGTGAGGGAGTAGTTCCCCAAGGCGTCGTTGAGTCCGATCTGCGTGGGGTCGTCTCGGTCACGCGACAGGGGCTTGCAAGTGATTGGGCGGAGCTGGACAGAAAGGTCCCCGAAACATGTCAGCACGCTCACGTCAGAGACAGAGAGAGATGGAGAAAGTGTGTATGTGTGGAAATAAGAAGAGGGGCGGGGGGAGGGGGGAGGATCTCCTCTTCTTTCCAGCAAGACATACCTCATCCTCCGGGAATCCGTGCTCCATGTAGTTGTTCCAACCGTGGTAGAACATGTCGACGGTGCCGCGACGCAGCTCGGCCATCCGGCTTGGCCGCATGGCCGTGGCTGTCCATGGTAGGAGGACGGATACGAGGAGCAAGAGGGTCAGCGACATTCTCGAACCCGGCGACGACGACCTAGGGCGAATGTTGGCTGTCGGCAAGTGTCACGACGGCGCGGGGACTCTCCGATTTGCATTTGAACGTCATTGGGGCCGGAGTCCGGGTTGGAAGCAGAGCCGAAGCAGCAAGCAAACAAGCAGTTTTTTTTATAGTTTTTTTTTTTTTATAATCGAGGAAAAGGAAAGGAAAGGAAAAGAAAAGAAGAAGAAGAGAGAAGTTTCTTTTCCTTCGCCCCCTTCTTTTCCCTCTATATAGCCGGTTAACTTTCTCTAGATGCCCCGGCAGTTGATGGTGCCGGGCGTGTCGTCGTCGTCGTCGTCGTCGTCGTCGTCGTCACGATGTTGGAAATGGGGACGAGAGCTTTGGGTGATGATACCACCTATCATGGTTTCCGTCAACTTTGTGTGTGGGACGAGCCACATGTTTTTTTTGGCTGTGGCTTGACGTTGGAACGCCGCATGAGGTATAGGTAGTTGTGGCGCTTTCTTTCTCCCCGCTTTTTCTTGATTGTTCTATAGGGTATGTCCGATTGACTTGGGTTTGATGTCTAGAGGACGCTATTATATATACTATACATCGATTGAGCCGTCGTATGGTCCGAAGCGCCTCAAGGGAGAGCCAACCAACCGTCCGTATTCCGTACATGGATGTGGAAGAAAGAAAGGTTAGATGGATGGTCAGAACCCATCTATACAAGACAAACAGAACAGATTAAAAGTTTGCATTCTTCCAATGTCTCTGCACCGTTCAAGCTGCGCCTAGTCTTTGCCTACCCATGTCAAGACTCTTGTCAACCCCAGCGATATATAATACACACATGCGTGCATACAAGATACAGGATACAGGATACAGGATACAGGATACCGGATACAGGACACAGCTGTTGAAAAGACGTTGAGACTCCTATGTACGAGTGATCTCTACGCAACGCGGCAACGCGGCACCGCTCAACGATGACAGGTGGATGCGCGGTGGGGACAGAAAAGGGCATCGATCGATAAGCCAAGGCGCGCGCTACCGTTGATGTTGCCATTCGGCCAATCCTTGTCGATGATGGATGGTATCCTCGTCGATATCCTCCGGCCGTCCTCACCCCATCCCGTACCGGTGCGTGTACCACTCTGACGGACTAAGGTGTAACTCCGCACTCATGCTAGCCTTGGTAGTTCTACAAGGTATAATATAGTATCGGAAGTACGAGTACACGTAGCTTGTAGACACACGCCCCCCCTTCCCCTGGTGCCCATCCGTATTCTGTAATCTGCACAGATTACGGAGTCCGGGTATGGAGACTTGGGAACTCCACCGGGGCGTAGTAGCTGTACTCGTACACTCTTTGCTCTCTGCTCCGTACGGATTACTGTAACGGACGCTCCTACAACGGAGAAATGAAGGGAGGAGATCTCGTATACGTATACTTACCGATCACCGGCGGTTCGACTTCTCACTCCGTAGCGTGGCGAGTGTCTGGTATTGCAATGCTACTATCGGTACTCGGTACAGATGGCTCCTCTCCCGTCCGTCCTAGCCCGACGTCGTACGAACGTCCTCGGCAGCGGATCCGGCGTCGCCGTTGATACCTTACGCTGGTGCGCTGCAGTCTGCAGAAGCGATACACGGACTCTTCGTCCTCGAACTCGCTCGTCGTACGACGTCGAGCCGGTCTCCCTGCTCTCCTCCCCCGGGCCATCACCGACAGCAGCCAACACTGATACACGCGCGTCACGGCCTTGCTCGGCTGCACAAGCGACGTACTCGTGTGCGTGCTCGAACCTGCAGCGCGAGCGACAGCTGTCTTGCCTCTTCCCTTGTTGATTGACATATTATTATTACTTGTAATACAGGGTCTTGACCCTTGCCAGAGTTGCTACTGTCAGTCTAGTGCCCACGCTATCCGGATAACACTTGTAGACCCGAGCCCTTTGCAATCTGCATGCGCACACATGCACACGCACACACACACACACGCATATCATATTAATATGTGATGCATACAGCTAGTATTGCTAGTTCCTAGTACGATGCCCTAGTCTTCTCTCTTCATCCATCTCTTCTCTACACGCATGCATCTTCCTCTTCGATCCTACTCTCTGTCTCTCCGCACAAAGCGTGATATGCGCGCTTGTGTGGACAGGAGAAAGAAGAAGAGAGAACCGGGTTGTGCTCCGTACATGCATGTCGAATCCACCGCGGTATTTGCCATGAGGAAGCTAACCGCCGTCATTGCTTGGCCGAGCTGAACTTGAACACCCCACCCCCTCTCTCTCTCTCTCAAGTCCGGAGATGACAGGTCCGATTCTCCTTTCTTCTTGATCCTCTCGAGCTCCTGACCCCTTGTCAATAAGACGCAGACGATTAAACGAACGAGTGGGGAATGGAGGAACCGGGTCGTCTCCGATTCAAGAGTTTCTTTCTAAATCCGTTCTCATCGCCTGCCCGTTTTCTCGGTCTTCTCCCGCGCTTTCTCTGTCTTTTGTACGACGTAATATCGGCCTTTTCTTCTTCTTGTTCTTCCTTTTTTTCCTCTTCCCTTTTCATTATAGACAGTACTAGGTACATTGCTCTCATATTGCATCTTCATGTAATACCGTAGATTATAGATTATAGATTAATACATTTTCCGAAACCCCTGTCACGTTATGCTGCCTCGATGCGACCTACCCCCTCTGCTCTCGCAGCAAGGTCATCACATTCATCACATCACATAGTCCACGCGGCTAACGGGCATTAACTTGGGGGATATTCATGCTGATACTCGTCACCAGAACCCGGAGAGGAGGCATTGAAGATGATTGCAGGGGATGTGCTGGTAGTCATACACAAGTAGGCATCATCTTCCCCCCCCCCCTCTTCCTCTTGTCCCTCCTCCGAATTCGGATAAGAATAAGTGGACAAGGGAAAGAAAATCAATCGGCAGGACGAACGAGAGAGAAGAAGATGAAGACGAAGACGAAGAAGAAGAAGAAGAAGAAGAAAAGAAGAAGGAGGAGTACGAGGAGGAGGAGGAGGAGGAGAAGGGGCCCATGTACATGTACAAAGTACTCGTGCATGGTAATATGCATTCCGCTCTCTCGTCCGTCTGGCATACCCTCGACGTTTCATCACGGTCCACCCTCATTTACCAGACTGTCGGTAACGGACAAGAAGGGAACGCGTAAGTCTGACAGACTGAATACATCCCAAGGTATGGTCCTCTCTCTCTCTCTCTCTCTCTCTTCCTCTGTCTCTCTTTCTCTCTTGTCTCTCCCTTTCTCTCTCCTCTCTCTTTCTTTCCTCCCATCTTACTCTTCTCTGCTCTTTCTCGGAGAAAGGAAGAGAAAAAAAAAGCTTCTAACTTATTTGGGAAGATGGATAGATGAATTGAGGCTAAAAGATACAAGTTTGAATCTTGTCCTTTTTTTTTCTAAATTATTTTAATTCTCTTAAACCCTTTTCTATTTTAAACCCCCCCCCCTTTTTTTTTTCCTTTTCCTTTTCTTTTTTTCCCCCTTCCTCTCTGATACATAGACTCCGTACTTGACTAACCCGTACATGTACTTGTTCTGCTCGTATTCATATTCCCTATTAGACAGTTCCTGCTCGTAATGATAACCCCGGCCCGGATCCCTTCTTTTCAGTTGATGTGGATTCTCTTGGTTGAATGTGGAGGAGCGTACGTCGTACTAGCAGTCGATCAACCACATATTATCCATTCCGCGCCCCCCATAACACGCTCAACCTTTTTTTTTTCAGACTAATTTATCTTTTTTTTTTTCCCTCTCTAAATAAGAACCGGCGACGTTATTGATTCGTACATGTACCCTCATGAGGAATGATCTTCTCTCTAGATTTACTCTTCCGGGGAGACCGGTACTTGTTACCCGAGTGGGGGTGGCTTTTGCCACTATTAAAGACGACAACCTCGAACGAGGCATGGAGACTCCGTATTACATGATGTATGGTTTATCATGTACGTATCATTGTAATACTACTGTATGTACGGAGTATACGGGGCACATTATATATAATACTTGGTTCCATCTGTACATAGCAGTACACACACCATATTGATCCTTATTCATCTACGGAGTAATGTGAACTTGGCAACTTACCAGTATCGTACCATAATCTTTATTCATCTATAAACTTACCAGTATCGTTACATTTGCTATTGATCTCGTACCTTGTAGCTCCCAGTCACTCTTGGGAAGCTCTGCGGGTATAATACTTATTACATAGATTTGTAGGTCGGTATACTTCCTCCGTACCCCGTACACTCCCATCTCCATGTCTCTCGCCTTAGCCTACTCAACAGCAATATAGTAGTAGTAGACTTGTCGACAGTCGGGTATATATACAACTACCGCTATCATATTGGCAATACCCTTTCGCACAGAACCAACCCATGCTGTATGCTGTGATATATTACACAACCATCCTACGGTGAACAGTTGCTCCCTCAAAATTATGTCGTACCCCCGCATACATGTTGATAGAGCCTATGCAAAAGACCATCTAGCAGATCAGCATGGGGAGTGATGCGGAGATCAGTCGGGTATTATTATGACATGGAATGTAGTGCGAGGTATCTCTACTAAACCCTCCTAGATGTGTGTCGAATCAAGACTAGGAGAACAAGAATGACGCGGTTGAAAGTCAGCAAGGTATGTATACACACACACACACACACACACACACACACATATATATATATATATATATGTATATATTGCATGTGTGTGTGTGTGTAATGTGGCTCTTCGATGAGAAGAATGAAGCAATTTATCCGTGACAGGTATAAAAGATATATAAAAACAAGCCCGCAAGCCAAAAAAAAAAAAAAAAAGAAAGAAAGAGAGTTGCATGCATCAATGAAAAGAAAATGACAACCTGTTAAAACCTATCATACCATTTCCATCGATAAAAAAAAAGGAAAGACTAACATGAAGGGGGAGGGGGCAAAAAGATAAAAGTGGTGAAATGCCTGGATACTGTATATATCGAAACCTGTTGTTCATGACTATGAACGAAAGAAGGAAAATAGAAAGAAAAAAAAAACCCTGGAAGCTCCCTGCCAATTATCCCCCAACGCAATAAGGATAAGAGAAAAAGAAGAAGAGGGGAAAGAGATTGTACCATCAGTAAAGGTCTTGTTGTTGTTGGTAAGCATAGACCTGACGAATGACTTCATCTTCGTTGGCCGTATTATGCGATCCAACGCTGACAATGTCGTCATTCCCGCCGGCAGCGCCAGCAGCATTACCATCAACGCCTTCCTCGATGCCGCGCACGGCTGCTGCCGCCGAGGTCGTACCGCCGGTGGCGGCGGCCTGCTGCCGTCTCCTCGCGCTCGTCTTCTTCTGACGTCGTCGGACGTGTAGGTCCGGGTACTGCGTCTCGATGTAGAAACCCTCCTCCAGCTTGAGGTCGGTGGCCAACTTGATCTCGATGTCGGAGGCGCTGAGCTGCATGTTTCGCGAACCGCCCTTCTCGTAGAACCTGTCTAGCAAGTTTTCGTAGCGCTCCTTTTCCATCTCCAAAAAGGCTTCGCGGAGAAGCTCGTCCTAGATTTCTGCATGTCAGCATGACGCCATCTTGCCCTCTTCTCTCTCTCTCTCTCTCTCCTGGAATGGGACTTTCTGGGGGAGAAGGAGGACGGGGTGTAGAGAACGTACATCCTCGGGAAGCCAGTCGTAGTACTTGGCACGAGCCCTCGTGAACCTCATCTGCAGCATCTCCTTGTTGAACTTCTGCTCAAACTTCTGCTCAAAGGCAGCCTGGATAGACTCCCACATGTCGTGGCCCTTCTTCCGACGGTTCTCCCATCTGGCCTCGAAGATGCACCTCTCCTCGGGTGGGCAGTTCGGCTTCAGACGGGGAGGCACCTCCTGACCGTGGCAGTTCTGGTGCTCCTCGAGCGGGTACTGGTTCGCCGCGTGGCTGCCGCCGCCGCCGCCGCCGCCGCTGCCGCCGCTCCTGGCTTTGCGGGACTGGCGCGATCCCGAGCCTGCCGCCTGTCCGGCCACAGCAGCGGATTTGCGCCGGTTGCTGGACCGCGGCATCTCAGGCGACGGGCTGGCGGCCGCGGGGACCGCAGCCGCGGCCGCGAGGCTCTGGGTGTGATGATGGTGACCCCCCATGAGTGGTGTGGGAGGGAGGGGCTGCTGCTGCTGCTGCTGCTGCTGCTGCTGGCGGATGGCCGACTCCTGATCCCTGTCGGGGTGCATTACCGATCCTTCACGGGGTATGAGCGGCGGCGGAGGCGGCAGCGGCTGGTCAGGGACGTGCATGTAGTAGTTGTGGTGCTGGCTCTGGGCGTCTGGGTGATGGTGGTGGTGGTTCGAGGCCTGGAGACTGTGGTGTTGGTGATGGTCGTGATTATGATGATGGTGATGCTGCTGCTGCTGCTGCTGCTGGTCAGTTGCGTCCGAGACACCGTAGCTTCCGGTATAGACGTTATCGGGGGGTCCGGGGGTGAGCCGCCTGTGCTGATGGGTCTGGGGACCGCCGAGGTAGGACGGCGTCAGGAACTCCTGCTGCGAGACGGGCGTCTGGTGGCCGGGCGCGACGGGGGAGCCCTCCTGGCTCGACTGGCCGTTCATGTCGAGGGGGTACCAGGGATACATCGTCCTCGACGGCACCGGCGACGGCTCGTCGGGCTGCTGCTGGTGGGGCGGCGGCGGCGGGACGCCGTGCGGCGCGTAGCCCTCGGAGAATTTGTGGTTGGGGTGCATCGGGGGGGAATTCTCCGTGGAGACGGGGGTGAGGAGGCTGGCGTCTGCGCGGGCCGGATAGTTGAATGAGGAGACCTGCCCCTCCACATCTTGTAAGTCAGCTCACGTCTTCTCTCTCTCTCTCTCTTTCTATCACTGTAGTTTTCCCCCAATATCCTTTGGATTCTCTTCCTTCCATCTTTTCAACTGCTCTTTGAACACCCCCCCCCCCCCCCTCTCAAGGACGACGGGCGCGTGCACACGCGCACACATACACGCCAAGGCACGGTGACGGTTACGTACAGCAGAATAAGGTGTCATCAGATCGGGGTAGCAGGACGATGTGGCGGGAAGCAGTACGGCCGATGAGCGAGGACCTTCGGTCATGATGCACAGCGAACTGCCACGTTGGGATGATGCCTGAGCTGGTGAGAGGAAGCCAACATCTCCCATAGTTTAGCGACAAGGTGACCGTGTTCACTCGTCTTTTCGTTCGTTCTTCCTTCTTCTCGTCTTGTTTTAGGCGAGATAGCTTTTGAGGGAACCGTATAAGTCTGGTTGCGGAGGAGGTGTATAACGATAGGACGAGGAAGAAGAAGTAGAAGTAGAAGAAGTAGAAGTAGAAGAAGTAGAAGAAGATGTAGAAGAAAAAGAGAAGAGAGAGAGAGAGAGAGAGAGAGATCAAACGTATATGAGAAGAAAGAGTTGATGTATTCCTGCCGCGCCAATGGAGCTAATACAAGTATTTAATATGTCGAGGGAAGACAGAACTCGTGGGTGGATGGGAGGGGGGAGGGGGGGGTTGTTTTTATGTTGAACAAGATATGATTGTCGTTTGAAGAGTAGAAGACAACGCCAAGGTGGGTTTAGCTGCGTATCCGTACAAGGCAAGAAGCCTCTTAGCCCTGGGAGAATAATCCAGGAATCAGCCCGGACTATGTGAGTCTTGGCCGCATTCAAACGAGGCCAGGCCCAGAGGGGGGGGGGATGCGGATGCTGAAACAACACGAGAAATGGACACGCGATCACACGAGAATAGAGAGAGGATGAGGGAGGGAGAGGGAGAGGGAGAGAGAGAGCCTTGGCGGGTAGAGAAGAATTTGAAAAGGTTGAGAAGAAGAAGAATAGAGGACACGGACAGGTGAGAGGAGGCCAGGCGGTTTGGTATAAATGGATTATCTGCAAATAAAAAAATAAAAAGTTGTCAAGGCTCTCTCCAAGGTAGGATTAATTGTCTGTCTGCTTGTGCCGATGATGGGGCCGGGGACCGGGGGACCACCCACCCCCAATGTGTCTGTATATTTTCTACATCGTATGTACCTCGACATTGTCGGGTGGATACGACGATGATAGTTCCACACTCTTCTCTTCATCCTCTCTCTCTCTCTTTCTCTCCTTCTCAATGGGAAGTTGTTTGTATCCAGGGGGGGGGGGGGKGAAGGGTAGCAATCCTATGAGAGAAGGGAGGGGGGGTATACAAATTAATAACAATAAAAAGAAACAAAAAGAAAAAGAGAATATAAGAGAGCAGGGATGATGGCGGGATGATATGTTCAAAGGGCCGGACCCTGGACTATGGGTCCCTTCCCCCTCACCCCTCCCCCTCCAGAAAAGAAAAAGGACATGTACGAGTACATCTGGGGCCGTTTAACAGTTGCTGCTAATATCGGGATTAGAATTTTGGCCACCACGAGTTTGGAGTAATAGTCGGTACGTACTGCTCGGGGAACAGGTACGAGTACGTACATGTAATGGTAGTAGCAGTAGTAGTAGCAGTAGTAGTAGCAGTAGCAGCAGCAGCAGCAGCAGCAGCAGCAGTAGTAGTAGTAGTAGGGATTCGGGATACATGCAACGTACAAGTAGCTGTGGTTCTTGTCGTTGTCGCTGTACAGCCAAGTACTATTCCTACGCCATACACCATGAGCAGAGTGACGACACGACCCAAAGACTGGCCGGCCGTCCGAGTCCTTGCAGGATGGGACCGTCCACAGGGACGCGTGAGCTGCAAGACGGGAGGATGTCTCTGCTGAAAAGAGTATGTGCACGCGTGGCATACGGGTATAACAGACAGAGACGACGACAGAGAGAGGGAGAGGGAGAGGGAGAGGTAGAGGCGCGTAGAAGAGTAGAAGGAGGAGGAGGAGGAGGAGGAGGAGGAGGTGGTGGTGGTGGTGGTGGAAAAGAGAGGGCAGGAAGTCTTGTAAATGGATATGCGGAGGCGGAAGGTGCAACCATTCTCGGTCGGCACACTCGGTCGGCACAATGGCAATAACGACCGGGAATGACAAGGAAAAGTTATGCGCCGCAGAGTTGCGGTTAAATAAGTCGGACGAGTCAATTACGTCGGCTACGGACCGGTACTTGACAGGACCAACAAGGAACAAGGCGCGACGAGAAAGGGGCTGCTCGTATGGCAAGGCTGGTAGGGAGAGAAGCTTGCAGAGAGAGACTCATAAAAGAGAGGGCAGTGGAGAGAGAGTGAGGAAGACGCTGGCTGTTGCACCGTAACGGAACGAAGCACCATCTGAGACTTGCATCAAATCGACTGAATATGGAACCTGACTTTGATGTGCGCATACGAGAGAAGACGAGCATACTTGGAGAGGAAGATGGAGGAAGAATGGG